>NC_089511.1:24044189-24344389 GCF_036850995.1 Saccopteryx leptura
AGCTTGAGTGCGGGCTCATCTGGTTTGAGCAAAGCTGACCAGCTTGGACCCAAGGTCGCTGGCTTGAGCAAGGGGTTACTCAGTCTGCTGAAGGCCCGCGGTCAAGGCACATATGAGAAAGCAATCAATGAACAACTAAGGTGTCACAACGAAAAACTGATGATTGATGCTTATCTCTCTATATTCCTGTCTGTCCCTATCTATCCCTCTCTCTGACTCTATCTCTGTAAAAAAAAATAATAATGTTAAAAATATAAAACATTCTCATGTATTACAATCCATTCATTTCCTACCGCTCATGTTCATGGTTGTGAGTAGCTGGAGCCAATCACAGCTGTCCTCCGGGACAACACCAAATTTTTATTGGATAATACATAACGGCCCTGGCCGGTTGGCTCAGCGGTAGAGCGTCGGCCTAGCGTGCGGAGGACCCGGGTTCGATTCCCAGCCAGGGCACACAGGAGAAGCGCCCATTTGCTTCTCCACCCCTCCGCCGCACTTTCCTCTCTGTCTCTCTCTTCCCCTCCCGCAGCCAAGGCTCCATTGGAGCAAAGATGGCCCGGGCGCTGGGGATGGCTCTGTGGCCTCTGCCCCAGGCGCTAGAGTGGCTCTGGTCGCAATATGGCGACGCCCAGGATGGGCAGAGCATCGCCCCCTGGTGGGCAGAGCGTCGCCCCATGGTGGGCGTGCCGGGTGGATCCCGGTCGGGCGCATGCGGGAGTCTGTCTGACTGTCTCTCCCCGTTTCCAGCTTCAGAAAAATGAAAAAAAAAAAAAAAAAATACATAACGTGCACAGATTGTGTGAGGTCAGGAAGTAAACTTCCCTCCTTTTAATCAAGTAGTCAGCTAGCTAATTGCAGAAACCCTTTTGACGAAGAAGATGGCTAAAAGAAAAAAAGATGAGGAGTATCGTACTTTTCAGCAGGAATGGACAGAGGAATTTGCCTTTGTGGAGAAAGCAGGTTCTGCAGTGTGTCTAATATGCAATGATAAAATTGCATTGGTGAAACGGTCAAATATAAAGCGGCACTTTGACAGACACCATATTACATTTGCATCGACATATCCAGCAGGGGACATCAGGAAGAAAGCATGTTGAGAGCTACTGTGCAGAGTGCAAGCTAGTCAGCAACAACTCCATGTTTGGACCCAACAAGGTGACTGGAATTTGGCTAGCTTTGCTGGTGCTTTAGCAATTGTGAGAAACGGAAAGCCATTCACAGATAGGGAGTATGCCAAAACATTCATGCTTGATGTTGCCAGTGAACTTTTTGACGACTTTTCGGATAAAGACAAGATAATCAAACGAATAAAAGACATGCCTTTGTCGGCAAGAACTGTTCACAATCATACCATCATGATGGCAAATCAAATTGAGGCAACACAAGTGAAGGACATAAATACAGCACCATTCTTTTCTCTCGCTTTGGATGAGTCAACAGACGTAAGCCATTTATCCCAGTTCAGTGTGATTGCAAGGTATGCTGTCGGTGACACACTACGTGAGGAAAGTCTTGCTGTTTTGCCTATGAAAGAGACAACAAGAGGGGAGGATTTATTCCAGTCTTTCACTGAGTTTGCTAAAGAAAAAAATCTACCAATGGATAAACTTATTTCGGTGTGTACTGATGGTGCTCCGTGCATGGTGGGGGAAAAACAGAGGATCCGTAGCGCTTCTTCGTGAACATGAAAAGAGACCCATCCTAAGTTTTCACTGCATCCTACATCAGGAGGCGCTTTGTGCTCAGATGTGTGGCGAGCAGCTTGGTGAGGTGATGTCGCTGGTCATTCGAGTGGTCGACTTTATTGTTGCCCGAGCTTTAAATGATCGCCAGTTTAAAACACTGCTGGATAAAGTTGGGAATAATTATCCTGATCTGCTTCTGCACAGCAATGTGCGTTGGTTGTCAAGAGGGAAGGTGCTCAGCTGTCTCGCAGCTTGTCTGAGCGAAATCTGGACTTTTCTTGAAATGAAAAACATTGAGTATCCTGAGTTAGCTAACACTGAGTGGCTCCTGAAGTTCTACTATCTTGTACTGAACATCTGAACCAGCTCAAGGTGAAAATGCAAGGTGTTGGAAATAGTCTTATCCCTTCAACAAGCAGTGTTTGCATTTGATAACAAGCTGGAACTCTTCATCGCTGACATTGAAACAGGTCGTTTACTACACTTTGAAAAATTGGGAGAGTTTAAAGATGCATGCACAGCAAGTGACCCTGCTAAACATCTTGATCTCCAGCAGCTGGCAGGCTTCACATCTAATCTCCTGCAGTCATTCAAAGCGCACTTTGGAGAATTTAATGAGCACACTCGTCTTTTTAAGTTCATCACCCATCCACACGAGTGTGCAGTGGACAGTGCCGACCTGAGTTACATCCCCGGTGTCTCTGTCAGAGATTCTGAGCTACAAGCTGCTGACCTGAAGGCCTCAGACATGTGGGTGAATAAGTTCAAGTCACTGAATGAAGATTTGGAAAGACTTGCACGACAGCAAGCAGAGTTGGCGAGCAAACACAAGTGGGGAGAAATGAAAAAACTTCAACCCGCGGACCAGCTGATTGTCAAAACTTTGAATGCGCTTCCCGTCACATACCACACACTGCAGTGTGTGAGTATTGCTGTACTGACAATGTTTGGCTCTACGTATGCGTGTGAGCAGTCTTTCTCACATCTAAAGAACGTTAAGACCAACCTATGATCACGTTTAATGGATGGAAGTCTCAACACCTGCATGAAGCTTAACCTCACCACGTATCAACCAGACTACAAAGCCATCAGCAAAACCATGCAGCACCAGAAGTCGCATCAATGGTAAGAAGTACTTTATTCATCATTGGTTAGCAACAGTATAACAACGTTATTAAAAAGAATTCAGAGACTTATTGTACTTTAAAAGTGTTGGTCTTACATAAAGTGCACACGTTTACTTGTATTTAGTGTTAAACATATTGTATGGCTCTCACGGAATTACATTTTAAAATATGTGGCGTTCATGGCTCTCTCAGCCAAAAAGGTTCCTGACCCCTGGGCTAGAATGAAGCAACTACTTCTGATCCCCTCACCCCGGTAAAATCAATCAATAAGTAAAATGTTTTAAATATATATATTTAAGGCATTAAGCTAAAGTTTTAAAGCTTGGGGTCATCAACCTGCCCAGAAAGAAGAAGTGATAGACTTACAGATCTGAGGTATAGTCTTGAGGTAGCCCTTTCTAATACCCAGATGTGGCAATTTGAGTAGAAAAACTTCACAAGTTTTTTTAGAAGAGTCCGTCATTTGGCCTGTGCCATTTCTGTGCATAGGAATTTGGGAGCAACCTAGTTGTCTGTAGGAAATGGTGGATGCAATGGAGTGAAATCTAATGTGTTAATTACATTTTGTTTACATGCAGTAATTTGTGAACAAGCTGTATAGATTTCTGCCTGCTTCCTCACCTGTCACCATTTTTTACCTCCACTTAAAAATGCTAAGTCCTGCCCTAGCCGGGTAGCTCAGTTGGTTAGGGCATCATTCAGCATGTCAGGGTTGCAGGTTCAATCCCCAGTCAGGGCACATACAAGAAAAATACCAATGATTGCATAAATAAGTGGAACAACAAATTGATGTTTTCTTTTTTCTCTCCTCTCTCTAAAATCAATCAATTAAAAGAATTTGCTAAGTCCTAAAGCTGCTTTCAGTTGTCACTGTTGACCTGTACTTTGCAGGCTGTCATAACCACCAGTGCACTATTTTTCAAGAAGATGAGTGTTTTTGGCTTTTCTTTTTCCATAAAATGTCAGTTGTCAGTTATACCTTGTGTGATTTTTGACCTCTCAGAGCAGAATTACACATTTCTCATGAGCCATTTTTCTCATGATATTTAGGTGCAGCTATTTTTATCCTTTGCAAACCTTCTGCCTTCTCTTTTCTGTCTCTTAAGAACAGAAATTACAAGAGGTGGGAAGGAAGCGCCCTGGCTGGCCAGCTCAGTGGTAGAGCATTGGCCCGGTGTGTGGAAGTCCCAGGTTCGATTCCTAGCCTGGACACAAAGGAGAAGCGTCCATTTGCTTCTCCACCCTTCCCTCTCTACTTTCTCTCTGTCTCTCTCTTCCCCTCCCGCAGCCAAGGCTCCATTGGAGCAAAGTTGGCCAAGGCACTGAGGGTGGCTCCATGGCCTCCACCTCAGGCACTAGAATGGCTCCTGTTGCAACGGAGCAACGCCCTAGATGGGCAGAGTATCGCCCCCTGGTGGGCATGCAAGGTGGATCCCAGTCAGGTGTATGCAGGAGTCCGTCTCTCTGCCTCCCTGCTTCTCACTTCAGAAAAATACAAAAAAAAAAAAAAAAAAGACAAGGTGGAAAGGATATTTTTAGCATTTGTTTTAAAAGATCTAAGACAGCCCTGGCCGTTGGCTCAGCGGTAGAGCGTCGGCCTGGTGTGCTGGGGACCCGGGTTCGATTCCCGGCCAGGGCACATAGGAGAAGCGCCCATTTGCTTCTCCGCCCCCACCCCCTTCTTCCTCTCTGTCTCTCTCTTCCCCTCCCACAGCCAAGGCTCCATTGGAGCAAAGATGGCCCGGGTGCTGGGGATGGCTCCTTGGCCTCTGCCCCAGGTGCTAGAGTGGCTCTGGTCGCTGCAGAGCGACGCCCCGGAAGGGCAGAGCATCGCCCCCTGGTGGGCAGAGCGTCACCCCTGGTGGGCGTGCTGGGTGAATCCCGGTTGGGCGCATGTGGGAGTCTGTCTGACTGTCTCTCCCCGTTTCCAGCTTCAGAAAAATACAAAAACAAAAACAAAACATAAAAGATCTAAGACAGGAATTCCTTTGCACAGGAAGGACTGGGGCTTGGAGCACACCTTTTCTCCACATCAGGTTCTCATGTCTTACATTCCAGAATGTCACATGGTGGGAGAGAGGAAGGATGTTAGGCACCCAGGGTGACTGAGCATCTGTGCCCTCCATTAACACAGTATTAATATTGTGCACTGTCTTGATATCAAGCCAGATTTCAATTAAGATTTTCTGTACATGTCACTAGGTTTGTAAATGAATAAACACACATTTTAATTATTTTTGCCATGTGTGCTTGTGAAATATTCTTTATCTATAGTAACTCAGTGTACGTATTTGCCTTCACAAAAGATAAACATGATACATGAAACTGTGATGTTACCAGGTGTGGAACAGAATTTGGAAACCAAGGTAAAGTAGATGTAGGCATTATGCAGTGGTGGCCAGGCTGGAGAGAGAAAGCCTCCAATCCTTCTTCCTAAGTTACTACTGCTGTCACTGGATTTGGCATCCTGTCATGCCGGAAGGACTGCCTTGCACATCTTATGTTTCAAATCTTTAGAATGTTAAAACAGGGCAAAATAACCTTTGGAATGGGTCTAAAGCAACCTTGTTTTCCAAAGAACTGTTTGCAAACATAATAAGAAAGCAGTTGTTATGACTACTGGACTATGAATTTAAAATATTATTTAGGGCTCTGGCTGGGTAGCTCAGTTGGTGAGAGCATCGTCCTAATACAGCAAGGTCAGGGCACATGCAGAATCAACAAATAAATGCATAAATAACTGGAACAACAAATCAATGTTTTTCTCTCTTTCCCTTTAGAAGCAATAAATTTAAAACAGTAAAATAAATATTACTTAGAATTAACATCACTATGTTGTTATATGCACCAACAGAAATGCCTTATTTCCATTGATATAATTGTTGCAGTTTGCCTTTGTCTCCTAAATGAAAAACTGTTAGAGTTTCTTCCTGAATCAATGTATCCTGAATATTCTTTTTTATCTTAAATAAATGTTTGTTCCCTCTCATTTTTAAAAGTCTTTTAAAAATTTTAGGTTATCAAATAAATTGGAAAAAGTGGAGAGCAAAAGCTCTGTTTGCCCATCTGTGAAATGAGGTTAAGATTAGAATCAAATTAAGATTTCTTTACTGCCTTTGTCCATGTTAATTGAACAGTAGGTGGTGCTGTGGCACAGGGATTTACGGTATTTCCCCCTGGTGGGATACTCTGTATAAGATGCCTCCTTATAAACTGACCAGGTGGTGGCTCAGTGGATAGAGCATCGGACTGGGATGCAGAGGACCCAGGTTCAAGACCCCGAGCTCACCAGCTTGAGCGCGGGCTCATCTGGTTTGAGCAAAAGCCCACCAGCTTCAACCCAATGTCGCTGGCTCGAGCAAGGGGTTACTTGGCCTGCTGAAGGACCGCGGTCAAGGCACATATGAGAAAGCAATCAATGAACAACGCGTAATGAAAAACTAATGATTGATGCTTCTCATCTCTCCAATCCTGTCTATCCCTCTCTCTGACTCTCTTTCTGTACAAAAAAAAACCAAAAACCAAAAAACAAACCTTCCTTATATAAGACGCACCTTAATTTGGGGCCCAAATTTGAAAAAAAAAGTATTACATAGTTATTGAACTCAAGTTTTTTTTTGTTTGTTTGTTTTGTATTTTTCTGAAGCTGGAAACCGGGAGAGACAGTCAGACAGACCGGGATCCGCCCGGCACGCCCACCAGGGGGCGTCGCTCTGTTGCGACCAGAGCCACTCTAGTGCCTGGGGCAGAGGCCAAGGAGCCATCCCCAGCGCCCAGGCCATCTTTGCTCCAATGGAGCTTCGGCTGCGGGAGGGGAAGAGACAGAGAGGAAGGAGAGGAGGAGGGGTGGAGAAGCAGATGGGCACTTCCCCTGTGTGCCCTGGCCAGGAATCGAACCCGGGACTTCTGCACGCCAGGCCGACGCTCTACCACTGAGCCAACCAGCCAGGGCCGAACTCAAGTTTTATTCATCATAAAATTCATACAACTCCTCATCACTGTCAAAACTCCCATCCATTAGCTTGTCCTCATCTGTGTCTGATGATGAATCACTGTCTTCAACAATGAGCACAAAAACAGGCGCAAAAAAGCAGGAAATGCAAGTAAAAAAATTACCACCCCTGTATAAGACTCACCTAGTTTGTAGACCCCCAATTTTTCGGAAAATATGTGCGTCTTATACATGGGAAATATGGTAGGTTTCCTGGGTTCACAGGCCTGTCATAGTGTCAGGATTAATTAGAAACCTAGGTCAGACCAATAAAATCTCCCCTGACAGGTGATAACCCAATGTGGCCCCTGTGGCACAGAAAGGACTGAGCAGAAGCTCCTTTGGTGCAGCCTTGAAAAGAGGGATGTGACCTTTCCCTCCCACTGTCCCCATGAGAGGCGTTAGGGACCCTCAGACATCATTGGACTGAAACCCCTCACAGTCCACGATAAAAGGTTTTTTTGAGGTTGGTCAAGAGCATGACTTTGGAGCTGATCTGTCTGGGTCTGAATGTCAGCATTGCCTCTTGGTGGGTGACCCTGGGACGCTATGTAACCTGAGCTTCCGCATTAGTCACCAGTAGAGACTATATGTGAAGAGAGTGAATCAGTAGGGTGTGCGTGTGTATAGAGAAAAATTTATCTTAAAAAATTATAAACTTCTACCCTGGCTAGTTAGCTCAGTGGTAGAAAGTTGGCCCGGTGTGTGGAAGTCCTGGGTTCGATTCCTGGTCAGGGCACACAGGAGAAGCGCCTATCTGCTTCTCCACCCTTCCCCCTCTCCTTCCTCTCTATCTCTTTCTTCCCCTCCTGCAGCCAAAGCTCCTTTGGAGCAAAGATGGCCTGGGCACTGACGATGGCTCCATGGCCTCTGCCTCAGGCACTAGAATGGCTTTGGCAGTAACGGAGCTACGCCCCAGATGGGCAGGGCATTGCCCCCTGGTGGGCATGCCTGGTGGATTCTGGTCGGGTGCATGCGGGAGTCAGTCTGTCTGCCTCCCAGCTTCTAACTTCGGAAAAATAGAAATAAATAAAATAAAATAAAATAAAATAAAATAAAATAATAAACTTCCAGTCAAGATGGCCATGTAGTAAATAATGAGAATACTAAAATTGTAAAAATAAATGTTAAATTTCCCTTAAAAAAAAGTTAATACAGAAGAAGAATTCCCTCACAGGACTGTGGGGGCCGGTAAGTCAGAAATGTGCAGGGCAGTCTGGCAGGCTGGAAAGCCAGGGAAGAGTCGGTGTTGTGGTCTCACATCTGAAAGCACATCTGAGATCTGGAGGATCTCAGTCTTTTCCCAGGGCCTTCAAATGAATGGATGATGCCCACCCACATCAGGGAAGATAATGTACTTTATTCAAAGTCTACTGATCTAAATGTTAATCACATCTAGAAAATATCTTTACAACAATATCTACAGTGGTGTTTGACCCAAGATCAGAACCATGGCCTAGCCAAGTTGTCACATAAAATTAATAATCACAGCCACTATTTACTTGCTTGTGAATGGGCAATGATACACTTTTTTTTTGCAAGATTTAAATAATGTGTAAAAATACTTGGCCTAAAATAGAATACATGACAAAAGAGACTTAAAAAAATTCTACTGGCCTGACCTGTGGTGGCGCAGTGGATAAAGCGTTGACCTGGAATGCTGAGGTCACCGGTTTGAAACCCTGCACTTGTCTGGTCAAGGCACATATGGGAGTTAATGCTTCCTGCTCCTCCCCCCTTTCTCTCTCTCTCTCTCTCTCTCTCTCTCTCACTCTCCTCTCTAAAATGAATAAATAATTTTTAAAAATTTCTACTGTGGTGTTTCATTACCAAATTTACTTATACTTGTCCTGTTATCTCAAAAATTGAAAAGGAAAAAAACAAAAAGTTTTGAATTTTGTTGGTCTAACAAAAACAAGGATTAATTTAAAAACTGAACTTAAGTACATGTACTATGAATAAATTACTACAGATTCTAACGTGTTATAATGAATGTATATCATGTCCAAATGCGATGGTTAAGATTTACTTGGCTATATTATGTTTCCTACTATTTTATAAGTATGTTTTATATGATAAATTTTATAGTCAATGTTTAACTTGTGCACTAATATGTTAAAATTTGCTTAATAAATGTTTTTTTAAAATGAAAAAACAAGTACTTGGCTTATTGCAAAATTTTTCAATGCATAGCAGTGTTTTTTTTTTTATTATTTTCACGAGGAGAACTGCCAGGCCTAGCACCGGAGGCTCCCAGATTGTGGGAGATCGTGGGAGATGAGCAGAACTGACTGTCCTAGGAGGCTGAGACGTGCAGCTCGAGGAGCAGAGGGCTCGAGCCCAGACCTGTTAGCCAGAAGCTCAGAATGGAGCTGGGCTGGAGTCCCCAGGTGCCACTGGAGCTGATGTCTGTTAACTGAGCTCTTAGTGACTTGCTTATGAACTACTTGGGCTTGGTGTAGGCTTACTCCAGGGAGTTCAGTGCAACTGTCTGAGCTCAGTGCGTATCTTTCCATGCACAGGACACGCACCTGAGTGGGTGATCTGGGAGCAGCTCTAGTCCAGGCCCCTAGTGACCTTGGTTGACTTCGCCTCTGTGCTTTCCAGCTTCTTTAGGGCTCTGCATGAACTGCATGATGGCGCTTCATGCCCTGCTTGGGCCAGCTGGACCCACTCTGCTGGCTCTGCTTAGAACTTCTTCACCGGCTGACCAGTTTGGACCCCCGACCTCTGCGCCCAGACTCTGGGTGGAAACACCACAGCAGCCTCCCAGAGAGACTGTTCAGTCTCCCCAGCCCATCACCACAAGGGACCAGCTCCTTGAGGAATAAAGGCAGCCAGGACCCCTGGTCACAGAGAAGAGTGTGCACATGGGGGAGCCTGGCCAGCGTCCCACCCAGTGACATGTTCCCCTTCTGGTGGCTTTTTAAAACTGAAGCTCAGCAGAATCATGGGAGGGAGAACTCCCAGTGGCAGCAGGCATGGAGGACTTGGAAAAGCACGGTCCTAGCCTCTTCTCCAGTCTGCTTACTCCAGATCTCTGGGCCTGACAGCATGCTTGCTTGTTCTAGGTGCCACCTCCTCTTCTCAAAATCCTTTCTAAATGTCTCCTCAGTAAGGATTTTGCTAGACTCTCTCCATATAAACTGGTGTCACACTTCATCTCAGATATAAAATTCTCATTACCTAGCCAAACCATGCTTTCCTCCTTCAGGCAGGCCTCCAGGATCACCAGCTGCAGCTGCACAGCCAGTCAAAAACCCAGATGAACAAGAGAGGCAAATAGGGATATAGCCACCAAGCTCCTGCAACCTCCAATTCCCAGAGCACCAGCTGAGGCAGGGGCAGTGTCTGGAGACTCTGGATGGTGAGGGGCCCCTGCAGCCCCCTCAGCAGCCAGGAACCCTTCCCAAGGAAGCCAGCCTCGGGCAACTTGCTTTCACTCCTCACCTTCCACCCCAACCAGGTGAAGGCCTCCAGCTGTAGACTCACATAGGACTTGCTTATAACGTTTCTTAGAGCTTAAGTATTGGCTTTTTTTTTTTTTTTTTTTTCATTTTTCCGAAGCTGGAAACGGGGAGGCAGTCAGACAGACTCCCGCATGCGCCCGACTGGGATCCACCCGGCATGCCCACCAGGGGGCGATGCTCTGCCCCTCTGGGGCGTCGCTCTGTTGCATCCAGAGCCATTCCAGCGCCTGAGGCAGAGGCTACAGAGCCATCCCCAGCGCCCGGGCCATCTCTGCTCCAATGGAGCCTCGGCTGCGGGAGGGGAAGAGAGAGACAGAGAGGAAGGAGAGGAGGAGGGGTGCAGAAGCAGACGGGCGCCTCTCCTGTGTGCCCTAGCCGGGAATCAAACCTGGGACTCCCGCACGCCAGGCCAACACTCTACCACTGAGCCAACTGGCCAGGGCCAAGTATTGGCTTTTTGTTACTACCTTTTAAAATTTAACTCTTATCAATCAATATAGACACTTAGCTTTAAGTCAAGTAATACTACAAGGCTTATAATGATGAACAGCAATTCTGTGACCCACCCCAACCTTGTGATTCTCTACCTGCAGGGGTGACCAGTCAACTCATAACTCTTTCTTCTGGAAGCAAATTCTTCATTTTTTTTTTAAAGATTCTTTTATTGATTTTACAGAGAGGAGGTGTACGGGGAACAAGAGTATCAACTTATGGTTGCTTCACTTTAGTTGTTTGTTGATTGCTTGTTGTATGTTCCTTGACCGGGCAAACCCAGGGTCTTGAACCGGCTCCCCTGGACCTCAGTGTTTCAGGTGAGACACCCTCTTCACTGTGCTACCACAGGCCAGGCTAAAGCAATACTTATTTTAAAATTTGCCTGTTTAACCTGACCAGGTGGTGGTGCAGTGGATAGAATGTCAGACTGGGATGCAGAGGACCCAGGTTTGAAACCCTGAGGTAGCTGGCTTGAGTGCAGGTTCGCTGACTTGAACATGGGATCATAGACGTGACTTCATGGTCGCTGGCTGGAGCCCAAGGTCGCTGGCTTGAGCAAGGGGTCATTCGCTCTGCTGTAGGTGCTCCCCCCTCCCCAGTCAAGGCACATATGAAAAAGCAGTCAATGAACAACTAAGGAGCCACAACAAAGAATTGATGCTTCTCATTTCTCTCTCTTCCTGTCTGTTCCTCTCTCTAATTCTGTCTCTGTCAAAAAAAAAATTGCCTGTTTACAAAATAAGATCTGAGTAGATGAGTTGGTTAGAGTCGTCTGATATACCAAGGTTATTGGTTCCCTCTCTGGTCAGGGCACATATAAGAATAAAACAATGAATGCAGAAATAAGTGGGACAACAGATTCATGTTTTTCTTTCTCTCCCTCTCTCTAAAAATCAATCAATAAAAATATATATATATATATATTTTTTTTGTATTTTTCTGTAGCTGGAAACGGGGAAAGACAGTCAGACAGACTCCCACATGTGCCCGACCGGGATCCACCCGGCACGCCCACCAGGGGGCGATGCTCTGCCCATCTGGGGCGTCACTCTGTTGTGACCAGAGCCACTCTAGCGCCTGGGGCAGAGGCCAAGGAGCCATCCCCAGCGCCCTGGCCATCTTTGCTCCAATGGAGCCTCGGCTGCGGGAGAGGAAGAGAGAGACAGAGAGGAAGAATAGGGGGAGGGGTGGAGAAGCAGATGGGCGCTTCTCCTGTGTGCCCTAGCCTGGAATCGAACCTGGGACTTCTGCACGCCAGGCCGACACTCTAGCACTGAGCCAATCGGCCAGGGCCAAAATATTTTTAAAATTTAAAAATAAAATTTCTTGCTTTTCTTCCTGTCCTTCTCTGGGGTTAGGGTTTAAGCTCTCCAGTGGCAGCCTGTGATGAGGGCACTGGCATCAAGCCACATGCTCTGTCAGCGGATGGATCAGTTAGAACAGCGCTACTTGGCTATGGTATCCTTGAGTCACACCTGATAGTGGATGCTTCTAGAATCTTCTTTTCCCTTCAAAGTGTAAATGAATCCGTTTCACTGCTGCTCCTGGGAACACTTTGGAACACTTGCACAGTTATGTTGATGGTGTGTCATTGAGCAAAACCTGTTTTGCCTCCATTTTGAAGACTCCTGCCCTCACTAGACAGCCAGATGCCCCACATTGAGGTTTTTTTGTTTGTTTGTTTGCTTAACCAGAAATTTATTTTTTCACAGTTCTGGAAGCTAGATGTCCAAGCTCAAGGCGTTATCGGGTCGGTCTATGGTGCAGCCTCTCTCCTCAGCTTCCATGTTCACTTTCTTCACTGTGTCTCACGGGGCCTTTCCTTTGTGTGCCTATGAAGAGCCCACACTGAGCTCTTATGTCACAGGGAGAGGGGGCTTGTAGCTGTTTTCTGCCTCTTACCATGCTTGACTAAGTGACTACACCTTTTCAGGAAGACTCGAATACCACTGCAATGCGCTCCCTTCGCTCTCCACTGTTCACTTACACACAGCACACCCTGAGTCTTAGGGGGAGAATCTGCCCGTTATTGGTCAATTTCTGCTTACTGACTTGTTCCTCAGTTAGGAGACTTGATATACATTTTCCTGCCTATAAATTGCAACAATAGCTGAGTGACAAATTGTAACTGAATAAAAGAAAGGATAACTGAATACTCTCTAGAAAGCAGCTGACCTATATGTGCAAGGAGGAGACAGTTTCCTCATGGAGGCTCTCGGAAGTTCAAACCAACATTGGGATCCTCCTGCAAACTGTTTTTACACGTTTCCCCTTTCTGCACAGCAGAGCGAGAGCGAGAGCAAGCTCTCCACGGTAGGCCATCAGCGGCCCCTTCGCAGCACTCTGATGCGCAGAGGAGCAGTCCGTACGTTTGTTCCTAGAAGGGCCCCATTATGTCAGGTTTCTTCTGGAAGCGGTTTGCTTTAGTCACAGATAGATTGTCTAGTAGAAATTAATGAGGGGCCTTGAGAAGTAGGGGTTTCAGGACTTGCCTGGAAGCTCTTTCATTATTTTGGGGGGAAGAGCTGATGGCAATTCCGGGGGCTCTAAAGCGCTTCCAAACTTGCACCTCATTGGTGCCAGCAGTTGGGCTCTGGAATTGGGACGCTGCCTAGATGAGATTGTGAGTTAATGAGCCTGGGAGAAGGGGGCTGCCAGCAGTTGTCTACACCTCTGAAGGGGCTGCTCAGTCCTAGACACAGCTGCTGCTCAAGAGGTGGGGACCCCATGGAGCAAATGTGGGAGGGCCAGGAGACCAGGACACCCCACTGGAAGATTTCCAGAGATGCCCCATCTTCAGAAGTCTAAGGAGCACTGGGCACAGGCCAGCTTCTCACTGGGAAGCCAAGTTCAAGATGCTGCTCCCTGACCACCAAAGTGCTGCTCACCCGAACACCAGACAGTGAACACTGGAAAAGGCCACAGGAATTAGACTCAGACAGACCTGGGTTCCCATTCTGGTTCCGGCTCTGGCTGGCTGCTTGATCCCGGGCAAGCTATTCCACTCTTTGAGACTCAGTTTCTTCATCTATAAAATGGGGTAAAATAGTTATCTGGCACACAGTATAGAAGAAAACTGTATTTAATATTTTTTATGTATTAGTAATTTGAATTTGCCCTGGCCAGGTAGCTTGGTTGGATAGAGCGTCATCCTGATACACAAAGGTTGCGGGTTCCACCCCCAGTCAGGGCACAGATTGGTGTTTCTCTTTTTCTCCCTTCCTCTCTCCCTAAAATTAATCAAAAAAATAATAATTTGAGTTTACTGACTTTATTAAAATTTATTAAAATTTGCATTTCAGTTTTTAAACAACTTAGATAATACAAAAATTTTAAGTTCCAAAAAATATACATTGAAAAGTCACCCCCCACACACACTCTTATTCACTCTCCTTCCTGAGTAACATGTTACTTTTTGCATCACAGGGTAAATGGTAGTAGTGTTAATAGCTACTACCTATCTGGGGCTCACCCTGTATCAGGATGGTGCCTTATAACATTCACCCCTGTTTGGTAGACAGTGTCACCCCTATCCTGGGGTCAGGAAATAGGCTCAGAGGGGTGGAACATTTTGCCTGGCAATAGGAGAGAAGCCAGGATTTAAAAGTCCCAAGTGATTTCATGTTTGTAAATCACCTGAAAGAGTCGGTATTATCTCCTCCCACTCATACACCTGATGCTCTTCCTTCAGGAGCGGACCAGCCAAGCTCCCCAGGAGTGAGGGAGGGAGGGTATTTTCATATCCACACAGATATTAGACAACACCATAGTCAAAACAACAGTACCAGGTGTCAGGCTAAGTCTGCTATGTTCTTTACATGGATCCTCTCATTTAAACTCCATAACCACTTTCTTAGGTAGGTACTACCGTTCTCATTTTTATAGAAGATACTTTTGAGGCTCAGAAAGGTTAAAGTATTTGGTTAACTTCTTATAGCTTAGAAGAGACAAGATTAAAACCCAGGCAGTCCAACAGGAGAGCCTATGCTCTTCAACCTTCTATTCTGTTCCCTGGGGAGGTGGCTAAGAGAAGGTGAAGGGTGGGAGGCGGGACGAACACGAGGGAGCTAGAGTAATAGACCTGGAGAATGTGCTGGGTCTGCGGGAGGGGGGTTGCCATGAGGAGAGGGTGAGTGGTCAGACCTGTCTTATCCGGCAGCACAGTCAGGAACAAGGCTCTGGGGTTAGGATTCCAGAAATGAAAGACATGGTGTCTGTATTCTAGGGGCTGAGGGTTTATCGAGACAACAAATATAAACTGCGTGTGAATGAACAGAACTAGGTCACTAGTAATGACAACATCACAGCTATCAGATTTGCTCTTCCACTTACTATTGCTGCACAAAGCCACCCCCAGCAAAGTGGTTTAAAATATCAATCATCTGGCTTTATGCAGTGACAGTATCATAACCAATGAGGTTTATCTGAGGTGCAATTATTGCTAATTAAAATACCAAGAATCTATTTTGCCTATGAATTGGCAGTTTGGGCTGGGTCTGGCAGTGGGGGTGGGAGTGTCAGCTTGTTTCTGACCGTATGGCATCAGCAGGGTTGGCTTGAACATTAGGGGTTGAAACAATTGGGGGGTCTGCTCACTTACATGTCTAGCAGTTGAAGCTGGTCATTGGCCTCTCCCTGCCGCTGCTTGGCCTCCTCCCAGCACGGTGACTGGGTGACATCATTAGTCATTAGGGAATGCAAATTAAAAACACAGTGAAATACCACTACAGACTTAGTAGAATGTCTAAAATAAATAAATAAAAAGACGCACCGTACCCAGTGTTGTCAAAGATATACAACCACTTTGGAAAATGGCTTGGCAATTTCTTAGGAAATTAAACACATACGTAGCATATGACCCAGCCACGCCACTCCCACATAGCTACCCAAGAGAAATGAAAGCACGTGTCTGTCACACAGACTTAAACATGAATATTCACAGCAGCTTTATTGGACTAGCCCATAATGGGAAACAATTCAAATGTCCATCAACAGGTGAATGGATAAGTCAATTATGGCAAAGCTACACAATGAAATACACAATTCAGCAACAAAAATGAATTAACTATCGATAACATGCAACAACATGGATGGCTCTCAAAATTATGCTGAGTGAAGTCAGACAAAAGTGTATGTGCAGTATTACTCAACTTATATAAAAGCTTAGAAAATGCGAACTAACCCATAGTGTCAGAAAGCACACCAACAGTTGCCTAGGTGCTAAGCGTAGGGTGGAGGGAGACATGCCAAAGGGGCACGGGGACACTTTTGGGGTTGATATTATAGATATGTTCAATTTTTTTTATAGTGGTGATGGTTTCGCAGGGGTATACATAACAAAATTTACCAAATTGTACACTTTCAATTAGGTGCAGTTTACTGTGTGTCAATGTCAGCTTTTAAAATAACAAAATACTAGGATGGCAAAGAAAGAAGGGCATGTGAGATGAGGTGTGTGGTGGTGGACCTCTTGGAAAACACAACCTACCTCCATTCACCAAGTGTTCCCAACATGCCAGGTACTGTGTGTGCTAAGTGCTTCACAGGACTGTCACTGAATCGCCCAACAACCCAAGCTGAGGGGGAGATGAGGAGGTGGCCAGTTATCTATTATTGTCATCTTGGCTGTTCTCATGTTGCCATGAGGCCTTGGTCCCTTGGAGGGAAGGGTGTCTCAGGGTTCTGGTGATCAGGACCTCAGGGTTTTTCTACCTGAGCTGCAAGAGAAACTGCCGCCCACTTCTTGGGACCTATAAGAAAACAGAGGTATACTTTAGGGGAGCGACATGAGAGGCAGTGAGGTGGAGACTGGGAGCAGAGGTCACCCTCCTCAGCAGGGGTGGTCCCCCTTTTTCTGTTATATTAGCCCCTTTATAATATAACAGGCCGACAGGTAGCCGCCGGCTCACCACCCTTTAGTAACTAAATCCAGCTTTCCTCTGGGAACCACCATGTTGTGACTTGAAATCCTCAGATTAGCTGACATTGTCCCCCACCCTTAGCTTCTAGAGGGCACAAGGTACCCAGGCCTAGCTAGCCTCCTGCCCACAGATATTGGTTTGGGCAAACACATTATCCAGGCTCAGGTGAACCAGAACCACCCTCGGACCTGTGCTCTAGGTAACAGGAAGGAGATTTGCCCTTGCTGCTGGGGTGGCTAACTGGGCAGACTTGACTCTTTGGTGCCTGGTGGACATTTCTCCACCTCATGTGGACAGCTTGACCGAGAACCAAACCGAAACAAGGGAGGCAGAACAGAGAGAAGGAAAGGGATGTTTCTGACATCACAGTTGAAGTCCAAGGATCCAGCCATGCCTGAAGTTGGGGCCTCCCAACTTGTTTTATAGGACCAATAAACTGCCTCCTTTGTTTAAATCAATTGTAGCTGTGTTTCTGTCCCTTGCAAATGAAGTGGTCCTCTGCCCTTCAGCCCAGCACTGACATGCCCTACCCCTCAACTCCAGGGCCCAGACTAGGGGCTTTCTGATACCGGGTATTGGGGTCGGCACACAATTGCACTGCATCTGTGCCTGCCCGCCCCTTCCACACCAAGGGAGGAAGCAGATACCGAGCCTTTGGTTCCAAGGCCACAAGGAGAGGTGCTTTAGAAGTGCTGCACCCTCTGTCCTGGGGCTAATGTGGAAATGTTAACCCGCCCAAAGCTTCAGATAGGAGCCACGATGCCCCACCTGGCTGGGCCCTGCCAATCTAGCGGCTGCTCTCTGCCGCAGGTGAGGTCCTCCTTTCCCTCTGCCAGGTCCTGAGCCTCTCTCTTCCTCCTTCTTAGTAGAGGTGGGGGTCTTCCCAGCAGACACATTCTGGTTTAGGAGACCACGAAGGAGAGGTCTCTCAGGCTGAGGTGAATATTGGAGGCCAGGGGCCAAAGCAGCTGGTGCACATCCTGTGGCCCCTCAGCGCCACCCCGTGAACACAGGTCTGAGTGATGGGAGGGCAGCAGGAAGGGAGCGGGCGCTGGAGAAAGCATCATCCGCCAGGTGTCTGGGCCAGACCTGGAAGGCAGCGATCTTGGGAAGGGCACCAGGCAGAGAGGCAGTGCTCTGACAATGGGGAGCCACCTGTGCAACGCTGTCCAACTAAGCCTAACAGAAACAGTAGACATAGGTGACACTGACACTTTATTTCACTTAATCGTGATGACAATTCTGTGAGGTAGGTTTTACAATCCCCACTTTACAGCTGAAACTGGGGCTCAAGTACTGAGTCCACAGTCACTCAGCCAGGGCCGGCAGGACTGATCTGGAGGGAGGTGGATGGGTGGGTGGGCCGCCGTGCCAGAGGAAGGTGCGGGACTGGAGGTGGGAGAGGCTGGTCTGCAGGCTGGTGAGGCCCCTGTCTGAGGTGGGGAACGGGCGGCGCCTGCTCCTCGCTCGAACTGTGGAGACGAGACCAGAGACACACTGCGGAGTACGCAGCAAATAGTGACCGTGGTGCACTTGCACTGGAGACGGGAGAGACGACGTGGTGAGGGAGAGAGCAGCCAGGGACCAGGACGGAAGGCACCGCAGGGACTGATGGGAGAAGAGGGAGGAGAAGCCTAGGGTGGTGAGGACAGAGAAGGATTTGACAGAGGTGGTCGTGGGTAAGGGCTGCAGAGAGTTCAGGAGGGATGAAGGTGAGGGGACACTGTTAGGCATTGGGTGCTCATGTGTGGTGCGAGAGAGGGGCTTTTCTTTTCATAATGTAAAACTTGTTATTTTTGTTTGGTTGTAATAGTAAAACATGAAAAATACAATTAAACCCAGGACTAGAAATATGATATTAAAAGGTTTAAGACCTCCCATAATCTTAAGCCCACACACTGCTATTATTGATGGTTTCAAACATTTCTGCTAGATTTTGAAATATGAACAAAGACAGATAAATCCATATGTATGAGAATTCCAGTTGATCCACATCATTGACAAATAACAACTGGTTTTTTTCCCCTTCATTTTAGCCATTCAGGTGTGTATGCATCTGATCTCATTGTAGTCTTAATTTCAGTTTCCCTGATAACTAATGAGACTGAGCTGTTTCATATGTTCATTGAAATTTTTTTTGGATGTCCTTTCTAGTGAAGATCCTGTTCAAATCTTTTGTCTATTATCTATTAGTTTGACTTTTTCTTACTGATTTGTAAGAGGTCTTTATGTATAGTCTAAATAGGACTCCTCTGCTGATTATATGGGTTGTGAATACTCCATGGCTCTTTTCACTATTGTTAATGGTGTCTTGATCAACAGAAGCTCCAGTTTTACTGTTGTTCAATTTATAGTTTCTTCCATTATCACTGACTTGGTTTTTGGTGTTGTATTTTAAAATCTTTGCCTGCTAAAATTTCTAAGATTCTTTCTAAGATTTACGCTCATAAAGATAATCTTTGTTCTTTTCTAGAAGTCTTCCTGTTTTACCTCCTACACTTTTATACACAATCCAACTGAAACTGGCTCTTGGCTGTAATCTAAGAGTAAAGGTTAATATTCATTTCCTGTGGATATCAAGTTGAGCCAGCACCACCTGTTGAAAGGACCATCCTTTCCACACAGCCTTGTGGTATCCCTCTGTCCTCAAACTGCATACAAATTTTGGGTTCTGCCTTCTGTTCCAATGGCCCATTGTCTATCCTTGCACCACAACACAAAAACCAAAATAAAACTCTAACATGTTCACCCATGAGTTTTACCACCTACTGATGTTCCTTGCCTGAGCAATTATTACTATGGTGGTTGCTGAATTGTTCCTAGGGCTTTGCTTTGCCCTTTAGGTGAGCTTTCAACAGAAATCCTGGTGTATTCACTGGGGTGTCTCCTTTTGAGAGATCTTGAATCTGATCTTTATTTTCTTGGCACTGTGGTTCTGCAAAATTCTGGTCTGCTTTACAGAGGTTTGGGCTTAGCATTTTAGGTTCCCAACTTGTCAAGTTTAAGACTTCAGTACATGGTATAAAACCTGAACCTATTTTTAAGGTCCCTAAAGCCTTCAACTTTGTCACTCCAGCCTGTGAGACTATTAAACAACTCCAATTTCTCTTGTCCCCCCAGAAGCCTTCTGCCTGGGCAACACCTGATCCCCAGCCTCTTGCCAGAACTGGCAAATCCAAGTGGCTGCAGACTGTCCACTTGCCTCTCCCTGGTTCTCTCCTCTCTGCAATCTCAACTTCCCTGGTTACTGTTGCTTCTGCAACTCTCCTATACCACAAAAACCTTGTTTCACAGCTTTTCTAGTTGTTCTCACTGGGAGCATTATGCAGCTGCAAACTACTCTATCCTTCCCAGAAGTAGAATCCTACATTTTCCTTTCTGGAGGCTGGCATAGTATCGCTCTAATTATAGTTGTGTAGTTTCTCATTACACTAACGCAGGGGTCAGGAACCCATGGCTTAGAACCCGTGGCTCTTTTTTTTTTTTTTTAATTTATTTTATTTATTCATTTTAGAGAGGAGAGAGAGAGAGAGAGAGAGAGAGAGAGAGAGAGAGAGGGAGGGAGGAGAGAGACAGGGGGAGGAGCTGGAAGCATCAACTCCCATATGTGCCTTGACCAGGCAAGCCCAGGGTTTCGAACCGGCGACCTTAGCATTTCCAGGTTGACGCTTTATCCACTGCGCCACCACAAGTTAGGCTTTTTTTTTAAAAATTTATTTTATTTTATTTATTCATTTTAGAGAGGAGAGGGGGGGGGAGGGAGGAGAGAGACAGGGGTAGGAGCTGGAAGCATCAACTCCCATATGTGCCTTGACCAGGCAAGCCCAGGGTTTCGAACCAGCGACCTCAGCATTTCCAGGTTGACACTTTATCCACTGCGCCACCACAAGTTAGGCTTTTTTTTTTAATTTATTTTATTTTATTTATTCATTTTAGAGAGGAGAGAGAGAGAGAGAGAGAGAGAGAGAGAGAGAGAGGAACCCATGGCTCTTTTGATGGCTGCATCTGGCTCGAAGACAAATCTTTAATAATAAAAAAAAAAAAGTTAAAAAAAAATGTTAAAAATATAAAACATTTTCATGTATTACAATCGATTCATATCCTACTGCTTATGTTCACGGTTGCAGGTGGCTGTAGCAATCACAGTTGTCCTCTGGGACAACACCAATTTTTATTGGATAATGCGTAATGTACATGGGTCATTGTATGGCTCTCACGGAATTGCATTTTTTTTTTACCCTTTTTTTTTTTTTTTGGTATTTTTCTGAAGTTGGAAACCGGGAGGTAGTCAGACAGACTCCCGCATGCGCCTGACCAGGATCCACCCGGCATGCCCATCAGGGGGTGATGCTCTGCCCATCTGGGGCATTGCTCTGTTGCAACCAGAGCCATTCTAGCACCTGAGGCAGAGGCCATAGAGCCATCCCCAGCGCCCGGGCCAACTTGTGCTCCAATGGAGCCTTGGCTGCGGGAGGGGAAGAGAGAGACAGAGAGGAAGGAGAGGGGGAGGGGTGGAGAAGCAGATGGGCGCTTCTCCTGTGTACCCTGGCCAGGAATCGAACCCGGGACTTCCTGCACGCCAGGCTGACGCTCTACCACTGTGCCAACCAGTCAGGGCCAGAATTACATTTTAAAGTATGTGGCATTCATGGCTCTCTCAGCCAAAAAGGTTCCTGACCCCTGCTCTAAAGATTATTATAATAATAGCCTTGTAGGCATACCAATATACATGAGTTCAATTCTTTTTATAGGATAAATTTATGAAAGTAGAATTGCTAGAGCAGAGGGTATGATGAAGTATAGTTTTCACAGGTATTGCCAAATGGCTCTCCAGAAAGACCTCACACTAGTCTGAGCTGAAAAGAAATGTGTAGTAAATGACCACAGAGTAATTTCAAGTGGTCACTATCCTTTCTGCCTCTTTAGGGGCCTCCAGCCTCTGCCTTCTGTGATGAGTTAACAAGGTGACCCGCAGATCTGGTATGTCGTGCAGGGCAGCTTTGCCAGGGCCCATGTCTCGTCTTGGTACCAGCAGCTGGTGATTCAGCTCCTGAGTCAGAGAGAAGGGCTCCCCTGACCTACAGTTTCAGTATGAATCCTCCTTCCTGGCAGATACTGACCTGGCCCAGAATGCCAGATACCTTACTGTGGGCAATGCCAGCCCTGCTGACAAGGGCATCTACTGCTTGCCATGTGGTTTTCAGGCCAGTGTATCTTTGGAGAAGGTACCCATCTGTTTTATCACGGTGAGTCTGAGGGTGTAGGGCCCCAGGGACCCTGGTGTGTAGGACTGCAATGGAGTGGGTGGCAGTGGGTTTGGGAAGGTGTAGATGGTGCAGCCCCCTAGAAGAAAGCTCTGGTTGGTAGTGATGGGAGAAGAGGGGGAGGCAGGCTCAGAAGAGTGGACTGCTGTCAGAGCAGAAGCCCACGGCTTTTGATGAGGGAACAGGCCAGCAGCATCTGAGCATGGACCTAGACACCTTAAACCAAGACTTTCACACCCAGCCCAAACCATCTCTGCCCTTACAGAACTTAAGTCTAACTTTTCCATCTGTGAATGGGGAATAACACAGCCTCTAGGAGGATAAAGTGAGCCTGAGGAAAGCTCTTTGGAAGGAGGCAGTGAATGGCAGGGAGGAGAAGACCATGAAAGCATAGTGTCTGAGGGCTAGGTGGGCCCACTGTTCACCCTACGCCTCTCTTTCCTGCAGTGGAGCTGGGACAGACTCCTGGTGCCATTAACTACTGCCAACTGGGGCTGCTGGGCGCAGCTCTGGTCTGGTACTGACTGCTCTCTGGATGAATCACTGCTGTTGGGACACACCCTAGGGAGCCCCGCACCCGAGAGGGTCAAGGAGCAGCCCCCGGCACCAGGATGCAGGCAGGTGGAAGGTGCACTTCAACCTGGAGTGTGCGTGCTGGAGCCCAGCAGCTCCAACATCCTCCTAGGAGCTGCCCTAGAACTCCCTCCTGGCTCCAGCCAGCTTTTCTCCTAGTCTTTGCTTTTTGTTACCCCCTCAGACCCCTCTTTTCTCTCCAAGACTGTACAATTTTCTCCCCCAAAACAGGGAATCTGAGAAGACACTGCTGTGCTGTGGGTTGTTTTGGGTAAGGTGAGAACCCAGGACCAAAGCCAACAGCTCCCAGGGGACGCCAGTTCAGGGTCTGCAAACTTGGAGCCAGGTCAGCTGACCCTGGCTGGAGCTGATAGGGCTGGGATTTTAGCTTGGTCATTCGGGTCCCAAAGCCAATCTGGGTGGTCAGAGGAAAAAGCATATGGAGCAGCAGGCCTTCTCATCTTGCTAATTAGCTGTCTGTGAAAACAAGGCCCCTTCCCTTCTGTGCACCTCACTCTTCATCCAAATTTTAGAGAGTTAGAAGTCTAAGGTTCTCCCCTTTTGGGCTAAAATCCTTTTTGTTCTTAGTTCTTTTTGAGAATTAATGCTAAATGCCTCTGAGGACTGAAGCTGGCCAAGGATCTTTTACCAGAAAAATCAAAGACCCAAAACTTGGGGTGGGGCAACTGCTGAGACTTCAGCTGGGCAGTGAGGTCCCTGTCACAGCTGCACATCCCCATGGGGGGGCTGCGTGCAGCTGTGCTAGGCACACCACTTCTCCCTTGCGGGGTACTGGGACAGACAGCTTAAACCCTGCACCTCATTTCCCACACTTACACCAAAGAAGGCAGCTTCACCAGGACATC
Organism: Saccopteryx leptura; assembly: GCF_036850995.1. NCBI lineage: Eukaryota > Metazoa > Chordata > Mammalia > Chiroptera > Emballonuridae > Saccopteryx > Saccopteryx leptura. The sequence continues at coordinate 24,067,585 of NC_089511.1, forward strand.
TGAGAGCACCTGGAACTAGAATGCTCTCATCAGGACTGAGAGCTGCCCGCGCTCCCTACACAGAAGGAACTGAAAAGGCCCTCAAACCCTCTTCCTCCTTTCTTCTTTTTACCTTCTCCTGGCCTCCACTCTATACCCAGGCCCAATACCTCTTAGGTGACAGCTGCCAAAATGGATTTGAGGAGTTCTAAGGAAAACCTTAGGTCCCAGGTTACTCATTCCTTTCTCACTGAACATCCCATTACTCGAATCCTAGTATGGATATTACGACTTCAAGAAATCTTTGCTACTATGCCAATTCAATAAGCTATTGCTTTTTACTGTAATTTTTATTTTTTTATGCAGGGGGAAAGGAGGGAGGGGGAAGGAGGGAAGGAAGGCAGATGAGAAGCATCAACTTGTAGTTGCATCACTTAAAGTGCTCACTGACTGCTTCTCATACATGCCTTGATGGCAGTGCAGGGGTTCCAGCCAAGCCTGTGACCCTCTGCTCAAGCCAGTGACCTTGGGCTCAAGCCAGTGACCTCAGGCTTAAGCCACATAACATAGGATCATGTCAATGATCTCATGCTCAACCCAGCGACCCCGTGCTCAATCCAGCGACCTCAAGGTTTTGAATCTGGGACCTCAGTGTCCCTGGTCAAAGCTCTATCCACCGAGCCACCCATCAGTCAGGTAAGCTATTGCTTTTTATACACTCAGCTGCAAATTATCTTTGCTGAGTGGAGGAGGTAGAAGAAAAGGCTCAGCAAGGGTGTCACAGCAGCCACTGACTCCAGGACTGTGAAAATAAATGTAGCCTAGCTCAGGGCCTGAAATGGAAGGCGGCCAATAGACCAGGCACCATCCATATGTCATACCTCTAAGGGGATGTTCCAGGTAGGTGCTCTACCCAGGAAGGAGCCTCAGGACATGGATAAAACATATCAGCAGAATGAGTAATTCTGGATACATCAGCCTGAGTGTCAGAAAAACCCAGATCTGACTTCCATCTCTCCTCTAAAAGTCCTATGGTCCTCATCTCCTTGACTTAATTAGGCAAAAATACTAAAAACCTAACAGTAGGTTTTGTGAGCATCAGTGACAAGTTCACAGCCAGTGCTCATAGCTCTGTAGACACCTACTAGCAGAGCAGGTGGTTGGAGAGTCCTCCCAGTCACCACAGAGAAGATTTAACAAGTAAAAACCTGCAAACTCTTTATTAAATTCTCCCATTTCATCTGTACAGAAAAAAAATGCACATTATGTTCAGAATCTCAGTAACATCTCAAAATTACACAGCATGAACATGTAAAAACAAGAAACTGCAGGGACTTTATACACAGAAAGGAAAACCATTTACAAAAGAGGCTTGTTACTTTTACTTTTCTCTCTTAAAAAAAAAGTTAAAAGCCTAAGATCTGACGCACTTGCTGCACGGTCTGCTTTCCTGCTGGGACTGACCCGTGGGCCTGTTCAGACCACCCTCACAAGTCTGGCATAGGGCCTACTGGGCTCGGGAGCCAGGTGTCAATTCTATGTTGGGGGAAGGCAAAAACAGAATATAGAGGCACTGTCTGAATTTTCTCCTTGCTCAGGGAGATTTCTCCACTGCCTGTACCCCAATATCCCTTCCTGTGCGTCGTGGTGGGTCTTGGGAAGGGGTAAAATGCTGCCACCACCAGCTCAAGCTGACCATTGACCTTTGTGCTCCGAATGTAAACAGGCCCTGGGTCTCCACAGCGATCTCACTAAATGGCCTGGGAGAACCTGTCACTCTGAACAGTCAGTTGAGGTTGCTAATGACTTAATCTGCTGTCTGAGGTCTAGGCATGATGGGAGATTAGGCTTCACACTTGATTGCCCTAACATGTGACTCTTGATTGCCCTAGTGGAGAGGAGGAGGACCAACAGCAGTGTAGAGAGGTGGTCAACCCAAGACAAATGAGAGAGAGAGAGGCAGGCCAGAACTTCTGCTCTGGGCCCAGGCCTTTGGGAATTAAAGAGCAGTGTGGAGGTGAGGAGCACCCCTTAAAGTCCCAGGAGAAACTCAGGGCACTGGAGTGCTGCATTTTATAAAACTACTTTGGTACTGTCCAAATGATTAAAAATAAAAGAGATCTTTGAGGTTTTTCACATTTGAGGTTTTTACAATTTACAAGAATCTGAAATACAAGTAAACGTACCAAAAATACATATCATTCAAAAGCCCTAGTCGTCTTTTTGTTCTATGGCCAAAATTTAGGTTGAATGTGTCAGGCTAGGCTGGCTGGCTTCCAAGGGTCCCTACTGCAGCTTCCTTCTCCATATCTGCTTACTCAGTGTAAGTTAAATGTGAAGAATGTGCATGTTTTTGGTGGGGCGGGGGTAGAAGAAATGGGAAATGAAGGCCTTTTCTCAGAGGAACTTGAGGTCAGCTAAGGAGGGCCCATGAAGCAATCTACCCTCCCTGGTGACTCAACAGGGAGACCTTTGGGCTAGAAGTAGTATCACAGCCTGGGGGTGGGGAGGATGGGAGACATCTCTAGAATTCACACTCACACAGGAGAGGGACTTCTCTTGGGAAGATAGAGGAACTCAGCACATAACTCCCTTTCTACTTTGTCTGATAAAATGTAAAGAAAGGGATGCTACAGACCTCCTGACCATTGCAGTAACTATGTGACTTCAGGAAATGGGAAGAGATAAAATCTAATAGTAATTTTCTGTCGCATCTTCCAGGAAAGCAGAATCTCCCTCTCTCCCCACTATTAGAACTGCGCTCTGTCCCCCAGAAGAGTAAGTGCAGGATGTGAGATCACTGAAGGCCTGCAATGAATTCAAGTCAACACGTGCTAAGTACCAGAATTCCCCTAGCTTCTAAGGATGCACTGGCTCAGAGCAAGCTGACTGGATCCACAGAACTGGCACTGGGAATGCTGGCAGAGGGGCCCTGGGGAATGCAAAGAACTTGAGCCTCTGCTGGGGCTTCCGTGTCGGCACATCTTGCTAACAGGTTTCTCCTGGGACAGCAGCAATAGCAGAGGAGGGCCAGGGACGCAGCAGGGTGAAGTCTCCCTCCCAGAGCCATCCTCTGTGGGAGATGCTCCAGTACAGAGAGCAGTCTTGTTCTTGACATTCTGCCCAGATTTCTGATTTCCTATACACAGCACCTCCAGCCTAGGAGACTGACCTCCTGGTGCCTCTGGAATGTCATGGAGCACACTTAAGTGTGAGTCCCTGAGACACTGGAGTGAGCTAGTAAGGCCAGGTGAGTCACCTGGCTCCTGTAATTTTCAGCAACTGCCAGGAGCCTTGGCCCTGGCCAAACACCCCACCTGATGCTTATGTTATTGTTCATAGGCTAGATATCAGAAGAGATCACTGTCATGGTCTGTCACCAGCTCCTTACTAGGGCCATGGTTTCTTCTTCTTGATTAGTTCTTGACTAGTTGATTTACTCCTGACTGAACTATGAGGCTGATAACCAGAGGTGCCACAGAACCTGTTCTGTTCTACCTAATGCAGTACAGAATAGATACAGTGGGGCTGCAGGTTCAGATGGGCTGGGTGTGGAAAACTGCTCAGGACCCTGCCAGAGTCTCAAAAACCAGTCATATAAAATTATTCATTCCAAGTAGGATGGGGAAATGTTTCTTGCAACAAGCAATTAAAGATACAGGTAGAATTATCCCTTCTATTCTGACCATTTCTGAAGGTGCCAAGTGTTTCAAGAATCAAACTCCTTTCAAACTTCCAGATCTGTTGCAGACATGAATGGGATCATCTCAGTTCAGATAGAACAGAAGCATCAAGCAAGACACATTAAACTACAGAGATGTTCTTCATGTACTGGGAGTGAGACAGCAGAGATGAGAATATCTGTCTCTCCACATGGTGGACATGATTAACCCTCTCCAGTAAACCATACCAGACACGTCGGTGGGGGCCGGTGTTCAGAGGACATTCCCACTTCTTGATGCCAAGCCTGAGCAGCCCCCCCTGGAAACCCCTGGGACAAACTGTTGGGACCAGCTCAATTCAGTCCAACAGTGGTGGTGGTAGGGGGTGTTACTCAGACTCCAAGAGTTTCAAGTTTTATGAGAATAAAGAATCTCACGACAGTTGCCGAGAATCAGGAAGACCCTAAGAGCAGAACTGAGGGGATCAAGCAGCTTAGCAGCCCCCCTCAGTGACTTGTATTACCCTAGGCAGGGGGGATATACAGCTGGCTTCTGGAACCTACTGCCTCCAGGAAGGGCAGCAAGGAGAAATGAAAGAAAAAGAAGAAAACCACAGTATCAAATATACATCAGTCAGGTTAGACAAGGAGTAATTTGGACCAACTGATCCACAAATTGAGCCACCTTGTATTAAACACATTTCAGGGAAGACAAATGCTGCGTAAGTCCGGAGCACACGTGGACAGTGGCAGAAGGGCGCCATGGTCTATGTAGACAGTTTTAGGCACATGATTTATAATACTTTGTGGACGTCTATCAGGTTAATAAAATATATATGATATAAATATATCTCCTACTGTACATGCCACCCTCTTGTGCAGCCACTGTGACTCCATGCCCCGAACGCAAGCCAGGTGTGCCAGGGAGAGTCGTGAGGCCTGTTCATCTCCCTCTGTACACTCCAAACTGGAGGGCTGAGGGAGGGTGGCCAGGAATATTGCTTCCATTAAGCTCAGATTCTGAAAAGATTGATGTATCACCAAAGTACAACATTTAGCCAAAGCCTACTACAGTGGGTGTACACAGCAAATGGACAGAAAGGAAAAAAGAAGGGGGGAAAATAACGAAGAAAAGCCTCCATCGTTTAATGAAATAACTTCCACGCCCTCTCCATGTAGAGGCATAAAGGAGCTTGTCTTGGAAGGTGGCCTTGAGCCTGCAGAAAGGTCAGGTTGGACTGCCAGTCACACCGAGACCACACTATATCTTTATACGCCATTGTCTCTGACCTGCATCGTTGCCAGAAAAATAAAGCAAAGTAAATCAATCCTATGCTCCTCCTTCCTGCCCCCAGCCCACTCCCCCACACTCACTGCTTCCTGGTAGGACTTCTGGAGCAACTGCTACCCCAGCAGGGTCCATCCCAATGCAGCTGAATCCTGCACTAGCCTGGAAGAGGACAGTCACTGGGACTCTGCTGCCTGGGGACTCAGGAACCAGCCTCTCAGTGCAGAGCAGCATCACAGCTTTTTCATCCCCTCCCCAATCCACTTGCCCTTGGCTTAGGGAGGCTCATGCTTTACTTCACTGAGGTGAGGAGGTCACAGAAATACCCATGGCCTTGGGGGTCTTGACCAGCAGTGGCTCTATTAGGGTGGAAATTGGAAGGCATCGCTGTTTCAGCAGAAGAAAACAGGACCCAAATCAGGCTGATTAGTGGTTTCCCACCACTCAGTGAAGTCCACGGCCCTGACACGGCCCAAAGATGCTTTGGAGAAATGAGCAAGACATCCCAGTTATAGCATATGGGGCGGTATGTTTCCCCTCTAACGTCCTGTCTTCATTTTACAGTCACACGACGAAATAACCCCATTGCCCAAAGCAAGCCAGGAGGAGATGTGTTACTATATACATTTTTTTTTTCTTTCTTCAAAAAAATCTTTTTTGGGGTGTTTTTTTTTTAAAAAAAAAATCATTTGAGTTGCAGGTCAGGTGAGTTGGTTCTGGAAGAACTGGTAGTTCCACTGATATGAGAAAGACTTGTCTACAGGCAGGTAAACCCAAGTTTGCCAACAAAGGCGATAACCAAAGCGGCCAGCTGCTGATGCTGCACAGATGGTTGAGAGGAGAGGGACACCATGACATGGGCGAAGTTCGAGATGGGACAATGCAGTGGATACCTGCTGTTGCTCTAACACGGGTGTTGGTGGCACCTCTGAGAAGAACGAGGTGAGTGGGTACGCTATACAGGAGGGCTGTACAAACTGGGCACTGGACAGGTAGTTCCTTTGGTGGTCAAAGTGGCTCTACCTGTCCTTGAGCTCTCGTGTCACTCGTTTGGTGATACGTCCACACATCAGGCCAATCAGGAACAATATACAGATGCTCCCACTGATCACAGAGAGAATGTAGTTCTTTGATGGGGATGTCATCACTTGCATGGCTAGGTCAGAGAAGCCATCTGCTGGAGCCACCTGGAATGACATAAAATAGCATCACCCTCTGAGAGAGAACCAGGCTGGAGGTGGTGTGAGCTATAACCCACCATACCTTGATTTAACATATGTCATTTCTTTTGAGGAGCAAGGGCAAGGAACAAGAGCTACAATTCTTTTCTCTGATCATAATATTGTATGTATCTACTGTGCAATATAGATGGACCTGGAGAATGTTATGCTAAGTGAAACAAACCAGTCAGAGAAACCCAAATACCATATGATCTTACTTATATGTACAATTTTATTTATTTTTTATCTTTTTTTTTTTTTTTTTTTTTTTTAGCAAAAGAGAAAGAGACAGAAAGGAAGAGAGAGAGATGAGAAGCATCAACTCATAGTTGTGGCATTTTAGTTGTTCACTGATTGCTTTCTCATATGTACCTTGACTTGGGTGCTACAGCTGAGCCAGTGACCCCTTGCTCAAGCCAGCCACCTTGGGCTCAAGCCCAAGCAACCATGGGGTCATGTTTGCGATTTCACGCTCAAGCCGGATGAGCCTGTGCTCAATCAAGTCATCTACCTCAGGGTTTTGAACCTGTGTTCTCAGCATACCAGGCCGATGTTCTATCCACTGTGCCACCACCTGGTCAGGCAAAACTTATATGTGAACTTTTTTTTTTTACAAAGACAGAGAGAGAGTCAGAGAGAGGGATAGCTAGGGACAGACAGGCAGGAACAGAGAGAGATGAGAAGCATCAATTATTAGTTTTTCGTTGCAACACCTTAGTTGTTCATTGATTGCTTTCTCATATGTGCCTTGACCGTGGAGCTACAGCAGGCCGACTAACTCCTTACTCGAGCCAGCGACCTTGGGTCTAAGCTGGTAAGCTTTTGCTCAAACCAGATGAGCGCGCACTCAAGCTGGCGACCTCAGGGTTTCGAACCTGGGTCCTGCGCATCCCAGTCTGACACTCTATCCACTGTGCCACCGCCCAGTCAGGCTATATGTGGACTTTTAATGAACAAAATAATTTAATATACAAAATAGAAACAGAAGCATAGATACAGAGAACAGACTGACAGCTGTCAGGGGGATTGGCTGAAAAAAGGTGATGGGACTAAGAAAAAAATATATATATATAAACCACACAGACACAGACAACAGTGTGGTGATAGCCAGAGGGGAAAAGGGTTGGGGAGGTGGAAGGGGACAAAGGGAGGGATAAATGGGGACAGAAAGAAATTTTGCTTTGGGCCATGGGCACATGATACAGTGTGCACATGTTTTGTTGAATTGTACATTTGAAACCTGTACGGGTTTGTTAACCAGTGTCACCCGAATAAATTCAATTTAAGTAAAAAATTTTTAAAAAAAGGGACTGTTAAGAAAATTTTTTAAAAAAGGAAAAATAGGTTAGAAAATACACACAAATCCAAAGAGGAGGACTCAGTGCAGCAATCATTACCACTAACAAAGTAAGACCCTCACACTGAGGACGACCACATGCTGGACCCCAGCATGGGCGCAGCCTGTTTCATCCTGTATCCTCACACGGATCCTCGCAAGTAGACTTTATGCCTCCCATATTACAGATGAAGACCCAGAGGCCCAAGGAGTGGGAGGTGTTTTAGTGACTTGCAAAAGATCACAGGTTCTTATGTATTCTGATTTATTTTCTTCATCATGTTTGCTGCTTTTAAAAAAACAACTGAATTTGTATTGTATGATAATTCTATATCTTGACTTGTTTACACTAATTATTATATCATAATTGTTCCCCTACATCAAAAATAACGCACATGGATGCACTTGAGAACATTATACTAAGTTAAGTAAGTATATCAGAAAAAGCTAAGAACTCTAGGATTTCACACATAGGTGGCATATAAAAAACTGAGACTCATGGACATAGATAAAAGTGAAATAATTACCAAGGGGAGGGAAGTGGGGTGTGGGGAGTAAAGAGGGACAAATATATGGTGACAGAAAATGATTTGATTTTGGGTGATGGGTACACAACACAATCAACAGTTCAAATGCCACAGATATGTTCACCTGAAACCTATATACTCTTGTTTTGTTTTGTTTTGTTTTTTTCTTTCATTTTTCTGAAGCTGGAAACAGGGAGAGACAGTCAGACAGACTCCCGCATGCGCCCGACCGGGATCCACCCGGCACGCCCACCAGGGGCGACGCTCTGCCCACCAGGGGGCGATGCTCTGCCCATCCTGGGCGTCGCCATGTTGCGACCAGAGCCACTCTAGCGCCTGAGGCAGAGGCCACAGAGCCATCCCCAGCGCCCGGGCCATCTTTGCTCCAATGGAGCCTTGGCTGCGGGAGGGGAAGAGAGAGACAGAGAGGAAAGCGCGGCGGAGGGGTGGAGAAGCAAATGGGCGCTTCTCCTATGTGCCCTGGCCGGGAATCGAACCCGGGTCCTCCGCACGCTAGGCCGACGCTCTACCGCTGAGCCAACCGGCCAGGGCTGAAACCTATATACTCTTTTTTTTCTTCTTTTCTTCTTTTCCCAAGGGAGAGGGGGGGAGACAGTCTCCCACATGTACCCTGACCGAGATCCACCTGATGACCCCTATCTGGGGTTGATGCTCTGCCCATCTGGGGCCATGCCCGCAAGTAAGCTATTTTTAGTGCCTGAGGCGAAGGCTCCACAAAGCCATCCTCAGCACCCAGGGCTGATGTGCTTGAATCAATTGGGCCATGGCTGTGGGAGAGGAAGAGAGAGAGAAAGAGAGAGAGAGAAAGAGAGAAAGGGTAGGGGGAGGGTGGAGAAGTAGACAGTCGCTTCTTCTTTGTGCCCTGAACTGGAATCAAACCTGGGCCATCCATATGCTGGGCTGATGCTCTACCACTGAGATAACCAGCCAGGGCCAAAACCTATGTACTCCTATTGATCAATGTAACCTCATTAAATTCAATTAAAAGAACAGAAGAAAAAAATTTTAAGAAAAAAATAAACAAGAAATGTCTGTCCCAGTGCAAGGAGATATAAAGAGAGTGGATCCAGACACCTGACTTCATCACCCTGGGCAAGTAATAATTTCTGAAGTCACAGTTTCCTATACCATAAAGTGAGAAAATAATCATTTCACTTACCTCGTAGGGTTTCAAGGTTTAAATGAGGTACTATATCCATCAAAGTGATGTGCAAACTACAAAGCAATGTGTACATGAGAAGAATTATCATTCTTCTCACGAAGGGGGAACTGTTGAAAAGTCTCCCCCAGCCCAGCCCTGCCTGGTATCATACACTTTCACTAGTGTCCTGATGTTTCTCTTTATCCTATTATTTTCCATGTTCCAGGCTAGCTGAGGGGCAGCCTCACATACATATTCTTCTCCCACAGATCGTGTATAATTAGAAAACAAATCATACAACAGAGTGGCTGGATTTCTTTCTTCTCCCTGGGCATGATGGCTAGTTTTTCTTTGCACAGTTGGCTTAAGTCACATCCTTCGAGTGACTCACTTTTTTTTTTTTTGTATTTTTCTGAAGCTGGAAACGGGGAGAGACAGTCAGACAGACTCCCGCATGCGCCCGACCGGGATCCACCCGGCACGCCCACCAGGGGCGACGCTCTGCCCACCAGGGGGCGATGCTTTGCCCCTCTGGGGCGTCGCTCTGCCGTGACCAGAGCCACTCTAGCGCCTGGGGCAGAGGCCAAGGAGCCATCCCCAGTGCCCGGGCCATCTTTGCTCCAATGGAGCCTTGGCTGCGGGAGGGGAAGAGAGAGACAGAGAGAAAGGAGGGGGTGGGGGTGCAGAAGCAAATGGGCACTTCTCCTGTGTGCCCTGGCCGGGAATCGAACCCGGGTCCCCCGCACGCCAGGCTGACGCTCTTATCGCTGAGCCAACCGGCCAGGGCCGAGTGACTCACTTTTTAGAGGTGGACTACAGGCAACTGAGAGAAGAAAGTAATGGTCCTGGAAAAGCCTTGTAGACACAGCCAGTGCAAAGCAAGATGGTGGTTTCAGATTGATAGATGGACAAGGAGGCTTAAAGGTACACTGATGGATTTTTCACTTACAGCTCCTGCCAGCCTCACACGGACAGGAAAACCAGTACATAATCTACCCGATCTTGAGGAGACTAGGAATGTGACAGAAGAGATGGCCACTTCAGGAGATTCTTGTGGTCGTTACCTTTGCTGCGTAACTCCACATTTCAATCCGATCATTGAGGCGTTTCTTGCACTCAGGTTGTAGCCTCACCCGCTTATCCTCCAGGGCCTCCATGAGGCAGGACATTTCTGTGAAGGAAAGGGACAAGACGAATCTGAAACCACACAGAACAGAAGTTTTGGTAAGGTTGGCAGAAGGGTACCTAACCACTAGAAACTTCAGATTTATTGGACAAAGTAAACTCATTCTAGGAGATGTGACCCAAGATCTAACATGGAGAATAATGATACTTCATTTCCAAGATGGACTGTCCAAAGTCTCTCCTAAAGATCTCTCTTATTTTTACAGGGCATGCATTGCACAGAAACAGCTTTACACCTGTCCAGGTTCTATTCATGTAGAACCTGTTTACTGGGCCCAAAGTGGCCGCTGGAGAAGCAGATGAAGCTGTTCTAGACTGGACAAGGTGGGGCAGAGGTCCATGATGATGGCTTCACTTATGCATCCCTGATACTTCAATGTCATGGCTAGGTCAGTTCAAATTGCAGGATTATTCCAAAGTTTCTTTTGCCACAAAGGCCTAGTCCCAGCATCAACCAGGCTCCCAGAGGATGTTGTCTGTAGTTGAGCTGCAGTTACAGAACAGAGGGAGTCTTTGCTTCTCCCAAGATAGTTCAGACAGGGTCAGGGTGAACACAGTGACTTACGACGCCCTCGGCCAGGGGTGATGGCTGCACAGTGGTGTTTAATGTCCAGGGCACAAGCTGTATGAAGAACTGGGTCCACAAAGATGTCTGCTTTGCTTTCCTTCAGCATGTTTAACACTTCCTAGGAAGGGAAGAGTGTTGCAGAGAAAAATTTTATAGAGAAAATACATTAAATCTGTTGTTGGCAAATACTTTAGGTATAAACAAAAAGTAGAGAAGGCTGAGGGTTAACAACAGAGCCTACTCTGAGACAGACAGCAATGTTGTAATGATGCAAAGAGTGCATTTTTTTTTGTATTGTTCTGAAGTGAAGCAGGGAGGCAGACAGACACCCACCATGCGCCTGACCAGGATTCACCCAGCATGCTGACTAGGGGGTGATGCTCTGCCCATCTGGGGCATTGCGCCATTGTAACCAGAGCCATTCTAGCACCTGAGGCGGAGGCCATGGAGCCATCCTCAGCGCCCGGGCAAACTTTGCTCCAATGGAGCCTTGGCTGCGGGAGGGGAAGAGAGAGTCAGAGAGGAAGGAGAGGTGGAGGGGTGGAGAAGCAGATGGGCACTTCTCCTGTGTGTCCTGGCTGGGAATCGAACCCAGGACTTCCACACACTGGGCTGATGCTCTATTGCTGAGCCAACCAGCCAGGGCCAAAGAATGCAGATTTTTAGAATCCAATTTAATTCAATAAACACACTTGGAGATCTAGTGAATGCAAAGCTGTTTGCCAAGCAAAGCAGGAGATTTTAAGATTGGAATTGGGGTTTTGACATTCTGGTAGACCATACTATTAAATATTAAATGTTAGTTATTCATTATGGTGTAATAGTTATTTTGTTACTTTAAGAAGTAAGAAAATGGCCTGACCAGGCAGTGGCGCAGCAGATAAAGCGTCAGACTGGGATGTGGAGGACCCACTTTCAAGACTCCAAGGTCGCCAGCTTGAGCGCAGGCTCATCTGGTTTGAGCAAGGCTCTCGAGCTTGAGCCCAAGGTCACTGGCTTGAGCAAGGGGTCACTCAGTCTGCTGTAGCCCCCCCCCCCCCCCCGTCAAGGTACATATGAGAAAGCAATCAATGAACAACTAAAGTGCCGCAACTAGTAATTCATGCTTATCTCTCTCCCTTCCTGTCTGTCTGTCCCTATCTGTCCCTTTCTTTGTTGCTATCACACACAAAAAGAATCAGCACACAATATTTACAATGACTCAACAATGACATCACCAAAACACTTCAAAAAAAGATAAAACGTTTTAAAAAAAAGATCAATTATTTCATTTAAAAATTTGCAAGATAATGTATGCTTAGCAGTCATATTTAGATAAATGCTTTTATATGATGTTTCTGAAATGAATTAAATTTTGTTTCATTGATTTTTATGAATTCAATATACTTACTGATATATTGAAATTGACATTTTGCTTTGGCATTTCACTCAGAGTGCCCTTTAAAATGATCTAGTCATGAAAATGAGACATTCACAAATAATTAGTACACGTGAAAGACTAAGTTATAGGCCATTAATGGTCAAGAACCAAATTAAAGTTTGGTAAGAGGGAAGAACATAGTGTGCTGGGAAGGAAGATTTAGATTTTATAACTAAGAAGTGCAGACTATAGCATTAAAAGGAAAAAGAAAAAGAGAGAAAAGCCAGTGGAGGAAAATGGTGATCAATGGTGATTACCTTTTTACACATTTCTGTTTTGATTTTGAGCAGGTTAACTTTGAGGCACTCCTCTACTTGACCTGTCTGCTCCTGGGCTGCTGCTTCCTCGGCACACAGACTGGAGATCTGTTCAGGAGACACAAAGAAACAAGGCACCCTGCTCTCACCGGAAAACTTGTCTCTGAAACGTGTAGATTTGGTGGTCCTCCCACACATGTGCCTGGGGCTCTTCTCAGACAGATTCTTGGAGGATTTCACTCCCCTCCCTCCAGAATGAAACACCAAGCTCTGTTTTCCTTCACAAGGACTGGTACACAGAGTCAAAAACCAGTCAATGCATGCATCTGTATGCCATCAACCCTGAGGCCTGAGACAGACTGTCCTAGGACTGGTCAAGGACTAGAATCAAGGACTACTCCCTGATTCCACAAAAGGAAAAGGAAGGTTATATAGCCAAGTGAAATACTAAAAGCAAATAATTGACATTTACAGAGTTTCAGGGCCAACCCAGACTCACAACTTAGAAACACACACACACACCCACACCCACACAGGGGTCCTGAAACACAGCCTGCAGCATTGACTAAAAAACTGAATTTTCAAAAAAAAAACCCAAAAAAAGAAAACTGAATTTTCTTTGGATAGCTTTGAGTAATCTTTTTTTGAGGTACTTTTAGCTATGATTCACTAAAATTCACATATATTGAACAAGGTTCTCCACATGGCCTTTCTAACTAGGAAGTCAACAGGCACTTCTTAAGAGTTATTACAAGAGCACTTCTATCTTTCTGACAAGTCTTGAAGTATTCTGGTTGACCATAAGAATAAGGAGAAGGGAAGAACAAACTATGTATAGATCGATTCAATAATAGAATGCTATTGTTTAATAGAGAAAATGGAATCAACACAATATAGTGACAGGACTAGTGGCAAGTCTAATTCAGTGTCACAGAGAACCAGGAACTCAGACAATAGAGAGCCTAAAAGATGAGGCTTCAACTAACCATGAAGTTAGGACTCAGGCAAATAGAGTAAAGAAGTTTTCTCAAAAAATACTTCTCTGACCAGCTCTGTTAACAACCAGTGTCATACCCAAATCCTACCTCATCTGAGCAGTGTAGCTGGAGCTGAGGATCAAGTCGGTAATCTAGGGCAGACTCCTGGATAATAATCCGGATCTGGTCTTCACAGTCAGAAGACAGGCGCTACACGTGACAAAGAAATAATATGTCAGCCTGTTAGACAACCACAGCTTTTTATCTGACTTGGGGAAGGTCTTGTGAAAGTAGAGGTGGGACCTTTCAAAGAGAACCACTGCCAGGAATAGAGGTGGCTCCACAAATATATCTCTGTGGAGATCCCAGCCAATTTACCTGATCAGCATATCTCAGCTTGAGGCAAGAGATGACTTGACCTTCTAGCTCCGAATCCTCCTTGGCCTTAGTCAGGATACCGTGACAGAACTTAGGAATGTCAGCCTTACAGGCTTTCCTTAACACAGGGTTTAAGCGGTAATCTAGAGCAGAAAGTAGTAAAACCATGACAAAATATTCCAACAGAATTCACGAATTTTTAGAGACCCATCTTCCAAAAAGTGGCATAGTATATTAATGACTATAAATAAACCACTGATTTGTTTATTCAGTAAATGTTTACTGAGCTCTCACTTAGTTGTTATTAGAACTATAAATCAGGAATCCTTCTACATTGCAGCAGTTCTGTAGGGCCTTAGACTGCTATTCTAAGCAGTCCTCACAAAAAACAATCAGATATCAACAATCTTCCCCATACCAGCTATTTTTAAAAACCCTGAGAACAGAATATGCAACTCACCTGGCTCATTAAGGTACAAGGTCTTGCAACTCAGAGATAAAATTTGTCTATTCTAAAATGGATTACCCAAATATGCATCTGCCATATACAGGAAGTTTTATTAATCTCTAGACTTTTCAAGAAATATAGCCCTGATTTCTTTTTTTTTTTTTTCTTCTGAAGCTGGAAACGGGGAGAGACAGTCAGACTCCCGCATGCGCCCGACCGGGATCCACCCGGCATGCCCACCAGGGGCCACGCTCTGCCCACCAGGGGGCGATGCTCTGCCCCTCCGGGGCGTCGCTCCGCCATGACCAGAGACACTCTAGCACCTGGGGCAGAGGCCAAGGAGCCATCCCCAGCGCCTGGGCCATCTTTGCTCCAATGGAGCCTTGGCTGCGGGAGGGGAAGAGAGAGACAGAGAGGAAGGAGGGGGTGGGGGTGGAGAAGCAAATGGGTGCTTCTCCTGTGTGCCCTGGCTGGGAATCGAACCCGGGTCCCCCGCATGCCAGGCCGACGCTCTACCGCTGAGCCAACTGGCCAGGGCCAGCCCTGATTTCTTTTGTATGCCTTTCAACGGCAGCTTTCCATTTTTTCAGCCTCTTTTTCTTCTTTTTATTTTTAACGTTTATTTTATTGATTTTAGAGGAAGTGAGAGACGGAGAGAGAGGCAGGAACATTTATCTGTTCCTGTATGTGCCCTGACTGGCAATTGAAACAGCAACCTCTGCATTTGGGACGATGCTCTAACCAACCAAACTCTCTGGCCAGGGCCAGCCTCTTCTTTCCCATGGCTTTCGTTCTGTTCCTCTGGATACTATTCAAGGAAGGAGTAAATCATTTTGCTTACATTCAGGCTCTCCATTAAAATTCAGAAACAACAGAGCTTCTACAGTTTAATTAGGCAAGGATATGCCCACTCAATTCCACTGAAGTGTGGGACCAGGAAATCCAAGCCAAGACATTACCTGTGTTCTGGGTGATCTGGCGCTTGGTTATCATCTGTTTGCATTTGGGATCCATCAGTTCGCTGTTTTTATTTTGCTTCAAGCACTGCAACATGGTTTTGGAATCTGCTTCTGGACAGAATCTCTGCAAAATCAAAGTTTTACAAAAACAGCTATTCAAACACTGCAATTAACACCATTTATATCACCTATATCACTCAGACATCTACTGAGAAGCTTACCACAGAAGCAGCCTGAACATATCACCTGGTATAAGAAATGGCTTAGCCTGAATAAGCACTCAGCCTCCAGTTCCCATTCTTTACTCATTCTCTACTGTGGTTCTCACCTTTCTTTCTCTCACCTCTGTGTTTCCTACTTTGCACTGGATTGATTTCTTACCTTCATGGCTGTTACATTACATGGCATCTCAAGAGCTTAAACATTAAGCATGAATATAACAACTGTACCATGTGGCCAAATATCTACCCAATTCCAATGGGAAACTCAGGACTTACCCACTAACCAATGCGGACAGGAATGTGTAGAAAGGGTTATTTCTTATCTACAGAGCTAGTCTCTATACACTTGTTAGTGTCCTTGAAGTCAGAGCCTCATCTGGATAAGTAAAAACCCCATCTCTACCTGTTAATTACAGTCTACTGACATCTGAAATGGGTGTGGATTGCTGAACGATTTATATAAAAGTTATCAAAATCTTATAGTTCTCGCAAATCATAGCCTGATATTTCCTCTATTACAGAGGACTGAATTCTACCAGGCCCAGCTAGAAACTTCTAACTTCGACAATTATCTCTGTTATCTATTTGAAAGGATGAAAAGAAGCATTTATTTTACAGGGAAGCTGAAATAAGGAGATAGAACCTTAAGCTGAATCTCTCTGTATATATGGACAGATCCAGGAACTGACACTAGGTGATTCCAGTACATGGCAGAGAATGTTCTCTGGAGAAGTAAACAAAGCAAAAAACCTGTGGATGGAGAAGCCTTCTTGATTGTGGTGGATGAATGAGCAGGACATCTGATAGTAGCTTTCTCAGTATACTACCACGAATCACCCCCAAAACCAACCATTTATTCATTGGGCCTCTTATTACTTGTGGCTCAGGTCAAAGAAAGGCCAGTTATCTCAGCTCGAGGGTCTCACTATTGAGCATCAGAACTGCCTGGACAGCCTGCTAAACCAGACTGCTCCACTCCCAGAGCCTCTGATTCAGTAGATCTGGGGGGGGGGGGGGGGGGGGGGGCAGGAAGCTGTCTATTTCCCAGGTGATGCTGACACTGCTGGTCTAGGCAATCAGACTTTGAGAACCCAGCTTTGGACCCCTTACCTTTATCATCTGCTTGCAGACTCTCATGAGCGTATAATCTAATTCTGGGTCCATCATCTCTGTCTCCTGCAGCTTAAAAACTTTCTGGTGGCAACGGTTACTTAGCTGCTTCTTGTTTTCTTTCAGACATTCAATAATCTAGGGCGTAAGAATTATGGTCAGGTTAAGGGGTGTATCCAAAATTGATAATCCACATATTTTTTTTTTTTTTTCCATTTTTCTGAAGCTGGAAACAGGGAGAGACAGTCAGACAGACTCCTGCATGCGCCCGACCGGGATCCACCCGGCACGCCCACCAGGGGGCGACGCTCTGCCCACCAGGGGGCGATGCTCTGCCCATCCTGGGCGTCGCCATATTGCGACCAGAGCCACTCTAGCGCCTGGGGCAGAGGCCACAGAGCCATCCCCAGCGCCCGGGCCATCTTTGCTCCAATGGAGCCTTGGCTGCGGGAGGGGAAGAGAGAGACAGAGAGGAAAGCGCGGCGGAGGGGTGGAGAAGCAAATGGGCGCTTCTCCTGTGTGCCCTGGCCGGGAATCGAACCCGGGTCCTCCGCACGCTAGGCCGACGCTCTACCGCTGAGCCAACCGGCCAGGGCCGATAATCCACATATTTTGACTAAAGTATTCAGATCTTGTGCATCCCTATTTTTCTATCCAAGTACCTTTCATTTCTAATTCCTAGGTAATAGAAATCAGGATTTCCTTATCAAGAAGAATTATATTTATAGATTTACAACTTCATAGCTAATAGCAAACCAAACTGCATAAAAATAATGGATGAATGGCAGGCTGCACTGGACTCTAAATGGAAGGAAACCCACTCAGGATTCCTGGTTTCTTTTGCCTTCTAGAGCTGTCCCTTGTCAAGATTCCTCCTGGAGCACACATGAGGCTGACTTTCCCTGGAGCAACAACCCTGACAAGACAGCAAGCACAAGCGAGGAGGTTCAGTTCAACTCACCACTTACCACACAAGAATACAGTATTAGATGCCAGTTATGAATTAGACCCAGTCCTTACCCCTCATAGGGCAAACTCATAAAAACAAACAACTACAATAAAAAAGATGAGTGGATAAACATAAAAGCATAAAGCACCACAGGATGGGTTTTTTTCTTTCTCTCTTTTTTTTTTTTTTGTATTTTTCTGAAGCTGGAAATGGGGAGGCAGTCAGACTCCCGCATGCGCCCGACCGGGATCCACCCGGCACAACCACCAGGGGGCGATGCTCTGCCCATCCGGGGCGTCGCCATGTTGCGACCAGAGCCACTCTAGCACCTGAGGCAGAGGCCATAGAGCCATCCCCAGCGCCCGGGCCATCTTTGCTCCAATGGAGCCTTGGCTCTTGGCTGCGGGAGGGGATGAGAGAGACAGAGAGGAAGGAGAGGGGGAGGGGTGGAGAAGCAGATGGGTGCTTCTTCTGTGTGCCCTGGCCGGGAACTGAACCCAGGACTTCTGCACACCAGGCCGACGCTCTACCACTGAGCCAACCGGCCAGGGCCGGATGGGTTTTATGACAGTGAATTAAGTCCATCCTGGAATCTCCCCATTCCCCTGTCATCTGTAAACGATATAGAAAGGAGGCAGAAGGCAAGCTGCCTGCAGTGGCCACAGCTGTAGCACAAAGTCAGGAGACTGCTAGGAAATCCTTAAAGCACAACCAAGAATCATCAAATAAGCAAGGGAAAAGGTAACAGAGTAATTAAAACATGTTTTTTTTTTTGTATTTTTCTGAAGCTGGAAACGGGGAGAGACAGTCAGACAGACTCCCGCATGCGCCCGACCGGGATCCACCCGGCACGCCCACCAGGGGCTACGCTCTGCCCACCAGGGGGCAATGCTCTGCCCCTCCTGGGCGTCGCTCTGCCGCGACTAGAGCCACTCTAGCGCCTGGGGCAGAGGCCAAGGAGCCATTCCCAGCACCCGGGCCATCTCCGCTCCAATGGAGCTTTGGCTGCGGGAGGGGAAGAGAGAGACAGAGAGGAAGGAGGGGGTGGGGGTGGAGAAGCAAATGGGCGCCTCTCCTATGTGCCCTGGCCGGGAATCGAACCCGGGTCCCCCGCACGCCAGGCCGATGCTCTACCGCTGAGCCAACCGGCCAGGGCCTAAAACATCTTATTTAATATCCTCAGAACAACACAGAAGAAAATAGTAAGAATTAAGAAGAGGTTATGAAAAGAATCAATTACAGATCTTGGGAATGAACACTGCAGAATGACATGCATTCTGAGATGGAAAGAGCCAACCAGAATAAAGAAATTTTAAAAACCACACCTAATTATATCACAGGGAAATTCCATATTATTAAAGAGGAACTCAGATATAGATGAACCACATAGAAATGAGAATCAGATTGACTTTACACATCAGCAATAGTAGAGACAAGACAACGAAACCCTTATCTCAAAGAAAAGCTCCATGGCAATGCCCTGAGCTAAAAGAGGTAGCCGAGTCACTGGGAGAACACTAAAAAAAAACATTTGTTTGCATTTCATTCCTGATGATTCTGGGTAGGACCCTGTTCCATGTATTTTTAAAAAAGTGTCCTAGGTGAGCCCTGGCCAGGTAGCTCCAGTTGGTTAGAGTGTTGTTCCAATACACCAAAGGTTGTAGGTTCGATCTCCAGTCAAGGCACATATAAGAATCAACCAATGAGTACATAAATAAGTATAACAACAAATCGATGTCTCTCTCTCTCTAAAAAAACTCAATTAAAAAAAACCTTGAAAAAAAGTTTTCTAGCCTGGCCTGTGGTGGTGCAGTGGGTAAAGCATCAACCTAGAACGCTGAGGCTACCAGTTCAAAACCTCGAGCTTGCCCAGTCAAGGCGCATACAAGAAGCAACTACTATGAGTTAATGCTTCCTGCTCCTCCCCCACCTTCTCTCTCTCCTCTCTCTAAAATCAATCAATAAAAATCTTTTAAAAAATAGTTTCCTAGGTGATTCTTGTGGGGTTTTTTTTGTATTTTTCCGAAGCTGGAAACGGGGAGGCAGTCAGACAGACTCCTGCATGCGCCTGACCAGGATCTACCCAGCATACCCACCAGGAGGCGATGCTCTGCCCATCTGGGGCGTTGCTCTGTTGCAACCAGAGCTACTCTAGCAACTCTAGCACCTGAGGCAGAAGCCACAGAGCCATCCTCAGTGCCTGGGCCAACTTTGCTCCAATGGAGCCTTGGCTGCAGGAGGGGAAGAGAGAGAGAGAGGAAGGAGAGGGGGAGGGGTGGAGAAGCAGATGGGCGCTTCTCCTGTGTGCCCTGGCTGGGAATCGAACCTGGGACTCCTGCACACCAGGCTGACGCTCTACCACTGAGCCAAACGGCCAGGGTCTTTTGTGCTATCTTTAATTAAGAACAATGCAATAGCTGCCAGGCCTGTGGTGGCACAGTGAATAAAACGTCGACCTGGAATGCTGAGGTCACTGGTTCAAAACCCCAGGGTTGCCTAGTCAAGGCACATACGAGAAGCAACTACTTATACTACGAGCTGATACTTCCCACTCTTCCCCCTCTTTCTTTCTATCCTCTCTCTAAAATCAATAAATAAAATCTTTAAAAAAATAAAAAAGAACTGCAATGGTAACACAGTGAGTGAATAATTAATTATGGAGGTGCAGAGTATTGGGAAAGCTATAGTAAAGAGGAGGCATTTGTAGGATTATTAAGAGGCTATTAGGCAAACAAGGTAACCTGAAAGAGGAAAGAGAATAAAGAGGAGACAAAGAGAAACTTTTGGAAAAGTCTGACTGCAGCTTGTGAAGGGATGATTAGGCTTAGATAGGATGTGATGAGGCCTATCCCACCAGAGAACACCACCTTCACATTACTTTCACAGTTAAAAAATAACACAAAGTTACCTGAGCATTGCCATACTGCACAGAGGAACAGTAGTTCTTAATGTCACTCTTGCAGGCTTCATACAGATCTGGTTCCAGACGGATGTCCTCTGTCTGCATGAGGGAACCAGCACAGTAAAGGGAGGTTACTCTGAACTGGAGATGTCAAAGGTTCTATATACTTATTTGTTGACTGGCTCTTGTTTATAACCACAACTTCTACACAGAGAAGTGGCAGGAACAGGGGTTTAGTTTCAGTTCTGCCACTAACTAGCTACATGGCCTTGGGCTTTCTTTGCCCAAATAAATGCTACATTTATACTAACCTCCCCCACAGAACTGCTGTGAGATGATCTAATACGATGTGGAAATCACTTTAGAAAGTTAAAACCTTTATATACATGTAGGATTCTTCGTTTATTATAATTATTTTACCGAAAGAGCTAGGTTGAAAGCTAGGAACCCAAAGTCCCAATTACATGAGACATTTAGGCCAGCTCCACTTAAACATAGTTATCACTGAATCACTACCACTATATGTGAAAATCTGGTAATTCAACTTTTGTGATATTAATGGTGTTTGTTCATTACTAGTTTTTGCTTAGACTGAGGTAAAATAAGTATGATTCACAACATAAACAAATTAAAAATATTTTTAGCTGTTTCCTTAACATAGTTTGGGCTTAACCACAAAAGCAAAGCAAGAATTTTTCTCTAACAGTGCACACTGGGGGGACTTCCATTTTACCCCAGTGATCAGTCAGCCCATCAGGGCATGGCACAGCTTGGCATAGCATAGCACACCCCAGGTGACAGCGGTTGGCCAGAGAGTAGACACAGACCTCCAATCAACACAATCAGATTGAAGGGAAAGGCCTTTGTTTCACGCTGGGGGAGATATCTCTTGTTTATTTCCCTGCTGTAGATGAATTCTGGAGCAGGTGGCCCAGGTGTCACAGGCAGCTGACATGAGGGAAACAAGCCTCATGACAAAGCTGGTACAAGGACAGGAGAAAGGGAGAGACCCTTGAACCTTGAGGACGTTACTGATGCAACGATCGCACTGCATGCTTACAGCTTTGTCTTACTCTGGACTTCAGTTACACGCAGTAAAAAAACACTTTATCGTTCAAAAAGAAAAGTAAAACAAGCTGTCATGTGGTAATATTTTAGCACACGGTTCCAAGTCTTAACCATCACAACAGTGGCTAAAATCTTTCAATTCGCCCTCGCCCCTCTCCCAACTCTCGATCTCCTGCCCGGTGGTTTTGGGGACTGGAGGCTGTGGTATGAGGCATTACCATCTCCAGCTCCTCCACCCGCAGCTGCTTGCGGCACTTCAGGGACACCCTGTGCTCTTTGGCTTCCTGTAGAGTATCGTTGCGCACGGTGGTGCTCAGGCAGATCACCACGTCCACCCTGCCAAAGAAAGGAGAAGGCCTGAGATGGGCTGGAGCCACAGAAGGGCAGACAGCTGAGAGCTGAGCCAGGCCAGGGGCAACACCACCTCCCAGAACGCATGTCCCCCTTTCCCACCTTTCTGAGTGCCTTTCATGTAAGCCTCACTGTGTTTTTAGAGCCCTAAAAGTAGCAATTTGTATACATCATAAAAGCCAGGAGGCCACAGTCCAAATGCTGACTATATTCCTGACTGGCAGGGAGGCCAGAGAGGAAACATGCATGCCAGGGCAGTTCAACTCTTGTTTTGTTAAAAACATGTGACCAGAGAGGAATGCTGCTCTTAACTCTGGACTGTGACTCTGATGTACTGTGAAACTCATTCCTGAAGTACAGAAACCTGAGCAAAATGGGAATGTGGTTTATATGGGAGGTAGTGTGTTCTAGAAACGTGATTTTGCTAAGAGTGGTCTACATGGAAGGATCTGTGTAGCCATGCTATACAAGTTCACCACTTTCCTCATTAAGATGTCATTCTTAGCCCTGGCGGTTGGCCCAGCAGTAGAAAGTCGGCCTGGTGTGTGGAAGTTCCAGGTTCGATTCCCGGTCAGGGCACACACGAGAAGCGCCCATCTGCTTCTCCACCCTTCTCCTCCTCCTTTCTCTCTGTCTCTTCTTCCCCTCCCGCAGCCAAGGCTCCATGGGGGCA
This sequence comes from Saccopteryx leptura, assembly GCF_036850995.1. Taxonomy (NCBI): domain Eukaryota; kingdom Metazoa; phylum Chordata; class Mammalia; order Chiroptera; family Emballonuridae; genus Saccopteryx; species Saccopteryx leptura. Next base: position 24,090,224 of record NC_089511.1, read on the forward strand.
AAGTTGGTCTGGGCACTGAGGATGGCTCCATGGCCTCTGCCTCAGGTGCCAGAAGGGCTCTGGTTGCCACAGAGCAATGCCCCAGATGGGCAGAGCATCGCCCCTTGGTGGGCATGCTGGGTGGATCCCGGTCAGACACATGTGGGAGTCTGACTGCCTCCCCGCTTCTAACTTGGGGTAAAGAAAAAAAAAATATATATATGTCATTCTTAATAAACAAAGTTTTTGTTTCTTTACTAGAGCTCTAACGCAGTAAAAGCCTCTGCTCCTTCCCTGAAGAGATAACATAATGGAATTAGGTCAGGAGGAAGCCAGCTAACCTCTTATAGCCACACTGCAATTCGTTCCTCTAAGTACACAATCTGTATCTGCTTCATGAGTTACAGAGCCTGCACTGGAAAAATTAAAAATGCTCCTTTAACCTCCAGGCTTCCATATCACAACTACAACCACCACCAGGTGTGGCTCTCAGCAGCTTTAATGATGACGTCCAGTCAATGCAAGTGTCGGGCCACAGTTCCAAAGGAGTGTGTAGGAGGCCTGGGCTGTCAGACAGTGGGAGACCTACTGACATCTTGGATATTCATTCAGTAGCTAAGAGGGATTTTTAGAGAAGCAGAACAAATCAATTAAGTTCTACGTACTTCTTCTTTATGTTGGGGCAAAGTTTTAACACGTCCTCTTTGCAGGCCATTTTAAACTTGTAAGAGAACCGAAAATCCTTCATCTGCACCTAAAAACAATGGTGAAGAAAATCAGAAGCTCTGTGGCAAGTTCTAACAAGCAGCACTGGGTGACATTGTGTTCGTCTAGTTTGCAGGAGCCAGCTTTCCAGGCTCTGCACAACTGGCCCTCCTGTCCCCCCACAGGCATCACAAACTGCTAACCTCCCCGCTGCTCCCCTGCTACCCGTGCACCAGTTCCCTGCCACTCCCATCACAGACAGCCCGTTCCCTCGGCCAAAAGGACCCTTCCCCTAGATCTTCCCAGTTCCCTGCCATCACAGACAGCCCGTTCCCTCGGCCAAAAGGACCCTTCCCCCAGATCTTCCCAGTTCCCTGCCACTCCCATCACAGACAGCCCGTTCCCTCAGCCAAAAGGACCCTTCCCCCAGGTCTTCCCAGTTCCCTGCCACTCCCATCACAGACAGCCCGTTCCCTCGGCCAAAGGACCCTTCCCCCAGGTCTTCCCAGTTTTCTGTCACTTCCATCACAGACAGCCTGTTCCCTCGGCCAAAAGGACCCTTCCCCCAGGTCTTCCCAGTTTTCTGTCACTTCCTTGGCATTTCTATTCAAGTACCTCCTTCTGAAGTCCCTTGTCTCCCTCACCCTCCAGTCCTTACACTGTGTTATTTTTCTCCATAGGCTCACCTGAGACTAAATATATCTACTTGTAAAAGTGTTTTGTGTCTTTCTCTTACTAAAGCATTGTCGAAAAGGGCTTGTTCCGCCGCTGTGTCCTGGTGCCCGTACTCCCAAGGCTCCGAGTCCAATTGTTAAAGGCTATATGCCCTAGAAGAGGGCAATTTTACCCAGATGCCTGGATTTCATCCTCCCAGGAAGGAAATGCTTGCTTTACCACTTCCTTTAGACATATGGTAACAATGACAAGTATGATTTAACTTTCTTATTCAAATGTCAGAACTGGGTAGTATGACTTTTAAAAAAAGGCTTAAAATCCAGTGTATTGATACCTATTTGGGTTGCTGCAATGAACAGTAATCCAAAACAGCATATCTCACTGATACCGTTAAAGGAAAGGCTAAAATACCTATAAAAGCAAACGATGTGACTGAAGCAGGAAATGCCTATTCACTTGTCCTATCCCAGTAGACTATATGCTCCCTAAGGTACAAACTATGTATTTATCACTGAATTTCCAGGAGTTTAACACAGTGCCTGACCACAGCAGATAAAAACCACATTTACTGAGAACTAACCAAAACAGGACATGTATTGAGAAAAAAAAAATTTTCACAGGAGGTGCTCTGATGTCCTAAAAGAGGAAGGGATTTAGTAACCATCCAAGCAGTCAAGACAAGAAGGCTCTGCCAGGTGTTACTGACCAGTTGGAAGTGGGTGACTCCAATGGCACACTTCTCATTCATGTCCTTCTGGTGTTTGTTTTGTATCAGACACTCCATCAGGTCCCCAGAGTCTATCTGGTTATCTGCCACATCCTGGAAAAGATAGTGCACATTTATACTTATCTGTAAACAATGAACAAATCTTGTACCCCAGTCTATGAAAAATGCAAACATGACTGATTCTAGAGCCTATGCAAACAAGGTAGGTATTAAATTATGTCAAAATAAGCCTGAGAGCCTGACCTGTGGTAGCACAGTGGATAAAGCGTCAACCTGGAAACACTGAGGTTGCTGGTTCAAAACCCTGGGCTTGCCTGGTCAAGGCACATATGGGAGTTGATGCTTTCTGCTCCTCCCCCCCCCCCTCTCTATAATGAATAAATAAAATCTTTAAAAAAAAATAAGCCTGAGAAATCACAAGGGACAAACATCTGGGGAAAGGACACAGCAAGCTGCCCTGCATGAAGCTCCAACAAGAACATATGATATATGCAGCCCTTTCACGCCTTTCCTTATATGATGTCAGCAGCAGGCTTTGCTTCCTGGCTGTCAGATCCTCACAGTCCCTGGGTGTGTTTTGCTCCCACAACTTAGGTAATTCAAGAAATGAATAAACCAATAAAGTAACAGAATTTGCTTAATATCCAGGTACAAGAACCCAGCTGGAAGGGAAGCTACTATTACTGGTAACAAATCCTACACTGATGTATTGGAAGCAACTCCACCATGTCAGTGGGCAGTTCCCAGGTCCCTCTTCCACGTAAAGCATGTCAACAGCTGCTGCTAAGCACATATCTGGGCACCTTCAAAAGATAATCAAATAAGGTTTCCCAGGACAGAGGCGTCCCTTATTGGTTTTGTTTACTTCTCAAAGTTAGCCACTCAGGAGTAATGTATGCTGAAGACAGAGATCTCCAACACACTGGAAGTCAGAGTCCTAGTAAATTTGGTTTCATTTCTAACTCTTGTTTCCCCAGACATCACTTACGTGGCAAAAGTTCTGAATTATGGGCTCGCAGGCTCTCATCAGCAAGGCTTCTATCTGAATATCCTGTAGAAGATTAAATATATTAATTCTGCCTTAGAAAGAACCAGGGGTGGGAAGAGGAGCAGTTTCTTTCTCTGAATCAGTCACATCTGATGGGCAAATAATCTGATATGTACATTTGGAGACTATTCTAGCCTTTACACTAGGTAGCCCCACCAGCAGAGACAGAACTGCACCTCCACTGTACTCGGAAAGGCTAGTTTCCTAGAAGTAGATGCAGTATTAAGAAGAGTGAGGAAAAAATAAACATTTAATAATAATACTAGAGTATATAAAGCCTTTCAAGTTTTGCCAAAAAGCTAAGTAGTTCAAAATGAAAACAGGGGTAGCTGACATCTAACTTTAGTTTATGAGCTCCTAAACCAGATCACTATCCTCGAACCAATGATAAACCTCTGCCTCTGGGGAACACACACCATACCTTTAAGCAGAGAGTAAGCCCTGGACAGCACTAGCTGCTGAAATAACACCTTCCTTTAAGGATTTACACCCCCAACATGTCCTCATAAGCCCACAGGACAATGTGAATGGAGAGGAGATGACAGAAGATGAAAGAAAGCAATAAGCTTTTGAAAAATAAAAAGCACACACAAAAAAGAAAAAGATAAAGAAGAAAAGAAAAAGACTTGCCAATTTTGACAATTCAAATAGTTCTAAAAGGCTTATGATGAAAAAAAAGCAATTCCCTGATTTCTGCCTCACAAGACAATTAAACATTTTCAGCTGCCTCCTCCCCAGTAATAATCCCTACATTTTAAATACTATGCCTATGCTGAAAAAAACCCAAACATTAAAAATAAATAAATGCTATGCCTATGCTTATGAGGTTTTTAATGCCATTATACATATTTTAATGGGTTTCAGGATGGAACAGGGATAAACACATTTGTTTAATCTTCAATGTGTAACTAACTATAAGTCCCAGGCTTTTATTTTATCAAACACAAACATTAACAAATGACCTAACTGAAAGAGCTAATGATAACAGGAATGCTTAGACTCTTCCTGAATGTGATTAAGAGATTTAAAGTATAGCCTCTATCTTTTCTTTTTTTTTTGTATTTTTCCGAAGTTAGAAGCGGGGAGGCAGTCAGACGCCTGCATGCTCCGGACCAAGATCCACCCAGCATGCCCACCAGGGGGCAATGCTCTGTCCCTCTGGGGCGTTGCTCTGTTGTGGCCGGAAACATTCTAGCACCTGAGGCAGAACCCATAGAGCCATCCTCAGTGCCTGGGCCAATTTTGCTCCAATGGAGCCTTGGCTGCAGGACAGGAAGAGAGAGAGAGAGAAGAAGGAGAGAGGGAAGGGTGGAGAAGCAGATGGGTGCTTCTCCTGTGTGCTCTGGCTGGGAATCGAACCAGGAACTTCCACACGCTGGGCCGACGCTCTACCTCTGAGCCAACTGGCCAGGGCCTCTATCTTTTCTTAAAGTGGAAAAAAATGATTGGTCTAATGACTGTGACAAATCTAATTTACAAGGTAAACCAAAGGGCTAACTATAGAGTGTTTTTCTGGAGAAATGAGAAAAGGGGTTCAGGAAGCATCACAATATTCTTTATAAAGCAAACAGAGAATCTGACGAGATTTCTTCTGTTTTCCAGAGAATCTGTACTCTCAAGAGAAACAGGACCAAGGAGAAAGGAAAATCTGCTGACAGGGCACTCTCCTACGAGCTGCAAACTGCTTACCTCAGATTCTAACTCGGTGAGGTTGCCGACTATATCTCTGCACTCTACAGCCAAGTCATCAAGATGGTCCTGGAGGCACTCAAGCTCCTGCAAACAAAAAGGCAATCCCTTGCGGTTTGTCAATTACATAAATGATCAAGGGAAGCTGAGATATCAGTAATAGACAGCATCAGTCTATTACTATTTCTCTTAGAATTTTAGAGGTGTTTAAGTATAACAGCTCATTTTCCTAAAGCACACCGATAGCTGTTTCTCAGCAAAGGGCTCCGTTAAAGGACCACGCTTAACTTACTATTCTGCAAGAATCTGTTTTGAAATTAGAATGGGAAGGGAGGAGAATGGCCATGGGAATTATACAACCTAAAGGAAAATGCATACTTTTGGGAGTAAAATAAATGGCTAAGGGAAAATCACCATTCATGGAATCCTGTCCTAAGTTTAACTTCACTGGGATGAGCTGCAACATGGGGCAACTTTCTCAGTGTTCCTTTACAGGGGGCACAAAAGGAACCTGTTTCCTGGGATTCTGTATGGCCACATTCCTTGTTTCATTAGACAGAGGCAGCAGAAAGCACAACAAGAGGTATTTTCTAACAATAAACTTGATAGAGCTGGAATAGGCCTGGGGAGCAGACTGCTAAAAATTATATTCCCAGGTTTAACAGAAATGTGTAAGCAGCCATTGCTTCTTAAAAATGTCCAACTCCTGTACATCTGACTTTTCAATAGTTGAATCCCAGAGAGTGTTTTGGAGTGGTACAAATGGAACCTGGAAACCTAGGTTCATGCCTTGCTAGTATCAATGGGCTTTAAACAAGTAGCTACTCCTCACTACTTGGTTTCCTGCATGAAAATAGAAGATAAGCTACCTTCCCACTTAATTTGATAGAATGCAGTAATGTACCATTTTTTTTAAAAACTAGGAACAAAACCCTAAGGAACCACTCACAGCTTGCATATAATTCTTGAGGGTCACTTCTTCTTCGTACTTTCCTGTACGGAAGGCAGTTATAATGTAATGGAACAAATGCCTCGCTAGGATTAGACCTGTGTTTTAGGTAAGAAAGTCAATACACTTTACTTCTCTGAGCCTCAATTTTATCAATTACTAGATAGAAAAATCCCATTCCTGCTTAACTTGTAAAACAGTTGTAAGGCATGTGCACCATTCACGCACACCAGTATTTACATAAATATGCATGCATCTATATACTCTGCCTTCCCTCAAAAGGGCATAGTGTGGCTTATAAAAGTAAGAAAAGGAAAAAAAGGCAAGATAAAATAAATAAAAAATGAGCAAAAAGAGAGGAGAAAAAAGAGAAAAGAAAAGGAAATTATGTTAAAGAAAGTGGGATGGAGCAAGTAGTAAGAATGTAAAACGCCTACCATAAAATCTTATGTATTTGCTAGAGGTAGGCCATATTTCTTTTGGCTCTAGGCTTTTTAAGAGGCAACACAAAGAGGGAAACAATTATAAAATACAGTAACTATAATGTAAAAACAAACTACTCAAGAAAAGTACCATTTTTCCTGATTACATAGACAAAGCAGAAAATTTTCCTGAGGATTCTGTATAGAGAGAACATCAAATAATATAACAAACCATATAAACAAATATAGATTTTATGAGGGTTTGTACTCTGTACAAAACGTTAATCATGGATATTATTAATATCATGTCTACAAGGTAAATAGGCAGCTGTATCGCCTACCTGTCCAGTCTCTGTTTTTTCGCTGCACCATTTCCCCAGATCAATCAGGCATTTATCTTGGAGAGCAGGGTCCAGCTTAACGTCCATGGCACGTTGGTGTAGGATCCTTTGGACTTCAGCTCGGCACTCCCGTGAGAGCTACATAAGAACAAGCAAAGCACTCTACAGGTACCAAAACTGAAACCAGAGACACTTGATAATGTCAGGAAACTAACAAGTAACTCTATACTTTGAATCTCTTCCAGAATAAGAATTAAATCTTCTAGGAGGCTTCTAAAAACCCACCTCTCTTGGAATGAGATTATACATTTAGCCTATTCTACTATATGAAACAACATCCTTTTTCCAGAGTATCTTGATAAAAAGGAAACTAAATTTGTTCAAGATTAGGTTAGAGAGTTTTTGTTTAGCAAAATCAATCTGCTATTACTTCAGGAATGCAGAGTAGAATGCTGGGTCCAATTCAGGAGAGAATATACATGGGTCAGGAGAACTGAGTTCAAATTTACCTAAACTCAGAACAAGCAGGCAACAACAGAAGCAACAGTTATCATGAGTCAGGACCAGACTTTTCTAGATGAGTTAGAAAAAATTAGCGGAGGGTAAAACAGATGAAAACTAATATTTTTGGAAGGGTTGTAAGAAAGCCGTCGTTGACAGGTAGAGGGTCCCTCTTCCTCAAAGGGCCCACACACCTGGGGAGGGGGAGAAAGGTGGGGAGGGGTTTCTTTTTAGAGACATGGAAATGTTTTAGAAGTAGGCAGATGTGATGGTTGCACAACTTTGTCAATGTAAGAAATACCATTGTTTTTCTCTTTAAAATGGTTCGTTTTATGTCATATGAATTTCACCTCAATTTTTTTTTTTTTTTACAGAGACAGAGAGAAAGTCAGAGAGAGGGATAGACAGGAACAGATAGAAACAGAGAGATGAGAAGCATCAATCATTAGTTCTTCATTGCGTGTTGCAACACTTTAGTTGTTCATTGATTGCTTTCTCATATGTGCCTTGACCGCGGGCCTTCAGCAGACCGAGTAACCCCTTGCTCGAGCCAGTGACCTTGGGCTCAAGCCGGTGAGCTTTTTGCTCAAACCAGATGAGCTCACGCTCAAGCTGGCGACCTCGGGGTCTCGAACTTGGGTCTTCCGCATCCCAGTCCGACACTCTATCCACTGTGCCACCGCCTGGTCAGGCCATCTCAATTTTTAAAGAATATTAAAAGAAAAATACAGCATACCAGATTCCAACCCTTTCTTCATTTATAAGGCAAGGAACTTCCTACTATAGTGGCTATAAGATGCCAGCTCCTGTGATTAATGATGAGCTCATTATATGAATAAAAAAGTAACAAATTCCCATATTTTCTTATATAGCAGTATAGAAACTGGGTTAAGACTGCAGTAACTGAAGTATAACATTTATTTCTGAGTCTCCTCATTCTGAACACTAAACTTAGTCAGACTTTTGTATTAAACTTAGAAGGGGTATTAGTTAACATGCATGTGAAATAACACCACCTCAATTTTCTGTAACAAATGCAGGACTAAAATGCAGTCGAGACCTCAGAAGGTTTAAAAAAGCCATCACGGAGAGTAAGCAGCACGTCAGTGTGACACCAGATGGCATTAAATATTGCTTGAGAGCTAAGTTCACACAAATATCCCAACAACAGGTGGCCATCAGGGCAGACAAATACCAGAGATTGGGGCATGGAGGTTTCTGCCCCAACCAGTGTGCTGTGAGACAGGCCTATTAATATAGGCATTATGTGCTCTGATGCCAAGAGCAGAAGACTAAAAACCATTTGTATCGTGGCTAAGAGCTTCTAATGGATCATTAAAGCTAAATAAAGTGAGGGCAGCAGAATTTAATTGTTTATTTGTGATTTAGATTTTGGTAATTTAAAGAAAAAAATGGAAATGCCCTTACTTTGTTTAAAAACAAAAAATCAGACAGAAAGAAGCTGGTAGAACAACTCACTGAATGAAGAAGTTTCTATTGTAGTAGTGCAGCAACCCTTACCCACCCAATACTCTAAAAAAGTTTTCCTAGGATGACAGAAATCAACAATATATAGCAAACTAATTAAAAAACAAGTGACGATCAGACGAAATGAAGTCAACAGTGACGCATACCCTCCTGCCCTGTTCCTCAGTGCGGTAGGCATGTCTATACAAGCAAGAGAACACAGCTCCAGGAGGCATCAGTTCACTGGTTTCATTCCAACCGTGGGTGTGGCAAAGACGTGATGCATCTCCCTGGCACTTGCGGTATAAGACAGGGTCCAGCCTATAAAGTTAAGAGTTAAAAGATAACCACTCTTTACTGTACCTTTACTTCTAACACATGCTAAAGGTTTTTACAATGTGCTTGTGTACTCATTAATAATCACCTCCAGGTTAGTGGAGACAGTAGGTAAGCAAAAGTATATTCCTCAATCTGTCCTTCATGAACACATAGTGGTCAATCTGCAGAAGTATTTTAACCTTAGTATAGAAGGTTTAAATTCTACCTCAAAGAGATTATCTTAGCTATGTAAGGTACATATTTCACTAACAGGCTCAATACTCTAACATGCCCTGGCTGAAATGAGAAAATAAGGGTTGTAGCTACCAGCAGGCAAGTCACAATTTTTTACTCAAAGTATAAATGAAGTTCAATCCTACCTGACATACTAGATTCAGTAAGATCAGGAAATGGCAAGGTAAACAGAATCTCTCATTCAACTTCCTTTCTAGTAAAACTGTTCCTCTTTTTTTCCCATGCAAGATAAGGCCATTATCATTTTAGTTGACCTGAATATGCTTATCAATTTCAAAATCTTGACATTTAACTTTGACTCTGGAAACAGTGGTTTAATCAATGAGCCTGCTGCTTCTCTGAATCAAGACCAATGGATGCTAATTCTGTCCACATCATAAAGTCAACTTTGGGGAAGGGCTACTTAATGTGAGGAGTAAGGCTAATATATAGTTAATGAGTAGCTTGTAAGACTATGAAGCATCTTTTAATCATGGTTGAAGGAATTATTGAAGAGGAAAAAAACAGGATTTGGTTAAGGTAGTAAACTCTGTTATTTTGGTTTGGATGGTCTGAATAAGCACGGGGAAATTCCGACCAGCTTTCTATAGTGTTCTCCAGAACAAATTCGAGGAAACAGAAACAGAAATACATTGAATCTTCAAGTAATCTTTCCAGTCAAGTAGATGAGTAAAATATATTAATCACCAGGAAAAGTTAATGACTAAAATACCATGGCTTAAACCACTGAATCAGGAAGGAGCTGCCCTTGGGAAGCAGGAGGAAGAGCCTGCTCCTACTGGCTGCTGGGGAAGTGGGGGGTGGGGGTGGAAAGGCAAAATAAGGCCTGGGAAGAGGAGGGAATTGCAGCCAATAAGCTACAGTGATTATGGTAGTAATTTATTCCTTCTCCTATCTCATCTCCTCCCCCTATTTTTTGGCTAACAGGATGAGAAGAGAATCAAGTTATCACTTATTGATTAAGAGCCTTTTAAGGTAGAATAAATTCAGTAACTCTGAATAAAGAAATAAAAGCAAATTGCCACACCTAGTGCAAATCAATAAAAATAAAAATAAAAATAAAAATAAAAATGCACTATTATCTTCTTAGAAACATATCTGAAGATGCTTCTGCTGCCCTAAAGGTGCCTGAGTTCCTTCTAGGTAGATGTTTGTGCTATCAGAAACATTTGATCTTGACCTCCAAAGTAACAGTGAATGAGGACACCTGGGGACAGACCTGCAAGGGCTACCTCTGCTTTTAGACACTGTTCCAAAAGTAAGAAAGAGGTTTTTCAGGGAATTAAAGTTCTCAGCTATCCTATAAATTAATAAAACAAACTCCTACTGATTATTTTTAGAAAAGCAAATACAAGGGATACTGACTACACAGGAGAACAGGCTGAGGCTTACACTTATTCTGGCTTCAAAATACTCACTTCCAATCTCGAGAGATGAAATACTGTAGCTCTAATAGACGGTGCTCACAGTCCTCTACCATCTTCTCAGTGTATAAATGTTCCATCAGGCATGAAAGGATCCTGGGCATAAAACAAGGGTGAAATTGTAGCAAGAGACAGAAGAGTTCTGACAACATGTGCAGGACTCTCACATCAGTATTTTCTTGGCCTGTAGAAAAAGCCACTTAGCTATTTTCCTAGGGCAATGAGGCACTTACTCTGACAGTGATCAATTATATCAACTTCAGAGCCACTTTGCACTTAGGATTCAGCTTGCACAAGGCCCTACGTAGCTGCTTTATTTTTAACTGTTTATTATGAACACAGAGGTGGAGAATCATGGGACATCAACCTCTCCTTCCCATAACTTCATCTACTTATGGCCCAGGTTGTTTTTAACCTTGTACCCCTCTGCGGATATTTTGAAATCTCACATAGCATATAATTTCGTGATAAGGGCTACAGCATGTTTCTCTATAACATGAGATGATAACAGCATTATCTACCAAAAGAAATTAATTTTTAGACGTCTATAATGTTATGTACTGGCTGACCAGGCAGTGGCGCAGTAGACAGAGCGTTGGACTGGGATGCCGAGGACCCAGGTTCGAGACCCCGAGGTAGCCAGCTTGAGCACGGGCTCATCTGGCTTGAGCAAAAATAAAAAATGCTCACCAGCTTAGACCCAAGGTCACTGGCTTGAGCAAGGGGTTACTCGGTCTGCTGAAGGCCTGCGGTCAAGGCACATATGAGAAAGCAATCAATGAACAACTAAGGTGTCACAACGAAAAACTGATGACTGATGCTTCTCATCTCTCTCCGTTCCTGTCTGTCTGTCCCTATCTATCCCTCTCTCTGACTCTCTCTCTCTGTCCCGGTAAATAAAAATTAAAAAATATATATATATCATGTACTATCCAGTCAGCTTTCAAAATTTTTCAATTACTCCATGCCTTTTTATACATTTGTTCAAATCAAGACCCAGAAAAGATCCACACACTGCATTTAATTGATAGTATCTTAAATTTCTTTTAATCTGTAGTAGTTCCCTCCTTCCTTCCTCTCCCTTGCCCCCTTCATAGCTGACATAGTTATTTTTATATTGGTAAATATGCTTAATTAGTTTTAAATGTATATGTCTATCTCCTCCAAACACACAAAAAGCTTTAAGACAGTGGTTCTCAACCTGTGGGTCGCAACCCCAGCGGGGGTCGAACTACCAAAACACAGGGGTCGCCTAAAGCCATCGGAAATACATATATTATTTAAAAATGTAATGTAACCTGGGGTCGCGACCCACAGGTTGAGAACCGCTGCTTTAAGGGAAAATACCTTTTTAAATCCCCTATCTCAGTGTGAACAGCAGAGCGCATGCATAGCAAAATGATGATAACCACAGACTACATTCACTTTATTGTTGGGCACTGCCAGCTGTAGGCTATAAAGATTTCTGCAGAATGGGAAACCTGTTCTAACTTGCCACCTGGTTTCATTAGGAATAAAACTAATGCATGCGCTTTACATACTTCATTATGGAATTTTACAGCTTTCCTAGATCTTGGATACAACTTCAGAGTTCATTTTGTCCCTGATTCCCCCTTCCAACCACCACATTTTGCTTTATATTTCAATAAAGATTACTCTTAAATGATTATCAGGTAACCAATATATATGTCAATATACAAACAGGATAAAAAGACTAGAGTCAAAATATGCATGGCACTTTATTTTGAGTTCCTCTAATTTTTATTTGACCATCAAATGGAATTATTCAGTGATATAATGGCCCAACTCTGCTTAGTCACTGTCAACAAACATCATCACAATGCTGGGTCTGGGTGTGTCCACACCATGGATGAGGCATACCAGTTTTAACAAAAGTTGGTATTTAACAAATAGTGTTGCCCTTTAACAAAATCCCAATTGTAATGTTGAGGGAGTGTTCCCTGTGTTACGCTGCCAAATAGAATACAATACAGATAAATATCACAGATGAGATAACCTACATTGGATCTCCCGATCTTATGTGTTTGCAGGCGGTCTGTATGACAGATTCACAAGCTTCATTCAAAGCTCTGTCAATGCGGTAATCTGCACCAGGGTCAGTCTCCTGAATCAGTGTTTGAAGCTGAATTAAAAAAAAGAATAAGAAAAGAAAGAAAGCCACTTACACATTAGGAAAGAGCAATGTCATCTCTTCACAGAATTAGTTACTAAGTCTGGTACATCACAATGACTCTTAACAAGGTCCTGCAAGTATCACTGGCCAACCTCAAGAGCTTTTACCAAATACAGGGATGGGCAAAAGTAGGTTTACAGTTATAATACAAATAAGTACAGTAATTAATAAATAATAATACAAGAATAAACTGTTTCATGTCCCCAAGACTATAAACCTACTTTTGCCCACCTGTGTAGTTGCCAACTGGTTTTTCTCCCTTGATTAAGAGTTTTTCTGTTTAAGCCATTATGGAAATTATTTGCCTACTAATCTGAATCATTCCCGGACATTGGCAAAAGGCTTTTACAATATAAAGGCTGCCTTTCCCCTCATATTCACCTATCTATTAATCAGATTACTAAGTCTCACACTCACTGCCAAGAAAGAACTTACTATAGAAAAGTAAACAGAAGACATTTCCAGTAAGAGACCTAATTTGGTCATAAGAATCTAGAATTTAAATTTTGCTGCAAAGACACAGGTATTAAAACAAGCATACTCTGGTTTTATTAAAGATCGCTGTGAGACTTCATTTAGCTTGCAAGAAATATCAATCAGTTACAAAAAATAAGAATATAACACTTATAATTTCCTATTTTCCCTTAGCTATCTTTTTACAACCAAGAGGTAAACCAGAGCTCACTTATAATAAGTATACAGAAAAATATCTATCACCATGCAGTTGAAAATGAGAATATAGTCTTTAAGATTTACGCCTAACCAGGCGGCGGTGCAGTGGATAGAGTGTCGGACTGGGATGCAGAGGACCCAGTTTCAAGACCCCGAGGTTGCCAGCTTGAGCACAGGCTCATCTGGTTTGAGCAAAAGCTCACCAGCTTGGACCCAAGGTCACTGGCTTGAGCAAGGGGTTACTCGGTCTGCTGTAGCCCCACGGTCAAGGCACATATAAGAAAGCAATCAATGAACAACTAAGGTGTCGCAACGAAAAACTGATGATTGATGCTTCTCATCTCTCTCCGTTCCTGTCCATCTCTATCTATCCCTCTCTCTGACTCTGTATCTGTAAAAAAAAAAAAAAAAAAAAAAAGATTTACTTTTCACTCGGTTCATACCTTGTCATGTCATAAGCGAAAGTATGAGATATGCCTTAAACTCTTTTTTCCTGTCTTTGAGCAGAAAGCAGTAGGGGCACAGAGGAAACAGCTCTAAATTAAGAATCAGAGGACTTGGGTTCTATTAATAGTTCTGGCTCTGGCACATATTAGCTTTGAGAACATTGGCAGGTTGATTAACCTCTAAATTCCAGTTTTTTTTAACTGCAGAGGATTATAAGAATATATAAAAGGTTGTATAAACTGTATTTGACAGATGCAAAAGATCATTATTACTAAAGATGGGTAGCAGATGGTGTTTCGGGGTGGTGATCTTAAATAACAGAAAGAAAGATTGAAAATTATAATCCTGGTTTGGGTTCCTTTTTGTCCAAGTTAAAGACCTGGAACCCTTTCTGTGTAAGAGCCTTCTCTGATCCTCATACATTTGACCCACGATCCTACAAGGTCTCATATGAAAGTACTGACCCCATCACATATTGATCAGAACACAGATCAGAAAGAAATGAAGAAAGAAAGTCTCCCATTCTGTTGCCCTGACTGGATAGTTCAGTTGGCTAGAGCAGTGGTCCCCAACCTTTTTTGGGCCATGGACTGGTTTAATGTCAGAAAATATTTTCACGGACCGGCCTTTAGGGTGGGACGGATAAATGTATCATGTGACTGAGACAAGCGTCAAGAGTGAGTCTTGGATGTAACAGAGGGAATCTGGTCATTTTAAAAAAATAAAACATCGTTCAGACTTAAATATAAATAAAACGGAAATAATATAAGTTATTTATTCTTTCTCTGCGGACCCGTACCAAATGGCCCATGGACCAGTACCAGTCTGCGGCCCAGGGGGTTGGGGACCACTGGGCTAGAACATCATGCTGAAGCACAGAGGTTGCCGGTTTGATCCCCAGTCAGGGCACATACAGGAACAGTTCAATGTTCCTGTCGTATCTGTCTCTCTATTGCCTTTCCTCTCTCTCTAAAATCAATAAAATAAACATTAAAAAAATAGAAAAAAAGAAAATCCGATTCTGTCTATTTTAAAAGAAATCAATAACCAGATGAGAGAAATATGAAAGATTTCCAGTATTCTGGGATGAAAGTCATTTAAACCAATTCTTGGTGGCAATTTGGAGAAGCTACAGAATGCTGTGGTTAGTGGATAGGATTATTACTGTCAAAGAATTATCGATTTTAGCAATAATGTTTGTTGACAAAGATGAAATTTCCCTTTTTCTGAGAGAAATTATAAGCATCTTGGGAGTATGAAAGTCTCTGCAAGAACTGTATCAGTTAAATATCCAAGACTGATGACTCACAGGCAAACTTGGAGTATTCAGAATAAATGCACCAGACTGCAACTACTAAAATGATGCAATGAATGAACTATAAACTCTAGTAGGCTAATGACTTCAGAGATCACTACCACTCTGAAATCCAATGACAACAGTGTGGGAAATTAACACTAAGAATGTAAATTGCTATACGATTATATACATACTCCAGTAGCTGACTGCTTAGGAAAAACCTGGGTAAATGCTTTTTAGAAATTATCAGTCTAGACCAGTGGTAGTCAACCCAATCCCTACCACCCACTAGTGGGCATTCCAGCTTTCATGGTGGGCGGTAGCGGAACAACCAAAGTATAAATAAAAAGATAGATTTAACTATAGTAAGTTGTTTTATAAAGATTTATTCTGGCCCTGGCCGGTTGGCTCAGCGGTAGAGCGTCGGCCTGGCGTGCAGGGGACCCGGGTTCTATTCCCGGCCAGGGCACATAGGAGAAGCGCCCATTTGCTTCTCCACCCCCCACTTTCTCTCTGTCTCTCTCTTCCCCTCCCGCAACCAAGGCTCCATTGGAGCAAAGATGGCCCGGGCGCTGGGGATGGCTCCTTGGCCTCTGCCCCAGGCGCTAGAGTGGCTCTGGTCGCGGCAGAGCGAAGCCCTGGAGGGGCAGAGCATCGCCCCCTGGTGGGCAGAGCATAGCCCCTGGTGGGCGTGCCGGGTGGATCCCGGTCGGGCGCATGCAGGAGTCTGACTGTCTCTCCCCGTTTCCAGCTTCAGAAAAATACAAAAAAAAAAAAAGATTTATTCTGCCAAACTTAGCAAAAATCTGACATAAAGTACTTGGTAAGTAATTACTATTATATGCTTTAACTTGCTGTAATTCTGCTTTATAAATTTTATAAAGTAAAGTTACTTCCCTACTTTATAAATCACCATTACTGTGGAACCAGCGGGCAGTTAGAAAATTTTCCTACTAACAGAGATACAAAAGTGGGCGGTAGGTATAAAAAGGTTGATAACCCCTGGTCTAGAGAATAGACTGGACAGTTGTCCTTGGTCTGGGAGAAACTGGGCCCAGACTCGTTTAGCCATAACTAAAAAGAATTTAACAATTTCATGATTATAGTGAGTTTGGAAAAGTATGTACTCATTAAGATAACATTTATTTTTATGCCTCACAGTTTTAGTATTTGTTAAGAGGTCACTACATCAAAGCACAGCCAAGCAGAAAATAGAGAAAATAGTCAACCACAGACAGATATGAAAGTCTACTATATCAGGGAAGAAAACTTTTAAGAAGAAAAAAACCCACTCAAAATAAATTATTTCAAAACTTTCTTCCATTTGACTAAGAATGGATAATGTAAAAATTTTTCCTTTTCTTCAATTCTTAAAAACCACAGACCCACAGAAACCCAAATACTGTACAGTGTTTATTTCCCACTTGGCTAAAGTTAATGTGGGCAAAACCACATATTCACTATCTGAGGTTTGGAAAGCACCTTTATTCCGGCAAAAAGGATGAGTGAGGTAGGCTGTACTTTAACTTTCAATTGTTGAGTCACTAGCTCTTTTAACAAGCCAAATTTCTTTTTTATTTTTATTTTATTTATTGATTTTAGAGAGGGGAAAGGGGGAGAGGGGGAGAGAAAGAAAGAGAGGGAAAGAGAGGGGTGGTTTGTTTTTCCACCTATTTATGCATTCATTGGTTCTTTTTTTTTTTGTGGCAGAGACAGAGAGTCAGAGAGAGGGACACATAGGGACAGACAGACAGGAAGGGAGGGAGATGAGAAACATCAATTCTTCGTTGCGGCTCCTCAGTTGTTCACTGACTGCTTTCTCATATGTGCCTTAATGGGGGGGGGGCCTACAGCAGACCAAGTGACCCCCTGCTCGAGCCAGCGACCTTGGGTCCAAACTGGTGAGCCTTGCTCAAACCAGATGAGCCCACACTCAAGCTGGCGATCTAGGGGTCTTGAATCTGGGTCCTCTGCATCCCAGTCCAATGCTCTATCCACTGTGCCACAGCCTGGTCAGGCCAAGCCAAATTTCAAAAAGCCCTAGAGATGAGCTAGATGCTGCAAAATAGAATCAAACCAGTTTATTTTCTTTTTTCTGTACACCTTAGTAAAAGTGTAGCCTCACTAAAAAAGAGGGGGTTTATTCCTAACCACTCCCTCCCCTTTCCATGAATTAAGGATGAAATGCAAATATAGGATGCCTTGATTAATTCTTGGCCTGAGGCCCAGACACACATATTGTCACAGAGGTTTCCTAGGACAATCACCAGCAAGGACTGCTCCTGAGGAACTACACCCAGCTTTCCGTCTAGCTAGGCTTGCTATCTAATACTCACTGTGATACCAGAAATGATGCAGATACAGCTGAGACAGTGTCAGGAAGAGGCTCCTCAGCTGATAAAATGTGACATTCAAAATGGCAGAAAAATTCTCCTTACCGCCTGCTGGCAGTTCATTCCAAGGTTCCCTTTCTCCCCTCGAACTACTTTCATCAGGCAATGCAGGGTTCGCCCTTTTCGATGTAACCCAGAACAGTGGTGTTCAATCTCCCCCCGGCAGCTCAGGATGATCTCAGGGCTCAAAGAAAAGTCTTCCATCAACATGCGTCGGTAATCTAACATCTCCCCCTGGCACTCACTGCTCACTTGTCGCCCTAGATTAGGAATTAAACCACAACATTATGATGAGCATTAAAATCCAGTATCACTACATATGAAACGTACAGACTTTCCCCTGGAATATAATATACCAATCATGCAATTATCTAGACTGAAAAGCTTAGAATTTAGCAAAAGCTTTATCTGCATAAAATGAGTTTAAGATTCCAGAAACTAGGATTTATCTTTTTAGTGTCTGGATAATACAGCTTTTTTTTTTTTTTTTTTTTTTTTTTTTTAAACAGAGACGGAGAGTCAGAGAGAGGGATAGACAGGGACAGACAGACAGAAACGGAGAGATGAGAAGCATCAATCATTAGATTTTCGTTGCGTGTTGCGACACCTTAGTTGCTCATTGATTGCTTTCTCATATCTGCCTTGACCGCGGGCCTTCAGCAGACGGAGTAACCCCTTGCTCAAGCCAGCGACCTTGGGTCCAAGCTGGTGAGCTTTTGCTCAAATCAGAAGAGCCCATGTTCAAGCTGGCAACCTCGGGGTCTCGAACCTGGGTCCTCGGCATCCCAGTCTGACTCTCTATCCACTGTGCCACCACCTGGTCTGGCAGGATCATACTGCTTTTATACTAATAAAATAATAATGCAAATGTTTTGCCAATGAAAGTCTTAACAATAAGATAACTATTTGGGTAAAAATGAAAGCCAAGAACAATCTCTACTGACCTACATAGTTAAAGCTTGTGGGAAAGACTATACTTCAAATATTCCCTATAGCTTCCTACCTTCCCTCAGCTATAAATACCAATTGGGAAAACTAAGACATGTTTTTAAACACAGCTTTGTTGCACTGTCATATAATAAACTATACTTTTAGAAAAACAATTGGTAAAGTTTGACATATATATACATTGGTGAAACCATCACCATCAAGTACTGAACATACCCATTAATTTCAAGTTTCCTTATGCTCCTCTAGAATCCCTCCTTTTCTTTCCTCTCCACCCCACCCACCCCATTCCCAATCAACCATGGATCTGTTTACTGTGACAATAAATTATTTTACTAGTTTGCTTTTTTTTTTTTTTTTTTGCATTTTTCCGAAGCTGGAAATGGGGAGGCAGTCAGACAGACTCCCACATGCGCCCGACCAGGATCCACATGGCATGCCCACCAGGGGGCTATGCTCTGCCCCTCTGGGGCGTTGCTCTGTTGCATCCAGAGCCATTCAAGCGCCTGAGGCAGAGGCCACAGAGCCATCCTCAGCACCCGGGCAAACTTTTGCTCCAGTGGAGGCTTGGCTGCAGGAGGGGAAGAGAGAGACAGAGAGGAAGAAGGGGGGGGGGGGGTGGAGAAGCAGATGAGCGCTTCTCCTGTGTGCCCTGGCCAGGAATCAAACCCGGGACTCCCGCACGCCAGGCCGACGCTCTACCACTCAGCCAACCGGCCAGGGCCAACTAGTTTGCATTTTTTAGAAGTTTCTATAGTCTGACCAGGCGGTGGTGCAGTGGACTGGGATGCAGAGGACCCAGGTTTGAAACCCCTACAGGCTCTTCCAGCTTGAGTGAAGGCTCACCAGATTGAGTGTAGAGTCACTGGCTTGAGCAAGGGATCACTTGCTCTGCTGTAGCCCCTCACCCCCCCCCCCCCCAGTCAAAGCACATATAAGAAAACAATCAGCCTGACCAGGCGGTGGCGCAGTGGATAGAGCGTCGGACTGGGATGCAGAGGACCAGGTTCGAGACCCCGAGGTTGCCAGCTTGAGTGCGGGCTCATCTGGTTTGAGCAAAAGCTCACCAGCTTGGACCCAAGGTCACTCGGTCTGTTGAAGGCCACGGTCAAGGCACATATAAGAAAGCAATCAATAAACAACTAAGGTGTTGCAACGGAAAACTGATGATTGATGCTTATCTCTCTCCGTTCCTGTCTGTCTGTCCCTATCTAGCCCTCTCTCTGACTCTGTCTCTGTAAAAAAGAAAGAAAAGAAAACAATCAGTGAACAACTAAGGAGCCGCAATAAAGAATTGATGCTTCTCATCTCTCTCCCTTCCTGTCTGTCTGTCCTTATTTGTCCCTCTCTCTGTCTCTGTCACAAAAATAAAAAAAAAGTTTCTATAAACAGAATTATGTCGACCTGATGAGGCAGTGGTGCAGTGAATAGAGTCAGACTGGGATGCAGGGGACCCAGGTTCAAAACACCGAGGTCGATGACTTGAGTGCGGGCTTATCAGCTTGAGCACAGGGTCCCTGGCTTGAGCTCAAGGTCACTGGCTTAAGGGGTCACTCACTCTGCTGTAGCTCCCTCTACTCAAGGCACATATGAGAAAGCAATCAATGTACAACTAACGAGCCACAACAAAGAACTGATGCTTCTCTTCTCCCTTCCTGTCTGTCTGTCCCTATCTGTCCCTTTCTCTGTCTCTATCACAAAGAAAAAAAGAAAAACCAGAATCATATCGTATGGACTCTTTTTTGTTTGATTTCTTTCAATCAGCTTAACTATTCTGAGATTCATCCATGTATTGACAGTTCCTTCCTTTATTTCTTTTTACTTCTAACTAATATTATTCCAATATGTAGATATATTAATTGTTTATCATTTCAACTATTGATGAACATTTGGATTATTTCTAGTTTTGGGCTACTAAAAATAAGCTTTACTAGTATTCATGTACAAGAGTTTACAGGGACATATGCTTTCATGTCTTGGGCAAATACCTAGGAGTTACATGCTTGGGCCATATGGGAAATACATGTTTTTTTAAGAAGCTGGCAAACTATTTTCCAAAGTGGTTGCACCACTTTAGATTCCCATCAGCAATGTATGATAGTTATAGTTTTCCCACATCCTTGTCAACACTTAATATCTTTTTTTAACAACATGTACAACTTTGCCAAATTATCCGTTCCTATCCTTTGTTCATTTATTTACTAAGTCTCTTCTGTGCTTTTCTTGTTTGTAGTTTAAGGACATTAACTCTCTATTTTTCAAATACTAAATTAGATTATATTATGCATACTGTTTTATAATATGCTTTCACTAACTAGTTAATAATCTCCACCTTTCCATTTTAGGTAAATTTCACCTAATACTCAGACCATAATCAACATTACCCAATTGTTTCCAAAGTGTCCTTTGTTTGGTATTCACTCCAACACCATAAATTGGCTCTAGTTGCTATTCCATTGTTTTTAACATCCAGATATGAAAAAAAAAAAAAAATCACCAAAAAGTTCTGTGTTTTCTTTAATGATTGATTTTTCCCCACAAAACTTTTTAATCACTAATCAAGTGTTCCAGCACTATTTATTCAATAAGAGGTAGAAATGTCATTTTTGCAGCCTATAGTCATTTTTAAGAAAGACAACCCCGGCCTTCTTTCTATACCCACCCTTCTCGGTTCCTTTGTCAGGGATTGCCTTTCGGACTAATCCGAGCATAAGCCTGACTCTCCTTTCACCTTTTACTGTTTAATTTAATATCATCATTTTTATAATAATAACATTACCTATCACTTATCATGCCAAATAACCTCATGAAGTCATGCTCAGCTGATTTCAACTGTTCACATGTATCTCTCATGGCCAAGTACATGTCAACAACTGTAACAAAACTCAACATAGGTAATACTATTTTTTAAAGATAAAAAAAAAAGGTTTGGAGAAATTAAAAAATGAAAACAATGAACAATCAGCATTAGTCTGATGACAGAGCCATAACTTAAAGAGATGTCTCTCTGACCCAGAGCTCATGTGTTAAATCATTACATGACACCAACTCTCCTGAAAATGCTGTATAATATATACATATTTTAAAAAATTAAAATATTTGGATTTGAGAAGTATTCTTCACTTTGTATTTTTTAAAAAAGCAAGCCACGATATATAAGAAAAAGAAATTTGGGGACTGTTGAGCTAAGAGGAACGGCCTTCAACAAGGTGTAGGGATACCAACCCTTCAGTTCCCAGAGTCATGCTTATAAAGACTCCTAAGTCACAAGGCAAAGCTGTACTCAAAACAGCAAATACAGGCAAAAGGTATGGTACTCAGAACTTTAGACTGTGAATCCAAAAGGAATAGAAAGGATAAAAAGAAAGAAATCTCACCTCTATGCACAGCTGACTCCAGACACATCAGAAGGTAGGACAGCCTGGCTTCTCGGGACCGGGGAAGGTTTTCCACGTTGCACCGGTATTTTTTTAGGTCACTTTTACAGGATTTGGCCAATGAATAACTGACCTTGTAATCTTGGGCAATCAGCTTTTGGCGGGTTGTTAGTGCTTCTCGACACTGAGTAGAGAGTGCAGCAGTAGAGTTGTAGGACTGCTCAGCTGATTTCAACTGTTCACATGTATCTCTCACGGCCAAGTACATGTCAACAACTGTAGTTGTTACCAAAATGCCTATCCTTTTAAGTTTGGTTAAAATTGAACACAAACATGCTAGTACGGTAAGAGGCAGAGGTAAATGGGTGGGGAGCCCCGGAATGCTATAGTGAATGGCTGATTGTTGCTGCAACAGCAGCTGTCCTAAACACATACATATTTGGTAGACTCTAAAACATGAACCTGACAAAGTATTCTTTCCCTCTTCACCAATATCCCTAAAATAAATTTCACCAGAATCAAAGTGGCACTAACATAATACTCTGGAAGAGATC
Organism: Saccopteryx leptura; assembly: GCF_036850995.1. Lineage (NCBI taxonomy): Eukaryota > Metazoa > Chordata > Mammalia > Chiroptera > Emballonuridae > Saccopteryx > Saccopteryx leptura. Next base: position 24,112,606 of record NC_089511.1, read on the forward strand.
ATATATATATATTCATATATATATATATATGAATATATATATATGAATATATATATATATATATAATTTATTTATTTTAAACAGAGACAGAGAGAGGGATCGATAGGGACAGACAGACAGGAAGGGAGAGAGATGAGAAGCATCAGTTCTTTATTGCAGCAACTTAGCTGTTCATTGATTGCTTTCTCATGTATGCCTTGGCCAGGGGGCAATAGCCTGAGCCAGTGACCTGGGCTTCAAGCCAGAGACCTTTGGGCTCAAACCAGCAACTATGGGGTCATGTCTATGATTCCATGCTCAAGCCAGCAACCCCTCCCTAAGCCGGATGAACCCTTGCTAAAGCCAGCAACCTTGGGGTTTCAAACCTGGGTCCTCTGCTTCCCAGTCCAATGCTCTATCCACTGTGCCACTGCCTGGTCAGGCTCTATTCTATACTTTCTATATAATTACTCAACATTAAAGGAACTGAAATGAAAAACATTTCTTTAGCTGCATAGGGAAGTATCTGACAGGGTAAAAAATAAAACCAAAAATAATTACTTTTAAAAGTTATAAAAAGATTCTTGAGCCTGACTGGCTTGAGCATGGGATCACAGACATGACCCTATGGTCGCTGGCTTGAGCCTAAGATTGCTGGCTTGAGCAAGGGGTCACTTACTCTGCTATAACCCCCACCCACCCCTTGGTCAAGACACATATGAGAAAGCAGTCAATGAAAAACTAAGGTCCCGCAACGAAAAATTGATGCTCTTCATCTCTCTGCCTTCCTGTCTGTCCCTCTGTCTCTGTCACCCCCCCAAAAAAGATTCTTGCAGTCATCTAGGAACAGAGGACTAGCAGTAATGAAAATACTTAATGAGGCCCTGGCCGGTTGGCTCAGCGGAAGAGCGTCGGCCTGGCGTGCAGGAGTCCCGGGTTCAATTCCCGGCCAGGGCACACAGGAGAGGCGCCCATTTGCTTCTCCACCCCTCCACCTCTCCTTCCTCTCTGTCTCTCTCTTCCCCTCCCGCAGCGAGGCTCCATTGGAGCAAAGATGGCCCGGGCACTGGGGATGGCTCTGTGGCCTCTGCCTCAGGCGCTAGAATGGCTCTGGACACAACAGAGTGACTCCCCAGAGGGGCAAAGCATCGCCCCCTGGTGGGCATGCCGGGTGGATCCCGGTCGGGCGCATGCGGGAGTTTGTCTGACTGCCTCCCCGTTTCCAGCTTCGGAAAAATGAAAAAAAAAAAAGAAAGAAAATACTTAATGAGAGATCTGCTGAAAAATTAAATAGCTAATTACCCATGAAACATACTGGTTTGGTTAGCCTAAACTTCCTGAGTATGTAGGACTGACTTCAATGTGATTCCAAAATAAAATTCATCCATTTTATTCTCCATACCGATTCCCAACTGGCTTTCCAATGTCCAGATATTACACATAAAGCTTCATATTCTTGGCTTCAGCAAAAGATGCTTTAGTTCCCTACTAAAAGCCAAGTATCTTGCCTCTAAAAAGGGTAATCTTTATCAGTAATTTATTTATATCAGTTTATAAGAATATTATTGGAGATGAATTGAGGAAGCTTTTAAGAAATAAGCAAAATACTGATTTGTTTTAAACTAATACTTACCTTTTCACTCATGGATTCTTCAAATTTATGGTTGAAGAGGCACTTATATACTCTGCCTTCACCAGCTTGCGTCTACAAGATGAAACACAGACATTAAGGTGATGATGATTAGCTAAGTAATTATGCTGGACATTACTCATAATACTATATAGAACTTTCTGTTAAATTTTTTTTTTTAAGATTTTTAAAAAAATTTTATTTATTCATTTTAGAGAGAAGAGAGAAAGGGAGGGAGAGAGAGAGGAGAGAGAGACAGAGAGAGAAGGTGGGGAGGAGCTGGAAGCATCAACTCCCATATGTGCCTTGACCAGGCAAGCCCAGGGTTTTGAACCGGCGACCTCAGCATTTCCAGGTCGACGCTTTATCCACTGCACCACCAGAGGTCAGGCTTCTGTTAAATTAATATATATAATTTGAGTACCTTTGAACAAATGGCTCAGCCATTTATAAAATATACTAGCCTTGAAAGAAAATAGTGCCTATAGTAAAGATGAATTTTTCCCCCCATGACTGACTATTGTCATTTATTCCCAGATAGACTGTTAATTAGGGAATCAAGAGATGTGTCAATGAGTCTACCTTTTTGCAACATAAAACTCTTATAATTAGCGGCTTTGACAGTTAAAGCTGTTAAATCAAAAAACAACAGGCAGTGGGAGTGTACACAAGTTATGCTCAGTTCTGTGCTGTAAAGATAGAGACTCTTATTTTTAAAGTGTTAGTTGTCCAGTAAGGGTCTATGGGTAATAATCAGGAATTTGGTTTTAAAAACTAGCCAACTGTTGTTCTTTTTCATCTTAGTCAAAAACATATAGCTATAAATATGCAACACGGAAAAGTTTTAGCAATGGAATAGATGTGAATGGGATTCCCTGCTAAAACAGGATTCCTATCGATAAAATAGATTCCTAAGAACTGAAATTGAGAAGTTAGATAAAGTAAAAAAAAATGAGTGGAGACTGTCAGAAGCCTAATGTTAACTAGATGTTAAATCAAAGCTGAGCATCATGTATCATTTTCTGTTACCCTGATACCAGTTATACCTTCCATTTTCAGTAGCTTTTCTACATGTGAGGTTTCTGTTAGGTTTTTGTTGTTGTTGTTGTTGTTTAAATTTTGGAATAGAGTACTTAAAAATATTTAAAAAGAAAAAAGAACAGTTTCTGAATTGACTTACATTTTCACAAAACCGTTCCCGATCATCTCGGCAAGCAAAGTATAAATGCCGATCTAAATGAAAGTCATCTGAGGACAGCTCCGCCACTCGGAGAATGGCTTTCTTGCAGAGGTCAGAGACTTGAATCTTGGGATCTCTTTCTTCTGCTTCCTTCACCAGGCCTTTCTCCAAGCATGATACCACCTCACCTTGTGAATGTGCATCCTAAAATAGTAAGGATGCTAATATTTTATTATTCATTCATTCATTCATTCATTCATTTTAAAGATACTAATATTTTAAAACTCTCACAATGACTTTCAAATAAACATCATTTGCATAAAAAAGAAACCTGAACATATAGTTACTGGTGTGTGTGTGTGTGTTTAAATTTTATTTATTGACTTTTGAGACAGAGGCAGGGGGGAGAGAGAGGCAGAGACATCCATCTCTTCATTGAATGTGCCCTGACTGGGGTTGAACCTGCAACCTCTGCGAATTGGGACGATAATCTAACCAACTGTGCTACCGGCCAGGGCTGGAGCTTGATGTTCTATTGAGAAATCAGGTAGGAACCAATCACACTATGGAAGTTACAGAAAATGTCAATAATCTTTGGTTAGAATGTAATACTTGAACGGTAAAAATGGAAATAGAGATCCTGGGAAATTACGTAGAGCTTAGTTAGCATTAGAAATATTATAGGAATCTGAGTTTTTCAAGTTTAAAATGTCAGAAACATTTAAAAGAATTAAATCAGCTGAATGCTCTAATCATAGCTCATGTCCATACTGAAATAACATTGCATAAATCTGTTTATTTACCTCTGAAAGGCTAAGTATTTCCCAAGTAATATGGTGCTTTTAGTCAAGTTAAAAAAAACAAACAAACAAACCACAGAATCCATAGATATAATAAAGACTCTTCTTTCTCTTTTCGTCTATTCTATTCTGCTCACAAAGACCCAAATATGTACAATCTGTAGTATAATATTCACTTTGATGTTTGGATTTATCTTAATGTGATTTTAGAAAGATTACCATCACTTATACAAACCGCTTTTGAGAGCTTTCCTAAAACTATCCAATTACTTTTCATTGTACAATGCATCATCCCCGTAGCAACCACAGTATTCATTCATTCAAAATGAGAAACTTCCCCTAGATAGTTTCTATTCAATCCTAATCTTCTATATTCAAAAGATATGATTCAATAATTTGAGAGGTACTATAACCATTACTACAGCAAGCCAAAGCAGCAGAAAATACAGTGCTATCATTTATTTACACACATATAAAAAATCTTGTTATAGTAAGATACCATGCCTATAAAGTCATCTGTACATGATAAAAAGATACCTAACATCTACTTTAAACAAAATTTTAATTCAACCAGAAAAAGTATAGTTTTTTTCCCCATTTTGTTGTAATAGAGGTTGTTCTATAGCACACTACTTTCCAAGTAGTTCATGAAAATTTTCACATTACATTCTTTCCTAATAGACTTGTGAAGAGGTGGTAAGAGAGGTGGTACTGGCCTGGCTGGTTGGCTGCTAGAGTGTTGGCCCAGCATGTGGATGTCCCGGGTTTGATTCCTGGTCGGGGCACACAGAAGTGCCCATCTGCTTCTCCATACGCCCACCCCGCTTCTCTCTCTCTCTCTCCCTCCTGCAGCCATGGCTCGATTAGAGCGAGCTGGCCTCAGGTGCTGAGGCTGACTCCATGGCCTCCACCTCAGGTACTAAGAAGGGCTTGGTTGCTGAGCAATGGGGCAATGCCCCAGATGGGTAGAGCATCACCCCCTAGTGGGTTTGCTGGGTGGATCCTGGTTGGGATGCATGCAGAAACCTGTCTCTCTCTCTCCTCCTCTCACTGAATTATAAAAAGAAAAAAAAGAGTGGTGATATCTATTGTGCGGATGAGTAAATAGAGGCTTAGAGAAGTTTATAAACTTATCCAAGTTGCAGAATGTAAGGTGCTTGGCTAAAACCTGGGGTTCTATGAGACTCCTAAAATTTGTATGTGGGTTTTGTATATTTTTCCCAAGGAAGATTCATAGCTTTCATTAAATTTCAAAAGGTTTGGTGATCCAAAAAAAGATGAGGAAGCAGAGTATACTAGCAGATTCTCATGTTTTTTCTATTTTGTTGTTTTCTTTGACAGACACAGAGAGTCAGAGAGAGAGATGAGAAGCATCAATTCTTCATTGCAGATCCTTACTTGCTCAGTGACTGCTTTCTCATATGTGCCTTGACGAGGGGGCTCCAGCAGAGCAAGTGACCCCTTGCTTAAGCCAGCGACCTTGGGCTCAAGATGGCAACCATGGGGTATTGTCTATGATCCCATGTTCAAGCCAGCGACCCCGCACTCAAGCTGGTGACCTCAGGGTTTTGAACCTGGATCCTCTGTGTCCCAGGCTGATGCTCTATCCACTGCACCACCACCTACCTGGTCAGGCATCTTTTGTTATTTTAACATACAACCCTCACTGTTCTGTCTTTGGGCTCTAGCACTACTATTTTCTGCAATCATTTCATTCACTGCAAACTTAACTCATACATGACACTAAAAGCAGGTTTTATGTTGACAATTCAGATGGCTAGTGGGAAGCTAACTAGTGACTGATTATCCTGGCAGCCAAGAGGAAAGAACTACAAAGAGAAGTGAATTGTAATGGTCTACTCAGCAGCATGGACCACTAATCAAAAATATGGAAAAGTACTGGCCAGACCTGTGGTAGTGCAATGGATGGGATGTCGACCTGGAATGATGAGGTTGCTGGTTTGAAACCCTGGGCTTGCCCAGTCGGGGCACATGCAAGAGGCAACTACTAAGAGTTGAGGCGCTTCCCACTCTTCCCTCTACCACTTCCCTAAAACCAATAAAAAATCTTTAAAAAAATAAAATAAAAAATATGAAAAAGTATCATTACTGATTCCTGAAAAGTGTGTCCGGAACACTTACGTGAAGATTTTAAAAAGAGTGAGTGTGGCTGCCTGACCACGTGGTGGTGCAGTGGATAGAGCTTTGGACTGGGACGTGGAGGACCCAGGTTCAAAATCCTAAGGGTGCTAGTTTGAGTGTGGGCTCATCCGACTTGAGTGTGAGGTTGGTGGTTTGAGCGTGGGATAACAGACATGACCCCATGGTTGCTGGCTTGAGCCCAAAGGTCACTGGCTTGAGCAAAAGGTCACTGGCTCAGGCTGTTGCCTCCTGGCCAAGGCACATATGAGAAAGCAATCAATGAACAACTAAGGAGCTACAACAAAAAATCGATGCTTCTCATCTCTCTCCCTTTCTGTCTGACCCTATCTGTCCCTCTCTCTCTGTCTCTGTCACACACACACACATACACACACAAGAGTAAAAGTGGAAATTGGATATAATCTCCAATAACCCTAAGTAAGTCAAAGAAGCTCCCTGAATTATCAGGGTGACTTAAGTGCTTCTGTGCCATTTCTAGAATCTGCTGGAAAGGGAAAAAAAGTCTGCCTTCATTATTAAACCATGGCCTTCTTTTTTATTTAGCTGCCTGAAAACTTCACGCCAAGTTCACAGTGCTCTCAAGATAGAGGTACCCTGAGAAAGGGCCAGAGCCCTGTGCTGGTATGAGGGAAAGGGCACTTGGTGACAGCAAGACAATAACCAGCACTAAAACCTTTATCTGAACTGTGCGTGCAGTTTGCAGCTCTGGCATACAACACCAGGCCCCCTTTCCTCCGCGATGGAAGCCTGCCAAGCATGGTGCAATGAATACACAGGGCAGAGACAAAAGTATTTTATTTTTCTTCCTATTTCCTAAACAGCAAATTAATGAACAACGGCAATTAATACCTGATGCCATACACGGCCCTGGACTACCTTTCTTACTGGAATCTGTTAACTTCTCAGGAGTTTCTCTCATATTTTCTGAGCAAACAATTCAGATTAAACCTGGTCAAACCTCCATTGTGACCTTCTGAACAACAGACTAATAAAGATAAAAATTAGAACAGATATAATTAAGGAAGAAGAAACTACTTAGGTAGTTATTTTCTTTTCTGTCTTTACTAAAACAAGTTCTTCTGATGATGAAGATAATATATATATTTATGTATATCACATTTATAGAGTACCTTTCTTCTAACTAGAAGTTCTTTCAAATATCTTAAAATTTTCTAATATTTAAAAATCTTCCTTTGTACTGGCATGCTGAGAGTTTTTTTTAATGGCAACAGTGAGGTGTATTCACAGAAAGTCTTGAGAACTCAAGTCTCTCCTAACCCAACTACTATTCCCACAAGACTACAAAATGCCTTGCCAGAGAATGTTATAGGTAACCAGCAAATGTTTTAGTATTCTGAAGGTAACACTACTCTTAGCAGGCATTAATTCTTCTATTTCTCTATAGTTTTGAAACATTTTGTCTCAAAAAGATAAAATGCATTCACAGGTCAACTAGCTTTGGATATTGAGACTGTCTGAACTTCAACTTAAGGGCCACCTCCAGCCCTAAATTTTTTTCCCAAGCCAGTTATACAAAGTTTTTCATTTATTAATTCATAATACCCCTTTGGTGAGGCCAGTGTAGTACACACCTTTTCTCCAAGCCGAATGCTGCCACATTTCAGAATGTTGATGTCATTTTTACAGTCATCCATGAAGCCACATATTAGACGGTAATCACTGAAAATGATGGCTGTCATCTTGGTGATGTACTGGTGACATTGGTACTCAGTGATGTTGCCTCGGTGATCCACCAAGCATGAAACCAAGTAACCTTTTCCTACTGGTTCATCAGCACATTCTTTAATCTGCTCAACAGAAAGTGGATGGTTTACACAAATATTCTGTTCTCACATCAAACAACTTTTACAAAAGAAAGAGTTTCTGATACTTTCTTGTTGATGGTGTGTGATACCTATTCAGATTGTTTTGCCCTCTAGGAAATACCTCATTAATGTGTTTTTACAAGACGTTAGATAGAACTCATGTCCAAGTGTAGTTAAAAGAGCTGTTAAAATTTTCAGCTTTGTTGCCCTGGCTTGTTGGCTCAGCAGAACTTCGGCCCACCGTATGGATGTCAAAGATCTGATTCCTGGTTAGAGCACACAGAAAAAGCAACCATCTGCTTCTCCACCTCTCCTACAGCATGGCTCAACTGGTTCGAGCGCATAAGCCCAGGCACTGAGGACGGCTCTGTGGAGCCTCCACCTAAGGTGCTAAAAAATAGCTCAGTTGCGAGCATGGCCCCAGATGGGCAGAGCATAGGCCCCAGACAGGGGTTGCTCGGTGGATCCTGGCAGAGGCACTTGCGGGAGTCTGTCTCTCTTATCTCCCCTCCTCTCACTTGGAAAAAAAGGAAAAAAAAATTCAGCTTTGCCCAGGTTGGTTAGTTCAGTCGGTTAAGAGTGTCATCCCAAAACAACAAGGTTGCACGTTTGATCCCTGGTCAGGCACACATGGGAAGCAACCAAAGAATGCATGACTGGAGCGGAATAACAAATGAATGCTTCTCTTCTCCCTCCCTCTCTCTCCCTTCCTCTCTCTCTCTAAAAATCAAGAAAAATTAAGCCCTGGCCCAGATAGCTCAGCTGGTTGGAGTGTTGTCCTGGAGAGCAGAGGTTGTCTGTTTGATTCCCTGGTCAGGGCACATACAGGAGCAGCTCGATGTTCCTGTCTCTCTCTCCCTTCCTTGCTCTCAAAAAACAAACAACCCAGCTTTACTGAGATATAATTAAAGAGAGCTTTTAACATTCTAAATGGTTCTACTGAGAAATTCCTTTATGCATGCAAAGAATGCAATGGACAGTGAAGAGATTAATCTGCAGGGGTCCCCAAACTTTTTACACAGAGGGCCAGTTCACTGTCCCTCAGACCGTTGGAGGGCCGCCACATACAGTGCTCCTCTCACTGACCACCAGTGAAAGAGGTGGCCCTTCCGGAAGTGCGGTGGGGGGCCGGATAAATGGCCTCAGGGGGCCGCATGTAGCCTGTAGGCCGTAGTTTGGGGAAGCCTGAAAAGAATAGGTCTGAAAAACAGGTGCAAAACTGAAGTCAGGCTGCATGTCCCAAGCCAAGCTACAAAGCAAACTTGTATTGTTAGATAAACCTAATGGCCAAGGGGAGGAAGGAGGAAAGGCATAATATTACTTCTTGACATGACATTAATGTGTTCTGAATGAATTACAAATATGGACATGTGTTTTTGAACTTATTAAAACCTCAGCTTCACCACTGTGGTTTGGAAAAGAATCATGTTTAAAGTGATGTTTAGTGCAGTCTGGCAAGAAGTTTGGGAAGAGAAAAGCCACTGCAGATCTAATTTGGGTGGTTTAGACATAATCTAGTAGATCAAGCACACAGTGATTCCACATGGTTAGGGGTCCTGCAAAGTGCATATCAAACCACAAGTTCTAATGGAGCAAACTAACCAAAAGACATTGAAATTCAGGCATAAAAAAGTGAAATTCACTTGTAGGGTTACAAGTTTGAAACAAAAAGAAGGTTATTTGGAAAAAGCCTATTATTACATTTAGAGCAATAAATGAAAACAAACAAAAACGGCAGTTTGACAAGAGAGGAAGGAACCAAATGTAAATATTTATTCTGAATATAAATCAGAAGGGAATTTTTTCATTCTATTGGTTTTCTGAAATCAAGGGAGACCATTCTCCACTATTACATCACTTACCATAAATGTGTACTATAGGGCTAAACAAAAACAATCTCTCCCAAAAGGTGCTGCATGAGGACATCTGATACACTTACTACCCTATGGGCCACTGGGTCTCTTTATGTCTAACTCCAGACCAAGTCAAAGACTCAGTTCAAGACAGAGAGTTGTGTTTACTTTTAAAGAAGCAAACTTTGGAATTTAAGTAAATAATTTTACACTGGCTTCAAAGAGGCAGTATGGATATTCAACAGTCAAGATGAATGCCATTCTTTCAGCCTAACCTGAGTTCTTCCCCCACCCCCGCCTGCCCCAACGCCTAAAAGGACGGCTAATAAATGTTATTCCCAGGAACAGAATTTTTTTTTTGAGCAAAACAGAGTTCATTTTCAAAAGTGAAAGGGAAAATAGCTCCTTGTAAAATCTCATCATTTGTAATTCAACCACTGAAAAAATCATGTATTTAAAAACAAAACAAAATAGGACTAATGGCAGACACCTGGGTATAAAATTTTACTGCAGCAGAAGCATACAGATAGGCTCTAGTAGTGGGTAACTGGCAGTTTAAAAATCTGAAGAAAAAACAAGAGCACAATTTGAACGGAGCCCCAATAAGAAATTAAACATATATTTACTTTAAATCACTTGAGATTTTACTGAAACACAGAGGTATCTGTATTCAGTTCACCACCAACTAAAATAGGATAGTGCTTGAATTAGAAGTTTATGCTTTTCTTTAGGCATTCTACTGGACAGAAGTTTAATATGATAAAAGGAAAATTTCTAGGAGTAATAGCAAAAACCAGCATTAAATCATCAACATATTTATGATTGAGAGTAAACCTGAAGTGGCTGGGGAACTCTATTTCTGACATGAAGCAGGAGGAAAATAGGTAGTATTTGGCTCAATCATGGACAGTATATAAAAGCTTGGTTTGCAGGTATTCTTGTGATGTTGTTTTTCTCCTTGAAAGTAGTATTCCAAAAATTAAAAAAGAAGATAGAAGGGAGATGTAGAATAAAATATCTATTTGTTAACTGTGTTTCTCCTGATATTTAATTTTCCTGACCCTGTTACAATCTCCCTCTAGGAAGGGGAGAGTGCCCTTGTTATTTGAATCTTTTATAGAATCACAACACCCCAAAAAGTTACAAGAGGATTATCATTACATATGTATTATAAGGAAGTCAGCGTGTGTGTGTGTGTGTGTGTGAGAGAGAGAGAGAGAGAGAGAGAGAGAGAGAGAGAGAGATTCCAGAGTCTAGTTTCCAGGCATACCTATCTTCACTCCTTTAAACCCTTTGACCATATATATTATAAGCAAGCAAAGAGTGAAATTATTCTGATGAATCTGCATATACTCTGAGTTACATTCGCCCATGGCAGTCAAACTGGTATGTATAGCTAGTCATATAGCTAGCCAAGTTATTCTGAGGAGCGGAATACTGAAACTAAAGCTAAAAATCAATGTTTCAAAGATAGAACATTCTATTCTGAAGCCCGAGGGTAAACATGAAGAAGGGTCAGAGAATAAAACATACCTAATCCAAGATTAGAAGGTTTGAGGAAGAAACAGTTTCTACAAAATCCCATAATGACTTAAGTGAGGAACACAAGCTGAGAGCTTATCTGGTTGGAACAGAGTCTTAAGAGCTCAGGACAGAACGGTCCCAATTTAAGTCATCAAATAGGGTAGTGTGAGGACAGATCTACATGTTGCAAGATCTATGATTATTAACTTTGAGGTGGAAAATAGCACCTGTGGGCTTTGTGATTCTTATACATCAATATGCAGAAATCTCTGACTTCCCAGAATTTCAATCATGGATTACAAAAAATACAATAAAAATTTCTATATCACAATTTTTCACTAGTATTAGTTGTTCATACTAAGCCAAGAGAAATAACTGAAAAACTTTCCCAATTAGCATCTATCTCTACAATGCTAAATATTTTCATTAATTGTCTTTATATTCAACATCCATTTATAACAATCTATATAATCTTTTTATACACCTTTTTAATACTGACTCCTATTATTTGAAGCACATGCCTCTGTAATTCAATGGATCTAACTATATAGTCAAAATACTTAGAAATATTTACAAGCCTCCTGGGGAAACCACACTGGTATGCCTCAGACATAAGCAGACTATAAAATGTGGGAGAGCAGCGCTGATGACAGAAGCAGTTGTATTCTCTGGGTACCAACAGAGCCTGATTATCAACTTGTCTGAATCAACAGCATCCTACTATTAAGTGTAGGTGAATGTTAACAAAAAGAAGTCGAATTACACTGTCCTTGTTCTATCTTTCAATCAATACAGATGTGAATTCCAAGAAAAGTAAAGTAACTGAATGAGTCATTCCTCCCTTAATGACTAGTCTGGTAAAGAGATGTAATTTTCTCTTCTATCACATTAAATGTCCACAAAATTCTTTTACAACCTACCTCTGATATAGTAGATTTGCAAACCTCTCTGGCCACCGATTCAAATTTGGGATCTGTAGTTAGGTTCAGCTTATAATTCCACAACAACTAGGTACAAGAGAAAGAACAAATAAACTTCAGTTAGAATTATATGAAATTTACCATCAATTATAACAAATATAAGTGATTTATGATAAACTATCACACAAATAAATTATAAAAGTTCTTTGTACAAAGTCAGATAAAGTATAGTCACACTTCAGCTAAGAAACATATAAGGAAAACAAAATGTATTTGCATTTTATAGATTATAAAAAGGTACAGGCAAAATAAAACACTACCATTCAGACTTTTTTTTTTTAGCAAGAGACAGGGTGAGAAAAATGAGAAGCATCAACTTGTAGCTACATCACCTTAGTTGTTCATTGATTGCTTTCTCATATGTGCCTTGACGGGGGGCTCCAGCTAAGTCAGTGACCCCTTGCACAAGCCACTGACCTGGGACTCAAGCCAGCGACCATGGAGTCATGTCTATCCACACTCAAGCCAGTGACCCCCACGCTCAAGCTAGTGAGCCTGCGCTCAAGCCAGATAAGCCCATGCTCAGGGCAGTGACCTTGGGGTTTCACCACCAGGGTCCTCAGCGTCCAAGCTCAATGCTCTATCCACTGCGCCACCACATCATCAGGCTCACTGCTTACTCTCTCTTTCTCTTAAATTGATTTCAGAGAGAAAGCAAGGGAAAGAGAACCAAAAACATTAATCTGTTCCTGTATGTGCCCCGACCAGGGATCAAACCCACAACCTCTGCTTTTTAGGACGTTTTAAGCAACTGAGCTATCTGGCCAGGGCATACTTTTTTTTTTTTTTTAATTAAGGAAATTTTTTTTTAAAAGTCAAGAAAAAGATTAAAACCAAAAATCCCTGATGAAGTTTTCAGAGAAAATATAAATAGGTAGTAGAAGATAAATTCTGCTTAAACCAAAAGGTCTAACTGTGAGCTTAGTTTTTGGGGTTTAGCCACAGATTTCTCAATCAACAATACTTTCATAGATCAGTTTTTATGACAGAGAGTGGCCAGAGTCTAGTTTCCAGGCATATTTATCTCCATTCCTTTAAAAACCTTGACACCATAAGCTTAACTACATTCCTTTTGTTATATTCATTCCTATATATTTGATTCATTTTTGATGCTACTGTAAATAAAATTTTCTTAATTTTATTTTCAATTATTCATTGCTGCTTAACAGGAATACGACTGATTTTTGTAGATTAACCTAGACTGCAATCTTTAGTCTAATTATGCATGTGGAAAATTTCCCATATTAAAAGCTCAAAAAACTAGTATTGAATTTAACCAAATGGTTTTTAAATATGTATGTTTACTGAGAAAACATAATTTTTCTTCTTCATTGAAATTAATTTTATAAATATTAAATTTAATCCTAGTTCTAGAGTGAAAGCAATTCAGTCTTGATGTATTTCCCTTCTTATATTTTAATGGATTCAATCTGCTACTAATTTGCTTACCATTTTTCCATCTATGGTTCATGAGTGACACTGCTCTGTGTTTTCTTTCTTGTTACATCCTTGTTGGGAGATATTAAGGTTCTGTTAGCCTCATAATGAACAGGAAAATGTTTCCATGTTTTTATTCTCTGAAAGACTGGTGTTATTCTTCCTTAAATTTTTGTAAAAATTAACCGATAAATCTATCTGGTCCTGGAGTTTTGTTTATTGGGAAGGTATTTATTTACAGATTCAATTTCTAAAATAAATATTGGGTTAATATGAATAACCATATTCATATTTTTGAATTCTTACATTAGTTTTGCTAAGTTTATTTTTTTAGGAATTTGTCCACTGCATCAATATTTTCAATTTCATTGGCCAAAAATTTGTTCATAACTATCTTATTTCTTTCTTAATGACATTAATTCATCCCTGAACTCCCTATTAAGTGTAAAGTTATTCATTTTAAAAAATTTGTTCCATTACCTATAATGGGAAAATTATAGTGCCAAACCACAAAGGCTGTCATAAAAATACAGACTGAGTGGCTTAAACACAGAAATTTATTTTCTCACAATTCTGGAGGCTATAAGTCTGAGATCAAGGTGTTGACAGTACTGATTTTTCTGAGGCCTCTCCTCTTTCAGATGGCCATCTTCCCCTTGTATATTCATTCACAAGTTCTTCTCTGTGTGTGTCCTAATCTTTTTATGACATCGGCTCTCCTGTTTTCTGTATACTATTTGTCCTTACTTTCCTTTCATATCCTTCATATTCTCTAGCCCTTGGGGCTCTAAGGCACACATCAGCTTTGTTTTGGGCTTTCTCTCTGCCAGATTGAGTTTATTGATGAATTTTGACTTTTCCCCCCCTAATCTTTTGCTTTATAAATAATGCCATAACAAATATCCTTTTTATAAATAGTTTTTAATCTAGCCTGACCTGTGGTGGCACAGTGGATAAAGCGTCGACCTAGAACGCTAAGGTCACCAGTTCGAATCCCTGGGCTTGCCCTGTGAAGGCACATACAGGAAGCAACTACTACAAGTAGATACTTCTTGTTTCTCCCCCCTTTTTTTTACTCTCCCTCTCTTTATCTCTCTCCGCTCTCTTCAAAAATAATAAAATCTAAAAAAAAAGAGACACTTTTAAACCATTTTTAAAGTATAACTACACATAAATTCCCAGAAGGAGAAATGTGAGGCCAAAGCATATATACACATTTTAAAATGACTGATTTACGTTGACCTGGAATGCTGAGGTCGCTGGTTTGAGGCCCCGGGCTTGCCCGGTCAAGGCACATGTGGGAGAGTTAATGCTTCCTGCCCCTTTCTCTCCCTCTTTCTCTCTCTTCTCTCTAAAAAAATCAATAAATATTTTTAAAAGACTGCTTTAGCCTAACTGGTGGTGGTGCAGTGGATAAAGCATCAAAACAGGGAACACTGAGGTCGCCAGTTCGAAGCCCAGAGGTCTCCAGCTCTGAGTGAGGGCTCATTAGTGTGGGGTCACTGGCTTGAGTGGGGAAATTGTCCACATGATCCCAAAACTCCCCAGCTTAAGCCTAAAGGTCACTGGCATGAAAAGCCCAAGGTTGCTGGCTTGAGAAAGGGGACACTGGCATGGCCCCAGTCAAGGCAGGTTGGGAAACTCAAGGCATAACTCTCAAGTGAAAGCAACTATGAGTTGCATTCCTCTCTCTCTGCTCCCTCTTTCGGAAGCAATAATCAATGCACAAATAAAGTAAAAGCAGGCCCTGGCAGGTTGGCTCAGTGGACAGTGTTGGCCTGGCATGCTGACATCTTGGGTTTAATTCTCGGTCAGGACACATGTGAGAAGTGGTCACCTGCTTCTCTTCCCCTCATTCTGACCCTTCCCTCTCTTTTCTCCTATCATAGCCAGTGGTTCCAGTGGTTCAAGCATCAGCCCTGGGTGTTGAGGATAGCTCAGCTGGTTCCAGCATTGGCCTCAGGTGCTGAGGATAGTTTAGTTAATTCGAGCATCTACCCCAGACAGGGGTTGCCAGATGGATCCTGGTCGAGGTGCCTATGGGAGTCTGTCTCTCTATCTCCCTTCTTCTTACTTAAAATAAATAAATAAATAAATAAATAAATAAATAGTGAAAGCAACTATGAGTTGATGTTTCTCTCTCTCAAAAATAAAAAACTGCTTTAATAAGTTTTCTTATTTATATTGCTATCCATAGGACAGAGCAGTTTAGCAAACCTTTTCTGCAAAAGGCCAGAGAGTAAACAGTTTAGGCTTTGAGGAAACTACAGTCACTTACGTAACTATTAGATGATTTTATGATGACTAAATGAAAGAACTTTAAAATACAGAAATTTATTTTGTAAACTTCATAAGCACAGAAACAATTATCAATACTTCATATGGTAGCTAAAGAAAAACTTAAACTTAAGTATAGAAATTTTACTTGGCAGAACTTGCTGGTTTCTACAGTGAAAGGGTATTTTTAAATTACCATGGTCTGTAAAAAAAGTTTATTATCCTCTTTTTAAGATTAAAAAATTTAAAAAACATAATGTTCCCCACAACAACAGGAAAAGTATCCAAATATTTGTCATCATATATAGATACATATATATAGCACATATAGCAAATTATAAGAAAATCATACTTACATGATTACAATCTGAAGAAATTTCATTATCA
Source organism: Saccopteryx leptura (assembly GCF_036850995.1). Lineage (NCBI taxonomy): Eukaryota > Metazoa > Chordata > Mammalia > Chiroptera > Emballonuridae > Saccopteryx > Saccopteryx leptura. The sequence continues at coordinate 24,128,642 of NC_089511.1, forward strand.
GGCTAAAAGGAAAAAAAAGAAGAGATGATGTTTTAAAAAATCTCTAATCTCAAGTTTTCAAACACCACCAAAATAAACTCAAATCAATAAATCTGAATATTCAACTACATGTTTTTTCATTAATGTAAGGCGTAAAATGGGGCTTATATAGCTTTAAGATTTCTGGGGAGAAATACACCAAGAAAGTAGATGAGATATAATCTCTTCCCAATCAATGTTACCATCTGGAAATGGAGAAAATGAAGAAGAATGTATTTGTAATAAAGCAAAGTGACATAAGGATCCTTGTACGACACTTCATAATTCTGAAAGCTAAAAAGGATCAGGCACAAAAAGGGTGTCCTTTCTTTAAAGAAAGTTAGGTATTTAAAAAGCAGGCTTATTAGAGAAGACAAAAAAGATTCATCTATTATTTAAAAATTAGTCACCTGTCACCATCAGGAGAAGCCAGGTGACGGGTACATAGGACTTCTATGTACTATGTTTGTAACTTCTATGAATCTATAATCTTTCAAGTCTATAATTAAAAACAGAATTTATATATATTGCCATGAACACATTTATTTTATAAGTCAGATACATGTACCAGAAATAAAATAAACTTTTTTAAAAATTTTACAACACTGCACATTATTTAATGTACAATTGCAAAGCAAGTTATAAAATAGTGTATTTGTTTAATATCTTTACAAAGTAAATATACAGTAGAAAAAGTCTGAAAGGATTTAATCAGTTTCAAATGGCCATGAGGTTCAGATAAACCAATTTTAAATAGCTTAAACAAACAGGTGTTTTTGATTTATGGGTGGCTTTTTTGTTTATTTATTTTTGAACTTTCAATTCCGTGACAAAAAAGTTTTGAACTTTCAATTCCATGACTAGGTTATGCTTAATACTGCACATAGCTTTGCAATACACATCTCCTTTAATTTCCTTGTTCATAACATTAAAGGAGATACAATACACATCACAACAATACATATCATAATAAAGCACCATTTCCTCTGAGTTTCTATAGCATTCCAACCTGCTCAAAGTGAATTCTGTATGTCTTCTATGAAATATTACTAATGTAGGTTGTAAAAGGTGTCATTTTCAAAATAAAAATTTTCTATTTAAGAATAAATATAAGGCAAAAAGAAAATAATAAATATTAACAAACTGAGCAGTCACACCTAGCATCACTGCAAGAAGAAAAAAGCTTCTAGGGAACTACTAATTCCACTGCAGGATTTAGTAGGCATCAATACTAATATAAAAACTCATTTTTGTACTTAATAAGAAAATATTGGCCCTGGCCAGTTGGCTCAGTGGTAGAGTATCAGCCTGGTATATAGATGTCCCAGGTTTGATTCCTGGTCACGGAACACAAGAGAAGCAGCCATCAGCTTCTCCATCTCTCTACCTCCCCATTCTATCTCTCTCTCTCTTCCCCTCCTGCAGCCATGGCTCCATTGGTTCCAGTAAGCTGACTACCTCAGACACTAAAAATAGCTTGGTTGCCAAGCAACATCCCAAAATAGGAAGAGCATCAGCTGGTAGGGGGCTTGCCAGGTGGATCCCAGTCCAGCAAATGTGGGAGTCTGTATCTCTGTCTCTTTTCCTCTTACTTAATAAAAAAAATGTTATTTAATACTGCTTTTAATAAATTGCTAATCAGCCTGACCTGTGGTGGCGCAGTGGATAAAGCGTTGACCTGGAATGCTGAGGTTGCCGGTTCAAAACCCTGGGCTTGCCTGGTCAAGGCACATATGGGAGTTGATGCTTCCTGCTCCTCCCCCTGTTCTCTCTATCTCTTTCCTCCCTCCCTCTCTCTCTCTCTCTCTCTCCAATAAAAATGAATAAATAAAATCTTTAAAAAAAAATAAATTGCTAATCATACAATTATAACATAGCACTTCTGAACTATACCCCTACTTGTCTAAATAACAATAGATATTTTTAATGTCTTTTCTGCAGTGCCTTTCTGCATTTCTGAAATCAACCTTCACACTAAGAATTAATCCAACTTAACTCTGTCTCTCTACTTCAATTCCAAGTGCTTAATTTATATTAAGCTTACTAACAAGAATGCTTTCTGTTTAGGCAGTTTTCTACTTTATCCCCCTTTAATCCCTCCCTTAAATTTTTTCAATCAGCAATTCTACTTCTTTTTCAAACAAAGCATGGAAGGCAACTAATATTGCTATCATTTCTACTCATATTTATTTCTACTAAAAAATAACTTTAAAGAGGTATTCTTGAAAGAAATTCAGATCATTGGAGAATTTTCAAAATAAGGTAGTCAAATAAGATATGTTACCTATGGAAAAATAGTGTTGTCATTTTTACAGTCCAAAAGAACCTATAGTAGCACATTTATGATTGTTTTAATGGCATGCTTCCCTACAGTGGTAGACTGAATTATTTCCATCAGTTTTTCACTCTTTAATATGATTTGATATCCAGATCCTTTGCCCTGTAACTCTGCACAGCCTCCTGCTGTGGAGTGAGCACACATAAAACCTGCTCCACTGACGTTAGCCTAGGCCACTCACTGACTTGCCTTAGCTAATGGGATTTTACCAGACATAATAGAAGCATAGACTTTGAATGTGCTTGGGTGGTTTGACTTGTACTCTCGCACTCTTGAGAAGAACATGTCCAGGATGCTGCTGGTACAAGAAGATAAATGGAGCAGACCTAATCTAACCCCTAGCCCAGAGCAGAACCATCCCAACTGACCTGCACAGCCATGAGCAAGAAAAAGAAATATTTATCATTATAAGCCCTTGAAATTTTGAAACAAAAAGGTGACTGATACATCTGTCAGGCAAATTCCAACACCTTTACATTGCAATTGGTAACAGTGATCTAATTTAGTGAATTTTATTGGTAAGTACAAAGTAGTGTACTTTTTATGAAAGAATGATGTAATTCACAAAGACACCAAAGAACTCTAAACTGGGAGACCAGCATTTGGCTTTCATCTATTTTGTTATTCTGATTTGCAGTTGACAATAAACTTCTTATTTTTTTTGTTCTAGATTTAGTTTCTCTACTGAGAATAAGAAGATGACTATAGAAATATCATAACAACAAGGTTATGATGTTAACACACTGATAATCATACAACTGAATAGCTACGATTTCTAAGTTAATTGCAAATAATTTTAATTTTTTAATTTTATTTATAAAATTAACTTTAATATGGTGACATTGATAAATAAAGAGTACATGTTTCAGGTAAACATTTTTATAGCATTTGAACTGTTGATTATGTTGTATACCCATCACCCAAAGTCAAATCATTTTCCATCAGTTTATAAATTGCAAATAATTAATTTCAAAAAAAAATTTATTTTTTTTGTATTTTTCTGAAGCTGGAAACAAGGAGAGACGGTCAGACAGACTCCCGCATGCGCCTGACCGGGATCCACCCAGCACGCCCACCAGGGGCAACGCTCTGCCCACCAGGGGGCGACGCTCTGCCGTGACCAGAGCCACTCTAGCGCCTGGGGCATAGGCCAAGGAGCCATCCCCAGTGCCCGGGCCATCTTTGCTCCAATGGAGCCTTGGCTGCAGGAGGGGAAGAGAGAGACAGAGAGGAAGGAGGGGGTGGGGGTGGAGAAGCAAATGGGTGCTTCTCCTATATGCCCTGGCCGGGAATCGAACCTGGGTCCCCCGCACGCCAGGCCAACGCTCTACCGCTGAGCCAACCAGCCAGGGCCTAATTTCAAAAATTTAAAAGGGCTTTTACAATCAAAGGAGATAATATTGGCCCAGAACAGCAATCTTCAACCTTTTACATCTTATGGCACACATAAACTAATTACTAAAATTCTGCAGCACACCCAAAAAATATACTTTTTGCTTATCTGACCAAAAAAAAAAAAAAAAAAAAAAGGTATAATTTTGATTCATTCACACCAGACAGCTATTGTGTTGGCTGTTGACATTTTTTTTCTATTTGAGGGAAAAAGAGGTCAGCGCCACTGGCTGAACAGTTCAGTATTACTGCACACTTTAAAATTTTTGCAGCACACTGGTTGAAATTCACCGGATCAGAACAGAAATCTGCAAGATATAAAATATAAAAGCAGTACACTCAAACAGAGGGAGCATGTATAACACCATCACAAATTAACTATACAGAAAGTAGAAAAAGAAAATGCTATGGGTTAGCACTCAGCCATTATTTGGTAAGACACTAAAAGATAGAAATTTTTAATTATTTATTTATTTTTAGAGAGACAGGTAGGGAGGGGGAGAGACAGAAACATCACCCTGTTTCTGTATGTGCCCTGGCCAGGGATCAAACCGGCAACCTCTGGATATCTGGATGATGCTCTCACCAACCAAGCTATCCAGCCAGGGCAAAGACAGAAATCTTAAGAAACAGAAACAGATGTGGGTGCTGATATAGGTGTTCTCAAATGGGTATTCCTGTGATACCTCAATCAAATCATTTAATCATTAGACATAGTATATCTATTTCCACAAAATTGTAAATGGAGATAGACTTGATTATCCTTACTCATACTAGATGAATAATATGAGAAATAAAATCCGTAACTGCTAAGGTAGAATAGGGCTAAGGATGTTTTTTCCCTTTTGTTAATAATCAATGAAATGCTACTCTGAAATGACTCCACTAAATGAACCAACAAGTACATACAGTACTGAATAGTTACGATGTACACAAAACTGTGCTAAGCATTGTTGTTGGATACAGAAGATAAGACATTGTCTCTAACCTTGGGTACTTTATAATTCAGTTTTAGAAATGAAATGGTGTAAGCTACAGTGCTCACAAAAATTAGGGGATATTTATAGCTTCATATTCATTTTGAAATACTCCCTCATTTTTGTAAGCAGTATATTAAACAGGAGTCAGGGCTTGAGCTGGGTCCAAAGGATTAGACAAAAGAATGATTTCCAAAGACAATGCAAGTTAGATGAGCCCCCAGTGCTCAGGAAGAAAAGAATAGAACCTCCCTTAAAAAAACTCATCCTAGCCCTGGCCGGTTGGCTCAGCGGTAGAGCGTCGGCCTAGCGTGCGGAGGACCCGGGTTCGATTCCCGGCCAGGGCACACAGGAGAAGCGCCTATTTGCTTCTCCACCCCTCCGCCACGCCTTCCTCTCTGTCTCTCTCTTCCCCTCCCGCAGCCAAGGCTCCATTGGAGCAAAGATGGCCCGGGCGCTGGGGATGGCTCTGTGGCCTCTGCCCCAGGCGCTAGAGTGGCTCTGGTCGCAACATGGCGACGCCCAGGATGGGCAGAGCATCGCCCCCTGGTGGGCAGAGCGTCACCCCTGGTGGGCGTGCCGGGTGGATCCCGGTCGGGCGCATGCGGGAGTCTGTCTGACTGTCTCTCCCTGTTTCCAGCTTCAGAAAAAAAACAAAAAAAAAAACTCATCCTAGCCTGACCTGTGGTGGCGCAGTGGATAAAGCGTCGACCTGGAAATGCTGAGGTCGCCGGTTCGAAACCCTGGGCTTGCCTGGTCAAGGCACATATGGGAGTTGATGCTTCCAGCTCCTCCCCCTCTTCTCTTTCTCTGTCTCTCCTCTTTCTCTCTCTGTCTCTCCCTCTCCTCTCTAAAAAAATGAAAAGAAAAAAAAAACCTCATCCTAATTTACATTTTAATTTTTTATAATGTCTATGTTGGAATAATTAACATATTATGAATAACTACATAACTACTAAGGGTAAGCTTAATATTTTCAAATAATAAGAACATAATCAAGATCAAGGATTAAGAGCTGAAATTTTTCTTATCATATTACAAGTTCTACCCCCACCCCTTCAAATCAGAGACAAAGTGGTGGCTCTTGGCCTGTGTAAGCATCAAATCAGAAGCTCAGCTTTGCCCCATTTTAGCTGTTCTCTATCACTTTAGAGATAGAAACTTGGACTTCAAAAAGAAGAATCTCTTATATCAAGTATTTCCTTATTGGAAATAAAATAATTGTCATCTTAACAATAAAAAACTAAGAGCAGAAAATTTTATATAAAGCTTCATAACTAGTTTTCTGTTAATTTAATGACCAAATATTGTAGAAAAGATGGCTTAAGTTGCTATTAGTATCAATAAAGAAATTATGAGAGACGAAAATGAGAACATGACATATCCCCCAACCCAACACAGCAGTGACTAAAATGAAGAAACTTTGTTAATGCTGAATAAATGATCCAACAATACTGCAAAGGAGATAAGCACTGAGTACAGGGCCACACCCGCCTAGCTCCAATCAAGAATGTGACGGCCTGACCAGGTGGTGGCGCAGTAGATACAGCATTGGACTGGGATGAGGAGAGCCCAGGTTTGAAACCCTGAGGTCTCTGGCTTGAGCGTGGGCTCATCTGGTTTGAGCAAGGCTCACCAGCTTGAGCCCAAGGTCGCTGGCTCGAGCAAGGGGTCACTCGGTCTGCTATAGCCCCCAGTCAAGGCACACATAAGAAAGCAATCAATGAACAACTAAGGTGTCGCAATGAGGAATTGATGCTTCTCATCTCTCTCCCTTCCTGTCTGTCTGTCCCTCTCTCTATCTCTGTCTGTTACCAAAAAAAAAAAAAAAAAAAAAAGAATGTGACAGATGTTAGCAGGAAATAGTGAAAGTTGTCGCTTATTTGAACCGGTGCTACATTTATTTTTACAACATGATGGCTGTAAGATAAATGGTAATATGTTCAATTTTATAGATGAAGATATTAAAATACAGAGAAACTGAGTAATGCGATGACAGGTACATTCCTAGGAGACAACAAAACCAGAGTTAGCTAATGAGAGTAAGTGGCAACTTACACTTACTGTGATGTTTTCCACTTGGTACCTCCTCCAAAAGGCTCGGTAAGTCAGGATGAGCACAGTAATTGTGTGTGGGGGGGTGGAAACTTTCGGAGGTACAAGAAAAAGAAAGGTAGACAGGACGAATAAACAGAACTAGTGCTCTAGAGCAGCAATTTTCAACTGGTGTGCCGGCAAAAAATTTTAAAACACGTAATATTTGACTGTTTAGTCAGGGGCACTGACCTCTTTTCCCTTAGTCAAATAAAAAAATGACAACAGGCAACAAAACCCATCCTATGTGAATGAATCAAAATTATACCTATATTTCTGTCAGATAGGAAAAAAATATATTCTTTGGTGTACTGCACAATTTTAGTAATCAGTTTATGTGTGCCATGAGAGGAGAAAGGTTGAAAATCACTACTTGTGATTTGACAGACGTATGATGAATTTATATGTAAGCAGCCTACATCAACTAGGGATCTTGGATTAGCCCTTGAATAACCACAGCAAATAATAAAAAAAAACTTTTCTTAGTTCTCTGGCTTTTCTAAATCAATGATTTAAATATTTTGGGGCCCCTGGCTAGGTAGCTCAGGTAGTTAAAGAGTGTCGTCTCAACATGCTGAAGTTGTGGGTTCGATCCCCTGTCAGGGCACATAAAAGAATCAACCAATGAATGCATAAATAAGTGGAACAATGAATCAATGCTTCTCTCTTCGTTTCTTTATAAAATCAATAAAAATTTTAAAAAATGTTGTGTCTTACTGTACTTTAATCTCCTAGATGGGTAAACCAAAGCTGAAACAGTTGATTTTAAACTTAAAACTCCTAGTCCTTTCTTTAAGTTTTGTAAATTCATAACTGGTTTTAAGGACAGAAACAGAATGGTGGAAGAACAATAGATGAATAGAAGCGGTCAGCTAGAGGAGTGCTTGTGGATGGGTCACATAACTTCTCCTGACCCCTGAGGACAGGCTTGGAACTAGAACAGGGATTTCTTTCACCTAGGATCTGTGAACAGACTAGGAGTGAGAATATCTTAAATCTAAACAAACTTTTGTATGCGAGTATATTTTTCTGACAAGAGAATCCATAGCTGTCATGATAATCTCAGTAAGATCCATAAGAAAAGATTAAAAAACAGTGATCTAAAATGATTGATTCTTTTTATTTAATTTTATTTTTTAAATTTAAGTGAGAGGAGGGGAGATAGAGAGACAAACACCCACATGTGCCCCAACTGGGATCCACCAGGCAACACTTGTCTGGGGCTGATGTTTTGCACTTCAACTGATCTGTGGCCAGTTGAGGGGTTTTATTTGTGGTGTGTTTTTTTTTTAAGATTTATTGATTTTAGAGAGAGGAGAGAGAGAAAGGCAGGGGAAGAGCAGGAAACATCAGCTCATAGTTGCCTCTTGACAGGTCAAGTCCACAGCCTTGAACCAGCAAACTCAGCATTCCAGGACAAATGCTCTCTATCTACTGCGCCATCACAGGTCAGGTTGGTTGAGATTCCTTTTTAAAAATAATTAATTATTTTTATTGATTTTAGTGAGAGAGAGAGAGAGAGACAGGAATATCAAGCTGTTCCTATATGTGCTCTGATCTGGGATCAAACTGGCAACCTCTGCACTTCGGCATGATGTTCTAACCAACTGAGCTGTAAGGCCAGAGCTGGTTGAGATTCTTTTCAGCTTTGAGTCTTAAAATCTGAGATGTGGAATATAAAAACAGAAATATTTCTTGAATTCCACATCTTTTAATGTTGGTAATTTACATATTATAATTTTGGTTTCCTTCTTCATCTTAATCATTTTCTGCTGTCAAAGTCACAGCAAACAGGTTTCAGGATAAATTACTGAAAAGCTTGAGTCTGAATGTTGAACCACCACATTCATTGAAGGGGATGGTTTGTACAGAAAGTATAAATAAGAGTCTGGAACTATGCTTTTCCCAAGGTAAACAAACTGAATTAATGAGTCTGGCAGGAGATATTAAAGGATTCACAAAACTAACTTGGAAGTTGTCCCAGTTACTGAAACAAAAATTCTTGGGAGTTGGATTATGTCTAAAATATAGAACATTTTAGACACTTCAACTGAAGTTGAACTACCCACCAGATCATACCTAGTACTAACTTAAGTTCTGTTTATTAAACACAACAGGTTCTGTTTATTAAGCACAGGGGAGAAAACAAACAGAAAACATCAATAGTATCATCAGTACTTTCATGGCCTTGCAAAAATCTGAAGGCTGGGCAACAAATCAATGTCTTCTGATTAGAGACATTCTGCTGCAGTATTAAGTAAATTCTTCTGGGAGTTTATTCATGAAGAACCTGGTAAACTATATAAACAAACCATTTATTAACTTGGCCCAAACTACCTGCCCACCAAAAAAGCAAAGTCAATATAATATAGTTAACAATGTTAGATAAACACAGTCTTTTAGTCTTGATAAACTTTCCCTGAACAATTATAAAGTGAATCTGAACTCTTAGTCATAATTAAGTTCCTTTTAGTGCCTTATTCTGGACTCAGAATTAATTTTTATTTGTACCCAGAAATAGCTTCTAAGTATTTTTACCAAAAGGACAGTGATCAACATGAGCTTTGTGCCCTTCAACAATGTTCTGATTCACTGAAGAGCTTTTCTTTTTTTTCTTTTTCCTAAGTGAGAGGCGGGGGAGATAGAGAGACAGAGCCCTGCACATGTCCTGACCTGGATCCACCTGGCAACCCCTGTCTGGGGCCAATGCTCTACCATCTGGGGCCATGCTCGAAACTGAGCTGTTTTTAGCACCAGACACGAAGGCTCTACTGAGCCATCCTCAGCACCAGGGCTGATGAGCTTGAGTCAATCGAGCAACGGCTGTGGGAGAAGAAAAGAGAGAGAAAGAGAAGGGAAAGAGATAGAGAAGCAGCTGGGCACTTCTCCTGGATGCCCTGACCGGGAACTGAACCTGGAACATCCACATGCCGGGCCAATGCTCTACCACTGAGCCAATGGGCCAGGACCAGAGCTGTTCTTTTGTATATTCTTTAGCATTCATCCATCTTTTCAAGAAAGATATACAGGTTTAGTAGGAGAATACCAAAAGGTATGAGACAGAGATTCCAGATGCTACCTCTCAAGTAAACTGTGATAAAGGAAATAAAACACAAGTCTGTACCTAAGCATCATACAAAGCTTAATGTGAAGTTTGTGGGCATATGGGAGGGCCTGATATTTTCAAGAATGAAAAAAGTAACACCATCCCTTAGGAGCCAGATGACAGAAAGGAAATCAGAAAGTCTAATGGAGGAGAGTACATTTGAGTTGAACCTTAAAAGGAGGTTGTGATTTGATGCTGTAATGCTGTGTATGTTGAGGAAGACAAGATGAGGGCTGTGAGTTGGAAAGGCACATTCTGGGCAGAGGGCAGGACTTGAGTGAGATAGTGAAGAACCTATAGTTACCACTCTTAGGTTTTTTTATTTGGCATCGCCTAATATGTGATGGGATAACTACAAAGTTCCCCCCCCCCCAAAGCTAGAAACGGGGAGAGACAGTCAGACAGACTCCCGCATGCGCCCAACCGGGATCCATCCGGCACGCCCACCAGGGGGCGACGCTCTGCCCACCAGGGGGCGATGTTCTGCCCCTCCGGGGCATCGCTCTGCCGCAACCAAAGCCACTCTAGCGCCTGGGGCAGAGGCCAAGGAGCCATCCCCAGCGCCCGGGCCATCTTTGCTCCAATGGAGCCTCGGCTGCGGGAGGGGAAGAGAGAGACAGAGAGGAAGGAGATGGGGAGGGGTGGAGAAGCAGATGGGCGCTTCTCCTGTGTGCCTTGGCCGGGAATCAAACCCGGGACTTCTGCACGCCAGGTCGACGCTCTACCACTGAGCCAACCGGCCAGGGCCAAACTACAAAGTTTTAATAAAATCTGAACACTGGCCCAATGGTTCCTAATCCAAATTAATGTTATACTAAACACAGTGTAGAGAACAAGGATTTAATTTACTGTTATTTACCTATGGACTTCCCCAATGGGTGATGGGATAGCAGCAGGGAAATACTGTACAGTTATGTCTTCCTCTTTTTAACCTGTAAACATTTTAACTTTAAAGAAGGCATAAGAACAGCTATTTAAGAAACTAGAAAGCCCGGCAGTCATACGAAATGACCGCTGTTCTAGATATTATAAATTGTAATTAAAATGATTTGTGCAAAGGTGTCTGCTAATTCAAACTGAATTACCCAGGGCAGGCGGCGAGGACACCCCTTTGCTTAGTGCCCCACGGGGTTTCCCCCTTCTACTTGCTTAATTGCTTAAAGTAGAGTGCAATGAAGGAAACCACTGGCGGTACATTTCTTAAGAGCCACCGCTAGCTCAATAAATAAAGGTGGTTTAAATATGTTTTAATCCTTTTTGCGTTTCGGTCAGCATTACTCCGTCGTTTTTTTTGCATTTCTCTCCTGCCTTTGTTCAAGGGACTCATTTTGTCGAGACAGGCTTTTTTGTCTTGCATCTGAGGCAAGCCTTGTTTCTCTATGCTCATCAGTCTCATTTTGCCGAGAAAGATGCATTTGCTCTGCGACTGAAGCAAACCTTGTCTTTCACTGCTCAGTGGTTTCTTTTTGTCGAGAAAGCCATTTTTGTGCAGCTTTAGCTCCTTTTCTCTCCTCTTCAGTGCTGTATTTTCTAGGAGGCATTCTTAAAAGAAATTACGTTAAGACGTAGTTTTTATGTAAAACAGATGATTGCCAATGCAAACAAATGTTCACCTTCGACCTGACATGCTCAATTTGCGTTCAGCCTTAAATTGTTTCAAAAGCAGATGATTGCCAATGCAAACAAATGTTCACCTTCCCCTTGACCCGCTCAATTTGCATTCAGCCGTGGCAACTTCACCCCATTGGCTAGTACAGTTACACAAGCAACCAATAAGCTATCGGCAACAGACAGACACTTAAGCCGCATATAATAAAGATTATACTGTCCCCTAATTTTTGTGAGCAGTATAGAAACACTCAAGTACTGATCATTCATAGAGACTCTAAAAGCTGAAGAAGCTTAAAAAGTTTACATTAAATGGACAAAAATAATACAGAAGACTTAAATACATAAAGATTTCAAAAAATCCATGTCTAGAAAGCAGGTCAGATGGACTCAAAGACCTCAGTGAATGTAGCAGAATCAATGGGAAGCAATGTAAAGCCTTCTGCTGGGGCATAAAGGTAGAAACCAGTCCACATAGTCAAGATAACGTTCCTTTCCTCCTGATCTAAATGTTTGCCTCTGGTCTGGGTTCAGAGAAAGGGCCTGATCATTTGAACTGGTTGTCAGTCAAGGTCCCCTTCATTTTCGCTTTCTTGGTTTCCAGTTCAGCCAGCTCTTGCAGACTCCTTCTGCTCAAGTCCTTGAGCTCCAGCTGTTATTCAATCACTTTGGTATTCTGTGCATAAATGTCAGCAACTTCCCTACCCTGAGTCTCCTCTTCTTCACAAATAGTAGACACACTGACAAAGCTGAACCTGTCCATGTCTTTGGTATCTTTAGTCATCAGAGGCTCTTGTTTCTGAGTATATATATTTGTTTTCCCCAAACCCCGGCCAGCCCTCACTACTGCTACATTCACAATGAAGGTCACGAGAGCATTTTTCTACTGGGACTGGTAGAAGAGCAGCAGCCCACACAGTATACTTTCTCCTCTTCTGTCATTCAATGACTTTAGGGCTCCAAAGATAGCTCCTCATCTTCTGTGTTACAAAACTTGTGGGTGTATTTGGCACCATCAACTACACAGGACAGATGCCGGGGCCTGATGGGCAATTTCTCTTATAGACCAGGACCATCTGGCTGCAAAACAGTAGATATGCAGAGGCTTCTTGTCATTGTCATATTCCTCTCAGTCCCAGGTGCTGGAGGAGACTACTGACCAGGACGCTACTCTAGGCATAGCTCAAAGGAGCAGCCAAGAATAACGTACAGTTACTTATATATTGAATAGTTTTAAAAGGGGTAAAGATGATAGGCAAGACCCTAAAAATTAGGGTCCATTTATCCCTGATTCTTAGGGCTATGTTGAGGTCAAAACTTACCTGTCTTATATTCTTTTTTTTTATTAATTTTAATGGGGTGACATTGATAAATCAGGGTACATATGTTCAGAGAAAACAGCTCTAGGTTATTTTGATATTTGCTTATGCTGTATTCCCACCACCCAAAGACCAATTGTCTTCCATCACCTTCTAACTGGTTTTCTTTGAGCCCCTCCCCTCCCCCAACCCGCTCCTTTTCCAACGCCTGCCCCGTAACCCCCACACTCTTGTCCATGTCTCTGAGTCTCATTTTTATGTCCCACCTATGTATGGAATCATATAGTTGTTTTTTTCTGATTTATTTCATTCAGTATAATGTTATCAAGGTTCATCCATGTTGTTGTAAATGATCCGATGTCATCATTTCTTATGGCTGAGTAGTATTCCATAGTATATATGTACCAAGGCTTTTTAATCCACTCGTCCGCTGATGGACACTTGGGCTGTTTCCAGGTCTTCGCTATTGTGAACAATGCTGCCATAAACATGGGGGTGCATTTCTTCTTTTCAAACAGTGCTATGGTGTTCTTGGGGTATATTCCTAACAGTGTGGATAGCTGGGTCAAAAGGCATTTCGATTTTTAATTTTTTGAGGAATCTCCATACTATTTTCCACAGTGGCTGCACCAGTTTGCATTCCCACCAGCAGTGCAGGAGGGTTCTCTTTTCTCCACATCCTCGCCAGCACTTATTCTGTGTGGTTTTGTTGATGAGCGCCACTCTGACTGGTGTGAGGTGATATCTCATTGTGGTTTTAATTTGCATTTCTCTAATGATTAGTGATGTTGAGCATTTTTTCATATGCCTATCGGCCATCTGTATGTCCTCTTTGGAGAAGTGTCTATTCATGTCTTTTGCCCATTTTTGGATTGGATTGTTTGTCTTCCTGGTATTAAGTTTTACAAGTTCTTTATAAATTTTGGTTATTAATCCCTTATCAGACGTATTGTCAAATATATTCTCCCATTGTGTAGTTTGTCTTTTTATTCTGTTCTTATTGTCTTTAGCTGTGCAAAGCTTTTTAGTTTGATATAGTCCCATTTGTTTACCTTGTCTCTTATTTCACTTGCCTGTGGAGATAAATCAGCAAATATATTGCTGCGAGAAATGTCAGAGAGCTTACTGCCTATGTTTTCTTCTAAGATGCTTATGGTTTCACAGCTTACATTTAAGTCTTTTATCCATTTTGAGTTTATTTTTGTGAATGGTGTAAGTTGGTAGTCTAGTTTCATTTTTTTGCAGGTAGCTGTCCAATTTTCCCAACACCATTTGTTGAAGAGGCTGTCTTTACTCCAATGTATGCTCTTACCTCCTCTGTCAAATATCAGTTGTCCATAAAGGGGTGGGTTTATTTCTGGGTTCTCAGTTCTGTTCCATTGATCTATATGCCTGTTCTTATGCCAGTAGCAGGCTGTTTTGAGTACAATGGCCTTATAATATAACTTGATATCAGGAAGTGTGATACCTCCCACTTTATTCTTCCTTTTCAAGATAGCTGAGGCTATTCATGTTCTCTTTTGGTTCCATATAAATTTTTGTAATATGTGTTCTGTATCTTTGAAGTAAATCATTGATATTTTAATTGGTATTGCATTGAATTATAAATTGCTTTGGGTAATATAGACTCTTTTTTTTTTTTCATTTTTCTGAAGCTGGGAACAGGGAGAAACAGTCAGACAGAACACCCGCATGCGCCCGACCGGGATCCACCCGGCACGCCCACCATGGGGCTACGCTCTGCCCATCCTGGGCGTCGCCATGTTGTGACCAGAGCCACTCTAGCGCCTGAGGCAGAGGCCACAGAGCCATCCCCAGCGCTCGGGCCATCTTTGCTCCAATGGAGCCTTGGCTGTGGGAGGGGAAGAGAGAGACAGAGAGGAAAGCGCGGCAGAGGGGTGGAGAAGCAAATGGGCGCTTCTCCTGTGTGCCCTGGCCGGGAATCGAACCCGGGTCCTCCGCACGCTAGGCCGAAGCTCTACCGCTGAGCCAACCGGCCAGGGCCAATATAGACATTTTAATGATATTCTTCCTAACCATGAGCACGGTATATGCTTTCACTTGTTTGTATCTTCCCTGATTTCTTTTATCAATGTTTTATCATTTTCTGAGTACAAGTCTTTAATCTCCCTGGTTAAATTTATTCCTAGGTACTTTATTTTTTTGGTTGCAATGGTAAAGGGGATTGATTCCTTAATTTCTCTTTCTGACAGTTCATTGTTAGTGTATAAAAATGCCTCTGATTTCTGAGTATTAACTTTATATCCTGCCACCTTGCTGAATTCATTTATCAGGTCTAGTAGTTTTTTGACTGCAACTTTAGGGTTTTCAATACACAATATCATATCATCTGCAAATGATAGTTTTACTTCTTCTTTTCCAATTTGGATGCCTTTTATTTCTTTTTCTTGTCTGATTGCTGTGGCTAGGACTTCCAGAACTATGTTGAATAAGAGTGGTGAAAGGGGGCACCCCTGCCTTGTTCCTGATCTTAAGGGGATTGCTTTTAATTTTTGCCCATTGACTATGATGTTGGCAGTGGGTTTGTCATAGATGGCCTATATCATGTTGAGGTATGTTCCCTGTATTCCCACTTTGCTCAGAGTTTTGATCATGAATGGGTGCTAGATTTTATCAAATGCTTTTTCTGCATCTATTGAAATTATCATGTGGTTTCTCTCCTTCCTTTTGTTTATATGATGAATCACAATGATTGATTTGCGAATATTGTACCAGCTTTGCCTCCCAAGAATAAATCCCACTTGATCCTGGTGTATGATTTTTTTCATATATTGCTGGATCCGGTTGCTAATATTTTGTTGAGGATTTTAGCATCTAAATTCATCAGGGATATTGGCCTATAATTTTCTTTCTTTGTGTTGTCTTTGCCTGGTTTTGGAATCAGAATTATGCTCGCCTCATAAAAGAAGCTTGGAAGTCTCCCTTCCTCTTGAATTTTTTGAAATAGCTTGAGAAGGATAGGAGTTAGTTCCTCTTTGATTATTTGGTAGAATTCACTTGTGGAGCCATCAGGCCCAGGACTTTTCTTTTTTGGGAGTTTTTTGATAACTGTTTCAATCTCATTTGTTGTAATTGGTCTGTTTAGGTTTTCTGATTCTTCCAGATTAATTTTTGGAAGATTATATGTTTCAAGGAATTTGTCCATTTCATCTAGGTTGTCTAGTTTTTTGGTGTACAGTTCTTCATAGTATTTTCTTAAAATATTTTGTATTTCTGTTGTGTCAGTTGTTATTTCTCTACTCTCGTTTCTAATTTTATTTATTTGAGTCCTCTCTCTTTTTTTCTTGGTGAGTCTGGTTAAAGGTTCATCGATCTTGTTTACCTTTTCAAAGAACCAGCTCCTGGTTTCATTGATCCTCTGTATTGTTTCTTTAGCCTCTATGTAATTTATTCTGCTCTGATCTTTATTATTTCCTTCCTTCTCCTAGCTCTAGGCTTTACTTGCTGTTCTTTTAGATGTAGGGTCAAGTTGTTTATTTGACCTTTTTCTAGCTTCTTGAGGTATGCCTGTAATGCTATATGAACTTCCCTCTCAAGACTGCTTTTTCAATGTCCCATAAATTTTGAGTTGATATATGCTCATTATCGTTCGTTTCTAGGAATTTTTTAACTTCTTCTTTGATCTCATTGTTTACCCATTCTTTATTTAATAACTTGCTATTTAGTTTCCAAGTGCTTGAGTATTTTTCAGTTTTTCTGTTGTGGTTGATTTCTAGTTTCATGCCATTGAAAGTGCTTGATATGATTTCAATCTTCTTAAATTTGTGGAGACCGCTTTTGTGCTCTAATATGTGGTCTATTCTAGAGAATGTACCATGAGCACTTGAAAAGAATGTATATTCTGCTGCTTTAGGGTGAAAGGTTCTGAAGATATCTATTAAATCGAGTTGATCTAGTATGTCCTTTAAGTCTGCTGTTTCTTTGTTAATTTTCTTTCTTGAGGATCTATCTAGTGATGTTAGTGGGGTATTGAAATCCCTACTATTATAGTATTGCTGTTGATCTCACCCTTTAAATCCATCAAAGTCTGCTTTATATATTTAGGTGCTCCTATATTTATAACGGTTATATCTTCCTGTTGGATTGCTCCCTTTATCACTATGTAGTGACCTTCTTTATCTCTTACTATAGTCTTTGTTTTAAAGTCCACTTTGTCTGATATAAGTATTGCTACCCCAGCTTTTTTTCATTTCCATTTGCGTGAAATATTTTTTCCATCCTTTTATCTTCAGTCTATGTGCATCTTTTGTTTTAAGGTGTGTCTCTTGTAGACAGCATATGTATGGGTCCTGTTTCCTTATCCATGCAGCTTCCCTATGTCTTTTGATCGGATCATTTAATCTATTTACATTTAAGGTTATTACTGATATGTAATTGTTTGTTGCCATTTTATTCTTTAAAATTGTATTCCTCTTTTGCCATATTCTTTTTCTCCTTTGATCTGTTTACAACAGGCCCCTTAGCATTTCTTGCAGCCTTGGTTTGGTTGTAGTGAATTCCTTGAGGTATTTTTTTGGTCTGGAAAGCTTTTTATTTCTCCTTCAATTTTAAATGATAGCTTTGCTGGATAAAGTAGTCTTGGTTGTAGGCTATTGTTCTGCATTACTTTGAATATTTCTTGCCATTCCCTTCTGGCCTCAAGTGTTACTGTTAAGAAGTCGGAAGTCATCCTTATGGGGGCTCCATTGTAGGTGATAGTCTTTTTCTTTTTTTCTCTAGCAGCTTTTAATATTTTCTTTTTATTACTTAGCTTTGGTATTTTATTTTATTGGGGTTTTTTTTTTTTAATTTATTCGTTTTCAGAGAGGAGAGAGAGAGAGAGAGAGAGGAGAGAGAAAGACAGAGAGAGAGAAGGGGGGAGGAGCTGAAAGCATCAACTCCCATATGTGCCTTGACCAGGCAAGCCCAGGGTTTCGAACCAGCGACCTCAGCATTTCCAGGTCGACGCTTTCTCCACTGCGCCACCACAGGTCAGGCAGCTTTGGTATTTTAATTATGATGTGTTTTGGTGTTGATTTCTTTGGGTTTCTCTTTAATGGAGTTCTCTGTGCTTCCTGAACATGTGAGATGTTTTCCTGCCTTAACGGAGGGCAGTTTTCAGCTATGATATGCTTGAACAAAGTCTTATCCCTTGTTCTTTCTCTTCTTCTTCAGGAACCCCTGATGCGGATGTTATTTCTCTTCATGTTGTCACTGAGCTCTCTTAAGAGTTTCCTCAGACTTTTTGAGTCTCTTTTATTTTTTTTGCTCTGCTTCCATGCCTTTATTTATCGTGTCCTCTAACTTGCTGATTTGATTCTCAGCTTCATCCATCCTGCTTTTAATTCCTTCCACTGTGTTCTTCATTTCTGATATTGTGTTTGTCATTTCTGACTGATTCTTTTTTATTATTTCAATGTCCTTTTTTATATTTGCTATCTCTATTTAGGTGTTCGTAATGACCATCTATTGTTGTTCTAATATCTTTGAGCATCCTAACAATCTTTATTTTAAACTCTGCATCTGGTTATTTGGTTATATCTGATTCATTCAGGTCCTTTTCTGGGGATTTCTCTTGATTCATTTGTGTTGCATTTCTCTGCCTTCTCATCTTCTCTGTGTAAAAGAAGGTCTTGGCCACTGGAGTCCACTGGGTGTGGCCTCTGTTCCCTAGGTATGGTCTGTCTGCAGGCCCACCACCCCCTCTGCTGTTGCTGCCTAGGGTGTTTGGGTATGGGCATTGCCAGTGCCTGCCCACTGGGGCTATTGCTGTGGTTTCCACCTCTCCTTCACGGGGTGGCTGTGATCACGTGCTCGGGTGTACAAGCCTTGGTGGCCTTGGCATTCGCCCCGCCCCCATGGGTGGCATTATGCTCAGCCCTGAGGGCAGTGACAAGCACCTTTGCTCAGCTGCAGGTCTCCGCCTGTTTCCAGGCTTTCGCCTCGCTCTTGCAGGAAGAGCCCGCTCGTGGAACGGCTGCAAGCCTTGGCTCCACAGGCAAGGCGGGACTGCGTGCCCATGCTCAGTAGCAGGACTCTGCCTGTTCTTGGTTTTTGGCTCCACCCCTGTGGGAGGAGCTGGCTCCCAAGTCAGGCCACAAGCCTCAGTTCCGCAGGCAGGGCAGTGCTGCACTCCTGTGCCCTTGCTCAAGGGTTGGTCTCCACCCCTTCCGGGGTTCCTGCCCTTCCCCTGCAGGCTGGATTACAGGTGGCCCAAAGCTGGGCTTGACCACTTTTGCACGCCCCCTTCTCCACAGCTGGGCAAGACTGAGCTCACACTTGGGCCCAGTGGTGGCCACCTGGCTTCCGCCCTGCCGAAAGAACCGCGCTTCTGTGTCCCGCCGCCGCCCACCCTCCGGCGAGCCCACAGCCGTGTGGGTGGGGGCGCTGCAGCTCAGACCCTAACACTCACTACTGTATTCCTGAAAGCTCCCTCCTTCTAAGCGACTCTGCTCTGAGTACCTAGGGAGAGCTTGTTTGGCTGGTGTCCTGTTTCCCTTTGCTGGTATTGCTGTTTCTGGGGGAAATATTCACTTCAGATTTGGGGAGTGACTTGTCCAGGGGTTAGGGTGGCTGTCTCCCAAAATGTTTCTCCCTGTGCCTCCTAGATTACACTCTCCTCCTGTTACTCCGGTCCTCTCCTCTCTACCTGACCCCCAGAGCTCTGGGTGAGTGGTTGTGAGAGAGGTGTTCTGCGCAGTCCCTTTAAGAAGAATCTTGGGTCTGAGAAATCAGTCTCTTTCTCACAAACAGTATCTTGACTTGTTTTCAGCTAAATACTGTCCATACGCCTCTTCTAGGCTCTGGGGCTGCAGGCTAGGTCTTTGTTCCTGGGACTCAGGACCCTCCCCTCTGTGCTAAACTCACTTCCCGCCACGCGAGTCTCTCCCGGCTGCCGTTCGCTCCAGGGAGCTGGGCAGCCCTCTCCAGTTTCCGCTTTTCCTACCAGTCTTGGTGTGGCTTCTTCAGTGTTCCTTGGCTGAAAAGTCCTCTTAGTTTAGTCCAAAGTTAGTTTTTCCAGATGATAGTTCTTAAAATTAGTTTGTAATCCACTTTGGTTCTGGGAGGTGGGAGTTGGTATGTCCGCCTACTCCATCGCCATCTTCATCAATGCTGTCTTATATTCTTAAAATGAAATTACCCTCGCCTTGGCCAGTTTGCTCAGTAGATAGAGCATCAGCCCAGCATGTATATGTCCTGAGTTTGATCTCTAGTCAGGGCACACATGAGAAGCAACCATCTGCTTCTCTTCCTCTCACTCTCCCCTTCTCTCTCTTTTTCCCTCTTGCTGCTAGTGGCTCAACTGGTTGTAGCATCAATCCCGAGTGTTGAGGATAGTTTGGTTGATTCCAGCACTGGCCCAAGATGAGGGATCCCGGATGGCGTGCATGTGGGAGTGCTTTCTCTATCTCCCCTCCTCTTACTATTAAAAAAAAAAAAAAAAAAAAGCCAGGCCCTGGCCGGTTGGCTCAGTGGTAGAGCGTCGGCCTGGCGTGCAGAAGTCCCGGGTTTGATTCCCGGCCAGGGCACACAGGAGAAACGCCCATCTGCTTCTCCACCCCTCCCCCTCTCCTTCCTCTCTGTCTCTCTCTTCCCCTCCCGCAGCCGAGGCTCCATTGGAGCAAAGATAGCCCGGGCGCTGGGGATGGCTCCTTGGCCTCTGCCCCAGGTGCTAGAGTGGCTCTGGTCGCAACAGAGCAACACCCCGGAGGGGCAGAGCATCGCCCCCTGGTGGGCAGAGCGTCGCCCATGGTGGGCGTGCCAGGTGGATCTGGGTCGGGCGCATGCGGGAGTCTGTCTGACTGTCTCTCCCCATTTCCAGCTTCGGAAAAATACAAAAAAAATAATAATAAGCCAAAGATATAGTACAGTAGTCCACCCTAATCCATGGGAGTATGTTGCAAGACCCCCCAGTGGCTGCCTGAAACCATGGTACCAAACCCTACATACACTACTTTGTTTCTGTACATACATACATCCATACCTACGATAGAGTTTTATAAATTAAGCACAGTAAGAGATTACTAACAATAACTTAAACAATAATAACAATATACTATAATAAAAGTTACGTGAATATGGTTTCTCAAAATGTCTTATTATACTAGACTCATCTTTTCACTTAAAAGCAGCACATTACAGCTTCTCTTTGGCACACCGAAATTGCTACCATCACTACTCTCGCACTTTGGGGCCATTATTAAGTAAAACAAGGGTGACTTGAACACAAGCACAGCAATACCATGAAGTTTGATCAGATAATCAAGATAACTAACAGACAAGTAGCAAACACAGAGTGGATATGCTGAACAAAGGGATGATTTACACCTGGGTGGACAACATGGAGCGGCACTGAGATTTCATCACACTAGTCAGAACAGCATGCAATCTAAAACTTATAAATTGTTTATTTCTGGGATTTTCTTTTAGTATTTTCAGCAGCACAGTTGTCCGGAAGTAACTGAAACCTTGGAAAGCAAAACCATGGATAATGGGGGACTACTGTAATCTAGTTATTAAATTAAAAATATCATTATGGCAAAAGGGCACACATTAGACTATGGTTTTACACACCTTACAATTTATAAAGAATGTAAATTACAAAAAAACATGTACTTTATTATAAGAAACACTGTTAACTCTTTTCCCATATTCCTCTCTATTTTAATAGACATAGCTATAAACTGTAGGAAACAGATCATCATCAAAAGGATTTTAGAGATTATTTCTTTTCACACATAGAGTTCAGTCAACCTTTTCATCAATTTCCTTTTTGGGACTGCCCAAATATTCAAGAAACATAAAACTGTTTTGTAATAACAAGCATTTTAAAATCCAACCATGGCCTTGCAAGGACTCTGCCTCATTTCCCCATTGTGAATGAATGAATTTCTCTGGGAGTAACTCACCAGCATGAAAGCATACTGTCAGCAGGAGGAGTTACCTTCCACACTCATTTTTTCTTCCTAGAAGTTAACACAGAAATCTATCCAGTTTGATGATGCCGGTGGGGAGTATTTTGACCTAATTTATGGGGAAAGGAAACAAAGTCAAATATTCTATGAAATGCCTAGCCTAAATTCCCCTGTAGCCTCAAGGGAAACCATCTTGGACAAGTCTATCAACTTGGTTCCCAGCCATGGCCGGCACACAGCTCTAAAGGGATAAAACCTTTGTTCTCCATTGCCCAGTCCCCTAGTCAGTTTTGGTGCCTATGTTACAAGAGTGGCATTATTATTTAGTCTTTAAGTGGCTAACATTTATAAAATGTTTTGTAGGAAATTCACCAAAAAGGCCATACAACAGGTACTAGAATAACACTGTTTCATTTGCTGTCATTTCGTTATAATGTTGGTGAGGTGCTATAGGAACTTAACCCTTGTTTATGTAGATTATGTTCCTTATTTTCACCTCAGGAAGCAAGAAAAAAGGTTGCTTGCATTTATGTGAGATACACCCTATCTCTAATATATACTACATAAAGTCCACAAAATGCAACAAAGACAGTTTACACACCTAGGTTGTAAACAGTACTGTACACACAAAGAAGCTTACTCTTCTGAGTCTTTTGGTGAGAACTCTTCCAACGCATGGGTGGTCAGCTCTACCATCAACACAAAGGATTCAGAAGCATAAACACAAGTCAATTTATGTGCTTCAGGAAAGATTTTTTTTTTTTAATATAGAGACAGAGAGAGAGAGAGGGATAGATAGGGACAGACAGACAGGAACAGAGAGAGATGAGAAGCATCAATCATCGGTTTTTCGTTGCGACACCTTAGTTGTTCATTGATTGTTTTCTCACATGTGCCTTGACCATGGGGCTACAGCAGACCGAGTAACCCCTTGCTTGAGCCAGTGACCTTGGGTCCAAGCTGGTGAGCTTCGCTCAAACCAGATGAGCCCGCACTCAAGCTGGCGACCTCGGGGTCTCGAACCTGGGTTCTCTGCATCCCAGTCCGATGCTCTATCGACTGTGCCACCACCTGGTCAGGCAGGACAGATTTTTTTTTTTTTTTTTTCATTTTTCTGAAGCTGGAAACAGGGAGAGACAGTCAGACAGACTCCTGCATGCGCCCGACCGGGATCCACCCGGCACGCCCACCAGGGGTGATGCTCTGCCCACCAGGGGGCGATGCTCTGCCCATCCTGGGCGTCGCCATGTTGCGACCAGAGCCACTCTAGCGCCTGAGGCAGAGGCCACAGAGCCATCCCCAGCGCCTGGGCCATCTTTTGCTCCAATGGAGCCTTGGCTGCGGGAGGGGAAGAGAGAGACAGAGAGGAAAGCGCGGTGGAGGGGTGGAGAAGCAAATGGGCGCTTCTCCTGTGTGCCCTGGCCGGGAATTGAACCCAGGTCCTCCGCACGCTAGGCCGATGCTCTACCACTGAGCCAACCGGCCAGGGAGGACAGATTTTTAAAATAAAAATTTAGGACATAACTCACACTGCGATAGTTTAGAATATTTTATATAATTAAGACACTAAAAAAACCAAAAAAACAAAACCTTAGCCAGAATTTTTTAAACTTTACCTAAAAATATACATTTTTTTAAAGCAAGGGGGTGGGGGTTAGGGGATGAGGGAGAGAGAGAAAAAGCATCAATCCGTAGTTGCATCACTTTTAGTTGTTCACTGATTGTCTCTCATACGTGCCTTGACTCGGGGGGTTCAGTTGAGCCAGTTGATGCCTTGCTCAAGCCAACAACCTTTGGGCTCAAGTCAGTGACCATGGAATCATGTCCATGCTCAAGTCAGCGACCTCAGGGTTTCGAACCTGAGGTCCCGTGTCAACACTCTGTCTATCCACTGCATCACCACCAGTCAGGCTATTAAAAACAAAACAAAACATTTATCTCTGGTAGTTTCTTTCTTTCTCTTTTTTTGACAGAGGCAGAGAGAGAGAGTCAGAGAGAGGGACAGATAGGGACAGACAGATCATAAAGGGAGATGAGAAGCATCAATTCTTCATCTCTTTCTTTCCTTCTTTCTTTTTTATAAAGATTTTATTTATTGATTTTAAAGAGAGGAGAGAGAAAGGGGCAGAGGAGAGGGAAGCACCAACTTGTAGTAGTTGCTTCTCGTACGTGCCTTGATGGAGCAAGCCCAGGATATCGAACCAGCAACCTCAGTGTTCCAGGTCAATCCACTGTGCCACCACAGGTCAGGCCAAAGACACATTTTAAAACATAAAATAAATTGGATAATTCTGGTCTAAGAGCAAGTTAATAAAGTTTGAAAAGAGACCTGTGGTGGCTCAGTGGATAAAGCGTCGACCTGGAAATGCTGAGGTCGCCAGTTCGAAACCCTGGGCTTGCCTGGTCAAGGCACATATGGGAGTTGATGATTCCAGCTCCTCCCCCCTTCTCTCTCTCTGTCTCTCTCTCCTCTCTCTCCCTCTCTGTCTCTCTCCTCTCTAAAAATGAATAAATAAAATTAAAAAGAAAAAAGTTTG
This sequence comes from Saccopteryx leptura, assembly GCF_036850995.1. NCBI lineage: Eukaryota > Metazoa > Chordata > Mammalia > Chiroptera > Emballonuridae > Saccopteryx > Saccopteryx leptura. The sequence continues at coordinate 24,152,946 of NC_089511.1, forward strand.
AAAAGAAAGAAGTAAGTCTGACTAGGCGATGGCGTAGTGGATAGAGCATCAGCTTGGGACGTAGAGAATCCCGGTTTTAAACTCCAAGATTGCTGGCTTGAGCGCAGGCTCATTCTGCTTGAGCATGGGCTCACCAGCTTGAGCATGGGGTTGCCGACTTGAGCGTGGGATCACAGACATGACCCCATGGTCGCTGGCTTGAGCAAATGGTTACTCAGTCTGCTGCAGCCCCCCAAGTCAAGGCACATATGAGAAAGCAATCAATGAACAACTAAGAATGAAGAACTGATGCTTCTCATCTCCTTTACTGTCTGTCTGTCCCTGTCTGTCCCTCTCTCTTACTAAAAAAAAAAAAGAGAGAAAAGTGAATATAAATATATTAATAATTTCTTTCTACAAGGCTTAACAATGAACAAATGATTTTAATATTCATGACTTACAAAATAAACTTATTCAACTGGTTACTAAAATTGTCCCTGCTTTTAGAACAAGGAAACATTGTGTTAGAAAGTTGACTTCCCTGGCTTAAAACTGCTTCCTATTAGTTCATTCTGGGGCCATTAAAAATGTCTAAGCTCTTCTAGCTTTATTTTATTCCTCTATCCCCTTGAAGGTGGTAGTACCACAATTAAAAACAAAAATAATTCCTATAAATGTTAAGTTACTTCCTCAACCTGTTCCGTTTCACCAAAAGTTTATTTAATATAATTCTAATCCTCTCTAAAAATATCAGAAAAACCAAAACAGAAAAAACAAACAGAAGATTCTTTTTCCAAAGATGACTAATAACCATTGCCTTAGAATTTAGATTAAGTATATAGAGCTTACATAATTAATTGCCACCAAAATAGATCAGATACAACAAAAGTGTCTTGCATCTGTACACTGGCTTAAGGGTAGGGACTGTTTCCATTTATGACAAAAAAATTTTTTCATAGTTTTCTTTCTGCATAATGAGGAAAGCAGCTGACTGGGTAAGACTATGCAATTGTTCATTCCAATTCCTATTCTACCAGTTAACTCATGCAATGGTTTAGGAGAAGCCAATCATTAATCCCATCCTCTGCCATTAGAATGCCTGAATTTGAACTATGGTGAAAAAGGAAAAACACATATTTTAAACCTAATTTTCAAAATTAGAGGCATACCTTTCTGAAACCCTCTGACAATCCCAATAGCAGAATTCCCAGCTCACAACAGTTTACATCTGTGAAAAATATTTACTTCCAAACAGAAGAATCATTCAAATTGTCTGATACCAAAAGCTGTATTCTTGTGATACATATAAAGAATTTACTTCATCCATGAATGACAGCTTAAACTTGTGTTTTTTTAGAAAAGAATAATTCAGAATGAAAAAGTGAAAGTCTGAAAGTTGATATTCAATATCAGTTTCTGAATGAGATTCTGATTCACAGCAAGCTTTTGCAGCTCTGCCATTCTAAAAATATTTGGAACACCTTATTCAACTGAAATTGAATAAGAATTTCAAATCTATATTCTTTATTCTTACATGGCATCACAGAGCAGGCAATGGCACAAATAACTGTTGATATAACTTCAGCTCCGAGTTATATACTGAAATTCTTTCTGAAAATATTAGAAACCTAATGAAATAAATCCTTGGTTGATCACAAGAACGTTATCATCTCTGGGAAGAATTTTTCTTCTTCTTAAATTATACTTAAGGGAGATCCAAAAAGGCAGTAATTACAGGCTGAGCTACCATAATACCAGAAACATACAGTAGCATTCTATATACATTTGTTACGTGGTTGACAGAAATTCTATCTGATCTCTAGGTTTCCAAAGGCAAACAAACTGTCAGTCACTGAGGTCACAATGAAATAAGTGCTTCTCCCAATTTTTTTCCTTTCTGGTCTATTTTTCAAGCAATTAAAATTTAACATTAATTCTCTAATATAGTCCCAAATTAAGACCAAAACTGTGCAATAACTTCAAGCTGACAGGACAAGAAATAGAGGACTAGTCTCAGAAATTAAGTCCACTAATTTTGATTTCTTGATGAAAAAGAACTAGGATGGGAAAGAAAAAGATTATCAAGAAATACATAGCTAGGGGGGAAAAAAGAATTAAATTTCTGGGGTTTGCCTGACCTGTAGTGGCACAGTGGATAGAGCGTTGATCTAGAATGCTGAGGTGGCCTGTTCAAGATCCTGGACTTGCCTGGTCAAGGCACATATGGGAGTTGACACTTCTTACTCCTCACCTCTTCTCTCTCTCCCTTCTCTTTCTCTCTCTCCCCCCTCTAAAATAAATAAAATCTCAAAAAAAAAAGTAAATTTCTGGAGTTCCTCTGCATACCTCTAAAGGAATTCATTACCATTATGCATTTAAATCCAATTCTCCCAGGAGAAACTGCTCATCACAAATAAACACCAATAAATTAGATCTGAAGGGGAAAAGAGAGAGAGAACTTCTGAATGAAGTTATAGACCTATTTGTTTTATGAGGACAACTTTATGTTGGTTTATTTATTTTTTTTATTGAGAGACAGAGAGACAGACAGACATAGAGAGAGACAGACAGGAAGGAAGAAAAATGAGAAGCATCAATTTTTTGTATTGCATGGCCTTGGTGACATTCAAATGCAAGTCACCCACGTACCCAGAGGCCAAGGGGTAGCTGCTGGCTGCAGCATTCATCTCACCAGTCCCCACCACCAGAGTCCACTAGAGGACTTCTTATAAGGTACCACACAAGGCAGAAGTGATTCTTCTCAGCACCGCGACTCACAGGTGGCAGAGTGAAGCTGAGAAACTAGAGCAGTTCAGAGACAGTGGACTGACTGGGCCGAGGACTACTGGACGGCTTGTTCAAGACTGCAAGACTGCAGACAAAGGGCTCTCAGAAACAATATGGCCCTACCTGGGAGTTTGTAATCTTCAGCTGTCCTAGTCCAAACCTCCAAATTTCCAAAAACCAAATTTTTTAATTGAAATTGGGACTCCTTCCAAAATAAAAAAAAATTCAGGAAGCTACCAAACTGTGCCCACAAGGCCCCGGGATACCCGTTTCTAAGTATAGACCTTGGGCTCCTGGTAGTTTAAGATTACAGCAGCCAAGGAAAGAGAAATAAAATATGCCAGAGCTGATCTGGGGAGCCCTGGGACCCAGTGCAAGAGGAGGGCGGGGCCAGCCTGAGAGGAGGTGCCTGGACGCTGCAGGGCAGCACAGAGACCGACAGACCCCCAAACACAGCAGCAGGCCCCTGCAGAAGCGGCAGGCCAGGTGCTTGCAGAAGTGACTTCTTCGCATGTTCTCCGAGAAGGATTCACTTTTTCTTTTTTTTCTTCAGATTTTAAAACATTTTTAGGTTAAAAAAATCTTTTTTCCTCTTTTTATTCAAGCTGCTGGGCCCGAAAGCAGTGTAGGCTACAGCGATCCTGGACAGAGAGAGGCAGCCAGTCAAAGGGCACATGGCAACCTGGGCCCAACTTTCTCTTTTAACTTCCTCTCCAAATACACCCTTTAAAAAATTTCTAATAATTAGTTATAAGCTGGTTACAATATAAGTATAAGGTAACTTTCTGCTTTACAAATATCTTCATGTGAAATCTCAGGAAATTCTCCTTCATTTCTTTCTTTTTTTTTTTTTCTTTTTTTTTTTCCCCCATTTTTCTGAAGCTGGAAACAGGGAGAGACAGTCAGACAGACTCCCGCATGCACCCGACCGGGATCCACCCGGCACGCCCACCATGGGGCGACGCTCTGCCCACCAGGGGGGATGCTCTGCCCATCCTGGGCATCGCCATGTTGCGACCAGAGCCACTCTAGCGCCTGAGGCAGCGGCCACAGAGCCATCCCCAGCGCCCGGGCCATCTTTGCTCCAATGGAGCCTTGGCTGCAGGAGGGGAAGAGAGAGACAGAGAGGAAAACGCGGCGGAGGGGTGGAGAAACAAATGGGCGCTTCTCCTGTGTGCCCTGGCCGGGAATCAAACCCGGGTCCTCCGCACGCTAGGCCGACGCTCTACCGCTGAGCCAACCGGCCAGGGCTCATTTCTTTCTTAAAAGCACCTATTTAGGAAAGTTAGAAGGCAGGTATCCCCAGCGCTGGTAGAGAGGTGCACGGCCAGGACGTGGAGAAGTACCAGTCAATCTCATATAAGGGGCAGAAAAGACCTGTATTTTCTCAGGCCTATATGGAGAGGGAAGAAATATTGAAAAGGGAGAGAGATTGAAAAGTAAGAGAGAAAAAGAGAACAGAATGAAACAGCAAAAGGTGATGATTATGTCTCTAAGATAACAAATGGAAAAGTAATTTAAAAGGTAAAAGGAAATAATGGAAAAGCCATCTCTTATAAAGAAAAGCCCCTTTCCTTAGTTTCTCAACAGTTACCTAGAAAAGACATTCTTGCTTGCTTCTACCGATTCCAATAAGCCATTTCTTTTTTGTAATTGACTGATTTTAGGAACACAGAGAGAAAAAGCAGCATTCATTTGTTGTTCCACTTAGTTGTGCATTCATTGGTTGCTTCCCTTATGTGACAGGCAATGGAACCTGCAACCTTTGGCATTTGGGGGACACTCAAACCGACTGAGCAAACTGGCCAGGTCCCAATAATTCATTTCTAATTCTATTCCCTTTCCCACTCTGTTCTTCACCAGTTCACTCTGTGTTCATGAACCAAGTATCCTGAAAGTCTAAGTAAACAAAGATTCTGGCCTGACTGTGGTTGTGCAGTAGATAAAGCATCAACCTGGAATGCTGAGGTTGCCGGTTTGAAACCCCTGGTCAAGGCACATATGGGAGTTGATGCTTCCTGCTCCTCCTCCCTTCTCTCTCTCTCTTCACTCTAAAATAAATAAATAAAATCTAAAAAAAAAATGACATTCACTAAATTTTAAAACATTAAAAAATGATTCTGCATAAAGCTTAAAATATTCTCTATTCAACTAAAATGTGCTGCTAAATAAATGAATAAAAGAGAATTTACTCTTTTGTAAAGGGAAAAATACAAATAGTGGTATTTACTTACTACACAGGAAATTGCCTCTACCTGTATCAAACCTCTGCAAACATTCATTTTATGTGAGTGGCAATTTTGTTTTGTGAGAAATGAAACTATAAACTATGCTTCTGTTCTATAGAAGTAGAAGGCTTTTCTTATAAGAGAGGGGAGATAAAAGCCAGAAAAATCCGTTTTAGCCTTAATTAAAAAATAATTATAAGGGAAATACAGATTGCTATGTGTCTTTAACTTTATAGGATCTACTGATTCTTTAGATTATGTGTAACTTTAATAAAAACTAAAACTTAAAATTAAAAAAAAATTTATTTTGCATTTTTCCAAAGTGAGAAGCAGGGGACGGCAGACAGACAGACAGACTCTCGCATGTGCCCTACCGGCATGCCCAACAGGGGGCAATGCTCGGCCCATCTGGGGCACTGCTCTGCGGCAGCGGGAGCCGTTCTAGTGCCTGAAGTGGAGATCACGGAGCCACCCTCAGCACCTGAGCCAACTCTGCTCCACTGGAGCCTTGGCTGTGGGAGAGGAAAAGAGAATAGAGAGAAAGGAGAGAGGGAAGGGTGGAGAAGCAGCTGGGCGCTTCTCCTGCATGCTCTGGCTGGGAATTGAACCCGGGACTTTCAAAACTTAGAAAATTTAAACTCGGTCCTAGCCAGCTGGCTCAGTGGGAGAGCATTGGCCTGGCTTGGGGATGTCCCAGGTTTGATTTCTGATCAGGACACACAGGAGAAGGAACCATCTGCTTCTCTACACTTCTCCCTCCTCCTCTTTCTCTCTCTCTTCCCCTCCTGCAGCCATGACTTGATTGGTTCACGCATTGGCTGGGGCACTGAGGATGGCTCCATGGAGCCTCTACCTCAGGTGCTAAAAATAGCTCAGTTGCGAGCATGACCCCAAATGGGCACAGCATCAGCCCAGATGGGGGTTGCCATGTGGATCCCAGTCGGGGGACATGCAGGAGTCTGTCTCTGTATCTCCCCTCCTCTCACCTGGAAAATAAAATAAAAAGTTTAACCTAAATTATAATAAAATTAAAGCTGATAAAAAGAATTCTGAAACTTGTTAAAGATATCTTTTTTGTGTGTGTGACAGAGACAGAGAAAGGGACAGGAACAGACAGACAGGATGAGAGAAAGATGAGAAGCATCAATTCTTCATTGCAGCACCTTAGTTGTTCATTGACTGCTTTCTCTTATGTGCCTTGATCGGGGGGACTACAGCAGAGCAAGTGACCCCTTACTCAATCCAGCGACCTGGGGCTCAAGCCAGTGCCCTTTAGGCTCAAGCCAGTAACCCCACGCTCAAGCTGGTGACCCATACTCAAGCAGGATGAGCCCGCACTCAAGCTGGTGACCTCGGTGTTTTGAACCTGGGTTCTTTGCGTCCCAGTCTGATGTGCTATCCACTGCATCACTGCCTGATCAGGCAAGATATCTTGTTACTAAAACTTTGCTGAGTTTATTCTTGTGAATTTCAAAACCTAAAACTGCTGTTAGAATAAGCATTAACTATACTTTCTATTAAGGCTTGATCTTTTTTTTTTTTTTTCTTACAGAGACAGAGAGAGGGATAGACAGGGACAGACAGACAGGAATGGAGAGATGAGAAGCATCAATCATTAGTTTTTTGTTGCGCATTGCGACACCTTAGTTGTTCATTGATTGCTTTCTCATATGTGCCTTGACCGTGGGCCTTCAGGAGACCGAGTAACCCCTTGCTCTTGTCTAGCCAGAGACCTTGGGTCCAAGCTGGTGAGCTTTTTTTTTTTTTTTTTTTTTTTGGTGAGCTTTTGCTCAAACCAGATGAGCCGGCACTCAAGCTGGCGACCTCGGGGTCTCGAACCCGGGTCCTTGGCATCCCAGTCCAACGCTCTATCCACTGCGCCACCACCTGGTCAGGCTTAAGGCTTGATCTTGATTTAGTGTGAGAAAAGGTCTGGTGATTTTGTAGGGGAACAATCAAAATTATAAGCACCTGCATCAAGAAAGCTAGAAACCCCACCCATAGATATCAAAGCATGTATTCTATTTTTTAAAAAAGAGAGGCCCTGGCCAGTTAGCTCAGCAACAGAGCGTCAACCCAGCGTGTGGAAATCTTGGGTACAATTCCCAGCCAGGGCACACAGGAGAAGCACCCATCTGTTTCTCCACCCTTCCCCCTCTCCTTCCTCTCTATTTCTCTCTTCCTCTCCCACAGCCAAAGCTCCATTGGAGCAAAAGTTGTCCCAGGTGCTGAGAACGGCTCCATGGCCTCTGTCTCAGGTGCTAGAATGGCTCTGGCCACAACAGAGCAACACCCCAGATGGGTAGAGCATCGCCCCCTGGTGGGCATGCCAGGTGGATCCCAGTAGGGCACATGTGGGAGTCTAACCGCCTCCCGCTTCTAACTTCGGAAAAATACAAAAATAAAAAGAGAGAGAGAGAGAGAGAGAATTTTATTTATTACAGTTCAGGGCAACCCTCGAAGTTCAAAAAGTAAACTTTGGTACACATGTACAGATGCCAAAGGTATTTTATAGTAAGTAGATGATCAATTCCCAATCAGATACGTTTGGAAATGTGATAAAGAGACACTTTTGTTTATCACACTGACTTGGGAAGCAACACTGGCATTTAGAAGGCAATGTCAGAACTATAATTTACTGCTTTCAGAAACAGTAAATTAGCCTGACCTGTGGTGGTGCAGTGGATAAAGAGTTGACCTGGAATGCTGAGGTCACTGGTTTGAAAACCTGGACTTGCCTGGTCAAGGCACATATGGGAGTTGATGCTTCCTGCTCCCCTCCCATTCTCTCTCTCTCTCCTCCCCTAAAATAAACAAATAAAAATCTTTTAAAAATATAGTAAATCAGGAATACATAATGATATTGACTTATATTTAATAAAAATACTAATTTAAACCATGTTCCTACTGTGTTACCCTGAAAATAAGACATTGTCTTATATTAATTTTTGCTCCAAAAGACAAGCTAGGTCTTATTTTCAGGGGAGGCCTTATATTTCTAAGCTTGAAAAAGATTGCACTAGGTCTTATTTTGGGGGGATGTCTTATTTTTGGGGAAAAGGGTAGATGGTTAGCATCTCAAAAGATAAAGTACCTACAGACTTTTATTTTATTTTTTTAGATTTTATTTATTCATTTTAGAGAGAAGAGTGAGTGAGAGAGAGAGCGAGAACGGGGGAGAAGTAGGAAGAATTAACTCCCTTGACTGGGCAAGCCCAGGGTTTTGAACTGGCAACCTCAGGGTTCCAGGTCGACACTTTATCCACTGCGCCACCACAGGTCAGGCGTACCTATAGACTCTTATTCTAAAATATTTAAATAAAATTTATTTATTTATTTATTTATTTATTTTTCATTTTCCCGAAGCTTGAAACGGGGAGGCAGTCAGACAGACTACCGCATGCACCCGACCGGGATCCACTCGACATGCCCACCAGGGGGCGATGTTCTGCCCCTCTGGGGCATCGCTCTGTTGCATCCAGAGCCATTCTAGCGCCTGAGGCAGAGGCCACAGAGCCATCCCCAGCGCCCGGGCCATCTTTGCTCCAATGGAGCCTCGGCTGCGGGAGGGGAAGAGAGAGAGAGGAAGGAGAGGGGGAGGGGTGGAGAAGCAGATGGGCGCTTCTCCTGTGTGCCCTGGCCGGAAATCGAACCCGGGACTCCTGCACACCAGGCCAACGCTCTACCGCTGAGCCAACCGGCCAGGGCCTAAATAAAATATTTAACCTTAAAAATCACAACTACTATTCAAATTTTAGAAATAACATCAAATATTTAAAGACAGCCTGACCAAAAAAATAAATAAATAAAAAATAAAGACAGCCTGACCAGACAGAGTAGGGCACAGAGGACTCAGGTTTGAAACCCCAAGGTCACGGGCTTGAGCATAGGCTCATCTGGCTTGAGCACAGGATCACCAGCTTGAGCCCAAGGTCACTGGTTTGAGTGTAGGATCATAGACATGACCCCATGGTCACTGGCTTGAGCCCAAGGTCACTGGTTTGAGCAAGGGACAGTCACTTGCTCTGCTGTACCATCCCCCACCCCTATCAAGGCACATAGTATGAGAAAGCAATCAATGACCTACAAAGATGCTGCAACAAAGAATTGATGCTTCTCATCTATCTCCCTTCCTATCTGTCTCTTTCTGTTTCCATCTGTCTCTGACAAAACAAAAAAAACAAAAAAAAAACAAAAAAAAAAACACAAAAAAACCTGTACTAAAATAAAAAGAATAACTGAATAAGGTTATTGAAAGTGAAGGGGCCTAATCTGTGGTGGCACAGTGGACAAAGTGTCAACCTGGAATGATGAGGTGGCCGGTCTGAAACTCTGGGCTTGCCTGTCAAGGCACATATGAGAATTGATGCTTCCTGCCCTTCCCCCTTCTCTCTCTCTCTCTCTCTCTAAAAATGGATAAATAAAATCTAAAAAGAAAACATTTTATGACCTATCTACAGGGCAGGGCAAACCTTTCATTACTGAACACACTCTTATCCTGTGAATGACCTTCTTTCCCCATGAAGCTCCAAGGGGCCTTACCTCATCCTAAGATCAGAATGTCATATATACCTCATTTTTCCTTTCTGTCTCTGACTCTCTCATGTATATGGGGTTCTCATATGTACATATGTAATTAAGTTTGGTCATTTTCTATTGCTAATCTGTCTCGTGTCTATTTGATTATTAGACTAGTTGAAAGAATCCCCAGAAATAAGACAGTGTCTTATATTAATTTCTGCTCCTAAAGACACGCTAGGTCTCATTTTCAGGTGATGTCTTATTTTTATACTAGAGGACAGTTTTATACTCCCCTACAAAAGTTAAACATAAATTTATATGACAAAAAAACCTACCTGTGTGCCTTCAATTTCAGGAGAATAAGCTATACTGGAAAGCCTTAAGAGTAATTTTATAAAAATGAGAAACATTTAGATCAGTGGTAGTCAACCTGGTCCCTACTGCCCACTAGTGGGCATTCCAGCTTTCATGGTGGGTGGTAGCGGAGCAACCAAAGTATAAATAAAAAGATAGATTTAACTATAGTAAGTTGTTTTATTAAGATTTATTCTGCCAAACAGCGAAAATCCGACATAAAGTACTTGGTAAGTAATTATTATTATATGCTTTAACTTGCTGTAACTCTGCTTTATAAAGTTTACTTCCCTACTTGATAAATCATGATTACTGTGGAACCGTTGGGTGATTAGAAAATTTTACTACTAACAGAGATACAAAAGTGGGCCGTAAGTATAAAAAGGATGACTACCCCTGATTTAGATAAAGGTCACAATGAACTAAATGATTGTTCTAGCATAAAACAAAGAACAGGCAGAAAGCAGTTATTTTGAAAACATAATACATAGCCTGACCTGTGGTGGTGCAGTGGATAAAGTGTCGACCTGGAACTCTGAGGTTGCCGGTTCGAAACCCTGCACTTGTCTGGTTAAGGCACATATGGGAGTTCATGCTTCCTGCTCCTCTCCCCTTTCTCTTTCTCTCTTTCTCTCTCTCTCCCCCCCTAAAATAAATAAATAAAATTTATTTTTTAATTTTATTTATTTATTTATTTATTTGGTATTTTTCTGAAGTTGGAAACGGGGAGGCAGTCAGACAGACTCCCGCATGTACCCGACCGGGGTCCACCCGGCATGCCCACCAGGGGGCGATGCTCTGCCCATCTGGGGCGTTGCGCTGTTGCAATCAGAGCCATTCTAGCGCCTGAGGTAGAGGCCACAGAGCCATCCTCAGCGCCCGGGCAAACTTTGCTCCAATGGAGCCTTGGTTGCGGGAGGGGAAGAGAGAGACAGAGAGGAAGGAGGGGGTGAGGGGTAGAGAAGCCAATGGGCGCTTCCCCTGTGTGCCCCGGCCGGGAATAGAACCCGGGACTCCCGCACGCCAGGCCGACACTCTACCACTGAGCCAACTGGCCAGGGCCAAAAAAAGTTTTAAAAATAATGAAAACATAATACATCTATTCAACAGACAATACACAGCAGGAAGAGAAGTACAGCAATTAGTCCCTTCGACTTGTCATGTTCTAAACTCTTTTCATCACAATTCAGCCTCCCTTCCAATAGATATACCACATTTAAGATCAGTATTTGCAACCTCTTTTCCTTAAGGATATCTGGTCAACAAAATGGGGTAGGCAGGAGATTATTATCAAGAGAGGTGGTGGAAGGGTGCTAGCAGTTAAGGGGTACTAAAATAATTATCGATTGCATTCCGAAAGGTACGTACTTTCTTTTTTTTTTTTCTGAAGCTGGAAACAGGGAGAGACAGTCAGACAGACTCCCACATGCGCCCGACCGGGATCCACCCGGCATGCCCACCAGGGGGCAATGCTCTGCCCATCCTGGGTGTCACCATGTTGTGACCAGAGCCACTCTAGCGCCTGAGGCAGAGGCCACAGAGCCATCCCCAGCGCCCGGGCCATCTTTGCTCCAATGGAGCCTTGGCTGTGGGAGGGGAAGAGAGAGACAGAGAGGAAGGCGCGGCGGAGGAGTGGAGAAGCAAATGGGCGCTTCTCCTGTGTGCCCTGGCTGGGAATCGAACCTGGGTCCTCCGCACGCTAGGCCGACACTCTACCGCTGAGCCAACCGGCCAGGCCACGTACTTTCTTTTCTTGCAATAATCATTCAAAAGCTTCTTTCTGAGGTTGGGTATGAGGTTCCATGAACTTCTGAGTATGTGTTTTCATAATATGGCTAAATGTTAAAGCTGGTAGAAAAAGCTGTAAAACTCAACTGATAAGATAACGTGAAGTCCTAAAATCTTAATATATCTTGGTCAATATTTTGGCTTAAAAAGTCAAGCATAGGCCCTGGCCTGTTGGCTCAGCGGTAGGATCCGGGTTCGATTCCCGGCCAGGGCACATAGGAGAAGCGCCCATTTGCTTCTCCACCCCCACCCCCTCCTTCCTCTCTGTCTCTCCCTTCCCCTCCTGCAGCCAAGGCTCCATTGGAGCAAGGATGGCCCGGGCGCTGGGGATGGCTCCTTGGCCTCTGCCCCAGGCGCTAGAGTGGCTCTGGTCGTTTGGCAGAGCGACGCCCCGGAGGGGCAGAGCATCGCCCCCTGGTGGGCAGAGCGTAGCCCCTGGTGGGCGTGCCGGGTGGATCCCAGTCGGGCGCATGTGGTAGTCTGTCTGACTGTCTCTCCCCGTTTCCAGCTTCAGAAAAATACAAAAAAAAAAAAAAAAAAAAAAAGTCAAGCATATGGAGCCCTGGCCGGTTGGCTCAGCGGCAGAGCGGCAGCCCGGCGTGTAGAAGTCCCGGTCAGGGCACACAGGAGGAGCAGCCATCTGTTTCTCCACCTTTCCCCCTCTCCTTTCTCTCTATCTCTCTTTACCTCTCCTGCAGCCAAGGCTCCACTGGAGCAAAATTGGACCGGGGGCTGAGGACAGCTCCCTGGCCTCCGCTTCAAGCACTAGAATGGCTCCGGCCACAATGGAGCAACGCCCCAAATGGGCAGAGCATTGCACCCTGGTGGGCATGCCAGATGGAACCTGGTTGGGTGCATGCAGGAGTCTGTCTGACTGCCTCCCTGCTTCTAACTTGGGAAAAATACCAAAAAAAAAGTCAAGCATACGGGAGTAGTGGCTCTGCTTTATGCCAGGCAATGCCTCCAAAGGGTTTGGGTTTCCTAGTATAACAGCAGTCACACCATATGGTGCTGCGTTCACTGGCATGGGCAGGACAGAAGCTGCCAAATATCAAATGTGTTATTTTGGGCCATGAAACGTGATAAATCCCAAATTTAAAACATATGAATTTTCCAAATTAAAACAGGTAGTTTTAATTTTAAGGTTTCAAAACGATTGTACTTTTATAATTCTAAGCTCAATTGGGTAACAGTTCTCAGCCTTTTGAGGTAAGACAATGACTCAAACAAAAGTCAAGAGATGGGAAATAAGCTTAGTAGTAATTCTCTGAAAAAAATTTTTTAAGGATTTAAATAAAACCTCTTTATAGTTATAAACACGAAGATATAATGTATAAAAACAGCTTATGGAATACTATGTCTTGATAAAATCAAACAAGGGCAGCAGATATGAAAAGATGAAAGATAATTCATCAATGTGATGAATTCTGTACAGTGATACCTTGAAATACGAGTTTAATTTGTTCTGTAACCGAGCTCGTAAGTCAGTCAACTCGTATATCAAACAAATTTCTCCCACTTAAAATAACTGAAATAGATTTAATCCATTCTAGCCCTGTGAAACATCCTCAAACCATCCTAAATTATGAAAAAAGACATGTTTTTAATTAAGAAACATGTATACTTTACCAATGCATAACAAAATATATGAAATAAAAGAAAAAAGTGTTATTTAGTACTGTAGTCTTACCTTGGAGACAGACGAGTGCGGCTAATGGAGGTGAATGGCAGAGGAGGAGGAGGGAGGGAGGAAGGTATGCAGGCACTGTAGACACGTAAACTAAAACTGCATTTTCTTTAAACAAAACTAAAACTGCACTTTCTTAACTTAAAGTGAAACCACAAAAACTTAATTGTAAAAAAAAATGCACTTTCTTAACTTTAAACTTAACCTAAGCTTAACATTATGTATTTTTCATTTAATCATCGCCTGTTTTTGCCTTTTTGGCTGCACTTTCACTTACAGGACTTTTGAATAAAAATATACCCAAAGAGGTTTGCTTTTGGCTGCCTTTTAAAATGTTACGGAAATGTGACAAACAAGTTTCATTAAAAAGTGCTGAAGCATGATCAGTTGAAACTTTTTCTGGGTGTTTCTTTTCAATGAAACTTGAAAGCTTCTCCCACATTGCCAGCATATCTTTAATTTCACTTGTAGAAATCACTTCCTCTGACTCTACCTCCTCCTCACTACTAATCTCTTGCAGAAGCTCTGTATGTTGCATCATCCATAGCTCCTTCAACTCCTCAGTTGAGAGTTCCTCCTCATGTTCCTTGACCAGCTCGTTTACATCACCCTCATCTACCTCCAGACCATCGACTTTCTGAGGGGCACAATCTCTTCCAACGCTTCTACTTCGGTCCCGGTCTCTGGTTCGAATCCTTCAGAGTTCCTGTCTGCAACAATATCAGGCCCTAACTTTTTCCATGCCAAGTTCAAGGTTCTTGTAACCTCTTGCCATGCCAAGTCAATAATGTGTAAACATATCACGATGTCGTAGTGATCTTTCCAAAACTCTCGAAGGGTTCGATTTGTATTCTCAGTCACCTCAAAGCAGCGGCAGAACAAGTGCTTTGTGTAAAGCTTTTTAAAGTTGGAAATGACCTGCTGATTCATAGGTTGCAAGACTGAAGTTGTGTTGGGTGGGAGGTAGAGGACTTTCATGAATTTGAACTCATCGAGAATGTCATCTTCAAGACCAGATGGGTGGGCTGGAGCATTTTCAAGGATTAGTAATGCTTTCATAGAGAGTTTATTTTCTTGAAGATATTTCTTCACTGCAGGACCAAAGACGAGATTTACCCATTCAATAAAAAACTGCCGCGTCGCCTGACCAGGTGGTGGCGCAGTGGATAGAGTATCGAACTCGGATGTGGAGGATCCAGGTTCAAGACCCCGAGGTCGCCAGCTTGAGCATGGGCTCATCTGGCTTCAGCAAAAAGCTCACCAGCTTGGACCTAAGGTTGCTGGTTCGAGCAAGGGGTTACTCGGTCTGCTGAAGGCCCATGGTCAAGGCACATATGAGAAAGCAGTCAATGAACAACTAAGGTGTTGCAGCGAAAACTGATGATTGATGCTTCTCATCTCTATGTTTCTGTCTGTCTGTCCCTATCTATCCCTCTCTCTGACTCTCTCTCTGTTGCTGTAAAAAATAAATAAATTTAAAAACAAAAAACTGCCACGTACATGCCCTAGCATTGACACGCCACATAACCTGCAGTTTTTCTTTAAGAATCTTGTGAGTCTTAAAGCCTCAAGGATTTTCAGAATGATACACTAGCAGTGGCTTGGCTTTACAGTCACCGCTAGCATTTGCTCACAATGCAAGGGTCAGATGGTCCTTCACGGGTTTATGGCTTGGCAGCTTCTCTTCTGCGGTGATGAAAGTCCTCTGGGGTATTTTTTTCCAAAACAATCCTGTTTTGTCACAGTTGAACACTTGTTGGGGTATGTAGCCTTCCTTTGGGATAAGCACAGCAAAACGTGTGATGTACTCCTCAGCTGCCTTAACGTCAGCACTCGCAGTTTTACCATGCCTCACCACCAAGTGGATGCCAGATCTCTTCTTGAAATTTTCAAACCAGCCGTGACTTGCCTTAACCGTATCCTCTGCTGCCTCTTTTGAGGTTGATGGTTCTTTCTTTTTCAAATCGCCTAAATATTATGTGCCTTTTTTGCATATTACAATCTCCGTCACTGTATCTTCTGGCAGCTTTCTCTTTCACCCACACCAACAGAAGCTTCTCCATTTCTTCATGTATATTTGTCCTTAATTGGGACAGAATTGTAGTTAGTTCCTTTTGCTGGATTTGCATGTTTGATGGCATCCTTTTGTTTAAGGATGGTACAAATTGTAGATGTATTGCAGTTGTACAGCCTTGATAGTTCAATCACTCATACACCATGCTCATGGTTTTCTATTATTTTTTGCTTTACTTCTATCAACATCATTCTTTTCTTCTTCTCACCGTTGTCCTTTACACTCACTTTCTTCGGCCCCATGATAGCACACAAAAAAAGTTAGTAAAAAATGCAAAAATGATGCAAGAATGAGTACAGCGCACAAGATTCAACTTGATTCTGCAGGTAACACGTGAGAAAGAATGAGATGAGGGTGTTCTGCTGCCGATACTGGACTGTGTGCCAATGTGCCAACTAGTGGCAGCTTCCCGAATCACGACTCGTATCTCGGAATTTCACACGGATCTTGAACAAAAATACAGACCGAGCCATAGCTTGTATCTTTTTTTTTTTTTTTTTCTCTGAAGCTGGAAACGGGGAGAGACAGTCAGACAGACTCCTGCATGAGCCCGACCGGGATCCACCCGGCACGTCCACCAGGGGGTGACGCTCTGCCCACCAGGGGGCGATGCTCTGCCCCTCCGGGGCGTTGCTCCGTTGCAACCAGAGCAGAGGCCACAGAGCCATCCCCAGCACCTGGGCCATCTTTGCTCCAATGGAGCCTCGGCTGTGGGAGGGGAAGAGAGAGACAGAGAGGAAAGAGAGGGGGAGAGGCGGAAAAGCAGATGGGCGCCTCTCCTGTGTGCCCTGGCCGGGAATCGAACCCGGGACTTCCGCACGCCAGGCCGACGCTCTACCACTGAGCCAACCGGCCAGGGCCCATAGCTTGTATCTTAAAAAAACCTCGTATGTTGGTCTGCTCATATCTCAAGGTACTGCTGTATTTCTCTCTAGCCACTTCTCCAAGTTTCTACACAATAACACAGCTCTAACTATTCTAATAAGCTGATAGAATGTTTGAAGCTAGAGCAACCTTGGAAGTATTCAGTTGACTTTAATAGACAAATTCTTTAGCCCTTACAAACTCAGCATTAGCTTTGAGGAACTAGGTCTAGGATTATAAAAATAACAATTCCAAATGCTAGAATGAAGTTGTTTCAAAGAAGCAATTTTTGAGCTTCTTTTCTTGTTTGAATGCTAGCCTTTCTCCCAAGCCTGCTGCTTTCTCCTGAATCAGGTTAATGACTATAGGTAATAAAAGTAGCTTTTAGTTTGCCCCAAGCTGGCAAAATTGCATTTTATGATCTGCTTCATATAAAACAAGAAAATTTTAAGGATTAGGTTAACTCTGAAATCACAAGTGAAAACTCCATTTTCCTACCAACCCACTACTTTGCCAAACAATAAACACAAATTATCTGGAGTAAGGTGAACTGTAAACTCAAACAACATTCAATTAAGGAGGGCTTTGGCCTGGTCAACACAAATACAAATGTAAAAGCATTCAAACAAGCTCCAGTAGTTCTCAAAGTGCATCAATATGTGCACCTGCAGGGCCTGACCTGTGGTGGCGCAGTGGATAAAGCATCCACCTGGAAATGCTGAGGTCACCAGTTCGAAACCCTGGGCTTGCCTGGTCGAGGCACATATGGGAGTTGATGCTTCCAGCTCCTCCCCCCTTCTCTCTCTCTCTCTCTCCCTCTCTCTCTCCTCTCTAAAAAAATGAATAATAAAAAAAAATCTTGAAAGATTTATAAAAATATATATATATATCTCTGCACCTGCAAATTCTTGGACCCCCACACTTAACCAACTGAATCTGTGTTCTAACAAGGCTTCCAGGTGATTTGATGGAGTTTAAGTTGAAGAACCACTAAGGTAAGAGTACTTAGGCCTCAGATATGAGAAAAACTATGTTAAATACAGGTTATTGTTGGAAGAGAAAGGACATCTGGTCCTGCCTTGGTGAGGTTACTACTCATAGGCAGTGGTGCAAGCCATGTAAAGCCCTTGCAGTAATAACCTTTGGAACAGCTCACCTTGACTGACAACATCAGTACTGTACTTGCTAGCTAGTTGCCCCAGAAGGCGAGAGACCTAAGCCAGCCAGCCAGCAGTCGATATAGCCAGCTTTTAGCTGGAAGGACTGATTCTACCAAGAACCAAACCTGGGGGGAGGGGGAGGGGTACAAAAAAAACTGGATAGAGGGTGACGGAGGATGATCTCTCTTTGGGTGATGGGTATGCAACAGAACTAAATGACAAGATAACCTGGAAATGTTTTCTTTGAATATATGTACCCTGATTTATTGATGTCACCCCAGTAAAATAAAAATTTATTTATAAAAAAAAAGAGGCCTGACCTGTGGTGGCGCAGTGGATAAAGCGTTGACCTGGAACGCTGAGGCCCCCGGTTCGAAACCCTGGGCTTGCCCAGTCAAGGCACATATGGGAGTTGAAGCTTCCTGCTCCTCCCCTCCCTCTCTCCCCTCTTCTCTAAAATAAATAAATAAAATCTTAAAAAAAAAGAAAAAAAAAAAGAAAAGAAAAGATGTAGCATAGTAATATGCAAAAGAAGAGAAAGTAATAGCTACCAGTGTCCATTTATTGGCAATAAAGATAATTCATGTTTAAAATAAATAAAAAAACTGTCATTGTTGTGGATAAAAATGTAACTTCTAACTCATGATTAAGGAATTCACTTTACACACAAAATAAAAATTTAAACAGCAAAAAAAAAAAAAAGAACCAAACCTGGAGGAAGGTACTAAATTTGAGCCTTATTTCTTTCCTCGCCCCTTTGCCTGGAACAATGATATCATTAATCTATCACTTGGAGTATGTTATTTACTTATTGACTTATTAAGAGACATTATCCTGTATGCTATCGATTTATGAGTTATCATAAATTACAATCCCCCACAGGGAACCTATTAAATAAATTACTGGCAAAGACAATTTCAGATTCTGAGAATAATTTGCCCCAAACAAAAGACTCTTTGTGACACTAACTCTCAGATTCTCCTACACTAATTCTATGTTAAACAATTTGTGGATAAAAAAGGGAACTTGAATAAATCATGGGCAGGTCAGGTTACATAGTCATGCCCCAAACCTATAACTTCTATTTCTTAAATTTATTTTTTGACAAAGAGAGAGTGAGTCAGAGAGAGGGACAGATAGGGACAGTCAGACAGGAAGGGAAAGAGATGAGAAGCATCAATTCTTCGTTGCAGCTCCTTAGCTGTCAGTGATTGCTTTCTCATATGCGCCTTGACCAGGGGGCTACAGCAGAGCAAGTGACCCCTTGCTCAAGCCAGCGATCTTGGGCTTCAAGCTAGCGACCTTTAGGCTCAAGCCAGCAATCATGGGATCGGGTCCATGATCCCATGCTCAAGCCAGCGATCCCTCGCTCAAGCTGGTGAGCCTCTACTCAAGCCAGATGAGCCCATGCTCAAGCCGATAACCTCAGGGTTTTGTACCTGGATCCTCCGCATCCCAGTTTGTTGCTCCATTCACTGTACCACCACATGGTCAGGCCAAACTATAACTTCTTTAGTGAAAGGTTTTTAAGTAGGCCCTGTGCATCTAGGTTAATACATTTTTAAAATGCAAAAAGTAATTCCCCTTGAAAGTATAACCACTCACGAGAGCATATAATCTTGCTAACTATCGCGTGACCAGGTGGTGGCACAGTGGATAGAGCAATGGACTGGGATGCAGAGGACTCAGGTTCAGAAACCTGAGGTCGTTGGCTTGAGTGCGGGCTCATCGGCTTGAGTGCAGGCTCACCAGCTTGAGTGTGGGGTCATAGACCTAACCCCATGGTTGCTGACTTGAACCCAAGGTTGCTGGCTTGAACAAGGGGTCACTGGCTCAGCTGTAGCACCCCAGTCAAGGCACATATGAAAAAGCAATCAATGAACAACTAAGGTGCTGCAACGAAGACTTGATGCTTCTCATCTCTCTCCCTTCCAGTCTGTCCCCATCTGTCCCTCTCTCTGTCTCTGTGACACACACAAAAAACCTTGTAAAGTATCCTCCTATAATCCAATACATACCTTGCTTTTTACCACCTTCAAGTCATCTTTCTTAAACTCCCTCCTTAATTCCAACTGCATAAAAGAAACTGCAAGATGTTCTTGGAGCATTTGAGATCTTACTTTCCAAACACCATTGTCAGTTTGCAATCAAATAAATTTTTAAAAAATATTTTATTTATTGATATTAGAGGAGAGAGAGAGAGAAGGGGAAGAGCAGGAAGCATCAACTATAGTTGCTTCTCATATGTGCCTTGACTGGGCAAGCCTGGGGTCTCAGCATTCCAAGTTGATGCTTTATCCACCACACCACCACAGGTCAGGCTAGCTCAAATAAATTCTTATAAAAATTCTCCACAAGTTTGGGGTTGGTTTACAACACTGGTAAATCTTTAAAGAACTAGGTGCAAAAAAAAAAAAAAAAAAAAAAAAGAAGAACTAGGTGCAGCACAGAACAGTTATCTACAGGAGATACCTGGGAATTAATGTTGCATAACATCAGTCTTAGAAAAAACCCTACAATTTTTCAGAATTACTTACTTAAACCCTACCTTGTTCCAAAATTATTTAAGACAGAATTTCTTCTACAAATGGGTTAAAACTACTGCACTTTTCTCAACATATTAACAGTTGGTCTTTTAAAGTCAGATGGCTTCATTAAATCATGATAAAAATAGTGAGGAAAAGAACTAAGTTATAGAGAGGAACTTTAGTAAAATATATGAATAAAATTATCTTTTGATAACTAATCTTATTAATATTCCTCAGCTTGCAAATTCAATGACATCATTGTTTGTGACTATAACTCTTGGCTCAACAGTGGACCTACTGATAGATACTCAAATAAAGATGAGATGCTAATATACAAAGATGTAACTTCCTTCAGTTTTACAAAATTTTTGTGGCGAAATAAAAGAAATCAATAAAAACTTTAAAAAAATAAGATATAGCCTGACCAGGCGGTGGCGCAGTGGATAGAGTGTTGGACTGGGATGCAGAAGACCCAGGTTTGAGATCCCGAGGTCACCAGCTTGAGCAAGGGCTCATCTGGTTTGAGCAAAAGCTCACCAGCTTGGACCCAAGGTTGCTGGCTCGAGCAAGGGGTTAGTCAGTCTGCTGAAGGCCTGTGGTCAAGGCACATGTGAGAAAGCAATCAATGAACAACTAAGGTGTTGCAACGCGCAACGAAAAACTAATGATTGATGCCTCTCATCTCTCCGTTCCTGTCTGTCTGTCCCTGTCTATCCCTCTCTTTGACTCTCTTTCTGTCTCTGTACAAAAAAAAAAAAAAAAAAAAAAGGTTAAAGCTTGCTTGGAAATACCAACTAGAAGAACTATTCTCACAAACTGATCAAATGACTACTATGGTGGCTTTAAAAATGTTTACAAATTATAACTTTTTCTTCTTTGAAAACTGGATCAGGTCACCAAACTCCTCAAGTCATAATCTTGTCTTTGTTCAGTGGCTTTGTTCCAGACTACCAAACATAAAATATATCAATTATTTATTCTGTAAAAGGATCCACTATAGAAAGAAAAACAAAAAGTTTAAACTTAGTACATACAGGTTTCCTTTAAACTGTAATTCCATTACAGTTTATTTAAAACGATTCCATTCTCCAAAGAATGATTTACAACTATTCTTCTGTTTCTGTGTAAAATTACTAGGCATAACACCAAGACAACTGTTAATGAACATGTGTGTTAATCAGTTTCTGTAATACAGTGCAGTAGTGGCACATTTTTCACAGACAGCAGAGGATGGCAGAAAAGAAGTCTGCTAGCTCCTCCCTCCTTCAATGGCAAGAACCAGGATCATTCTCAGGATTTCTCTCACTCATTTCTGCTAACTAAAGAACTTGGTCTGGTATATATAAACCCGTATTTATAGTTTGCTTTGGCACATCAAATGTTACAAAACATATGGATCAGCAATAGATTAACTTTATGTTTCCCTTGAGAGAATTATTACAATGTTCTCCCATTCCTGAATGCAGACTGGCCAATGGCTCAGCAACCATTAGCCCAGGATTTAAATTATTTCTGTTGGAAAAAATAGTCACTAACTCATATAGGAACAATTATAAGCTGGTGATAATTCACCTAATTTATATTACTTTACAGTAAGAGTTAATTCTAAATTCCTAAATCACAGAAAGTGCTTTTGCTTTTACTATAAGAAAGCAAGAACAATCCACCCTGGTCGGTTGGCTCAGTGGTAGAGCATCGGCCCGGCGTGTGGAATTCCTGGGTTTGATGCCTGGCCAGGACATACAGGAGAAGCACCCATCTGGTTCTCCACCCTTCCGCCTCTCCTTTCTCTCTCTCTCCTCCCCTCCTGTAGCCAGATCCATTGGAGCAAAGTCGGTCTGGGCACTGAGGATGGCTCCATGGCCTCCACCTCAGACGGGCCAAGTGTCGCCCCCTGGTGGGCATACCAGATGGATCCTGGTCAGGTGCATGCGGAAGTCTGTCTCTACCTCCCCGCTTCTCACTTCAAAAAATTACAAAAAACAGGCCCTGGCCGGTTGGCTCAGCGGTAGAGCGTCGG
Source organism: Saccopteryx leptura (assembly GCF_036850995.1). Lineage (NCBI taxonomy): Eukaryota > Metazoa > Chordata > Mammalia > Chiroptera > Emballonuridae > Saccopteryx > Saccopteryx leptura. The sequence goes on from NC_089511.1 coordinate 24,174,936, forward strand.
CCTGGTGTGCGGGGGACCCGGTTCAATTCCCAGCCAGGGCACATAGGAGAAGCGCCCATTTGCTTCTGCACCCCCCCCCCTCCTTCCTCTCTGTCTCTCTCTTCCCCTCCCGCAGCCAAGGCTCCATTGGAGCAAAGATGGCCCGGGTGCTGGGGATGGCTCCTCGGCCTCTGCCCCAGGCGCTAGAGAGGCTCTGGTCGCGGCAGAGTGACGCCCCGGAGGGGCAGAGCGTCGCCCCCTGGTGGGCGTGCCAGGTGGATCCCGGTCGGGCGCATGCGGGAGTCTGTCTGGCTGTCTCTCCCCGTTTCCAGCTTCAGAAAAAGAAAAAAAAAAAATTACAAAAAACACACAAACAAAAACAACAGAAAGCAAGAACAATCCAATAGGAGAAAAGTATGATGAAAACAAGCATCAATAAGAACATATCAATTATCTCATCACTTTATAAAACTTGACTTTGAATACTAGAAGTTCTTTTACTAGAAAGTTTAAAGTTTTTTAGTAGGAGAAATGGACTTCTCTGCACAAATTTTTGGTGTTTTTAGACTTCCTATAGGAAAAAAATTTTTTTTTTTGAAAAAAGTACTGACTAAAATTAAATATGCTATACCACAGGAATCCAATCTTGTCTCTTCATCTAATGAGTAGGGGGTATTGTGGAATACCTCTTCCAACTATTTAATATATGAAATAAAGAATGATAGGGGCAATGGCAAAAAGATGGGGGACATTTTATTTTGTTGAGAGAATAAAGTGTGAGTTGTCCAAGTGTTGTTTCCTTTGCTTTTTTTTTTTTACAGGTTTTAAAGTTTTCTCTTTGAAAAGATGGTATCTTACAGTACATACAAAAATACTCTGAAAATACATACAACTTCATTTACAAAACACTGAATCAACATATTACAAGAATTACATGGTTATGGATTTTAATAAACTGAGCATGCATTCATGAAACTTAAAAAATATTACTAAATGCACTGAAAAAAAGCAGTGTAAAAAAAAAGACAACTCACCTAGTTAAATAAAAATTACAAAGGTCCTGAACCAATTAATAGTTGGTAACAATGTCAGTCAAAAATGCCTTTAGGTTTCACTAAAATCCACTGCTTATTTCTGCATGCCTAGTCCATGAAGAAAATGTTTGAACTTGTGGGGTAATGGTCAGGAATTATCATGCCAATTTAATTTTACACCTCAAAAATACAATTTTGCCATACTTAAAGGTATCTTATTGTTGATGGCTAGAATGAGTTGCTTCTCAGTAAAAAATACCAGCCAGCTAACAAAAATGGTATGACACAGGCTATGTAACAATTTCACCATTCATACACTGTCTTTTAGTATCTGGGTTCTATTTTGATTATTATTTTTTTTCTTTTTCTGAAGCTGGAAACAGGGAGAGACTGTCAGACAGACTCCCGCATGCGCCCGACCGGGATCCACCCGGCATGCCCACCAGGGGGCGATGCTCTGCCCCTCCGGGGCGTCGCTCTGCTACAACCAGAGCCACTCTAGCGCCTGGGGCAGAGGCCAAGGAGCCATCCCCAGCGCCCAGGCCATCTTTGCTCCAATGGAGCCTTGGCTGCGGGAGGGGAAGAGAGAGACAGAGAGGAAGGAGGGGGGGGGTGCAGAAGCAAATGGGCGCTTCTCCTATGTGCCCTGGCCGGGAATCGAACCCGGGTCCCCCGCACGCCAGGCCGACGCTCTACCGCTGAGCCAACCGGCCAGGGCCTATTTTGATTCTTAATAAAGATACATTTTGAAGACCTCCACGGGAGGCAAAATATAGAGAACTTATGGTGCCCAACTCTTATGTAATCACTAGATTAATTCTCCCTGGTAACTATGCAACATTTGGACAGAAAGGCACACAAAAATATAAAAATTTAAATATTCCATGTGCCAATCGAGAAAAAAATAATTTAAATCAACAGAAGAGACAATAAGTACATCTATACAAACAAGGAAAGCAGAATAGATACCTCACTTTCAGTTATCTCAGGTTTTACAAAGTGGTTTCAATGCTAAAGGAAAAGTGTTAACATTTGGAAAATTACAATTTTTTTTGTTCTGTTTTCAACTTTTTCAATTCTATACAATGATTACAACAAAAGACAAAAAAAAAGGAAAAGGGGGGGAGGTACTTGGGACTTGTTTTATCCGTGTCCGAAGAGCTAAGAACTGGTTCCCATAATAGACAAGCATCAGAAGTTAAGGCAGTAAAACCTCCAACACAAAGCCATCACATTGCAGATGACAATCTGACAGCAGGTGATACTCAGAGAAGTGTGTGGAGCAATCAATGAGAGAATGCTATAGCATCTGTAGGTCAAAGTGTGAGAGTTCAGGAGAAGCGCCCATTTGCTTCTCCACCCCCCCCCCCTTCCTCTCTGTCTCTCTCTTCCCCTCCCGCAGCGAGGCTCCATTGGAGCAAAGATGGCCCGGGCACTGGGGATGGCTCCTTGGCCTCTGCCTCAGGCGCTAGAGTGGCTCTGGTCGCGGCAGAGCGACGCCCCGGAGGGGCAGAGCGTCGCCCCTGGTGGGCATGCCGGGTGGATCCCGGTCAGGCGCATGCGGGAGTCTGTCTGACTGTCTCTCCCTGTTTCCAGCTTCAGAAAAATACAAAAAAAAAAAGTGTGAGAGTTCAAAAACCACTTCAAGGTTGTTAGGTGGGGACTGTAACTTTCACCTTATTTTATGTATGACAGCCACTTCTACTTTTAAAAAAGTGGCTGCATCTGTGTTACTAATGATTGCATATTCACCTAAATAAGGAGGCACTGCTTTTACCGATTAAGGGTCAGTCGGATGGAATTTTTGATGACACGAATATTATTTGCTGGAATCGGAGACGATGAATCTGGTAGTTCTTTACTCGGCAGTCTCTTTGAATAAGACTGTTATCTTTTTGCATGAAGTATCAATAGTTGGAATAGGCATACATTCTCCCCCAATGGCATCCACTGGTTTTCTTTTTCTGTTTTCTGCAGCACGCGATTCCTTAAACTTTGATTCAAGTCGAATAAACTTTTCTATATCTTTCAACCTCTTTGAAGACCCATCTATAGATGGGGAATGGGATCTTTTGGGTACCACATTCTTAGTTAAATTTGACATTCCGTTTAGATGTAGCTGTCCCTGGACAGGGCTGTGCGGTGTTGTGATGCTAGGAATCACGTTTCGTCCTACTACAGTAGGAATGGTGCACACAGCGGGGGGGTGATACAGCTTTTACTACAGAGTCAACTTTTGCACCAATGACTGGAATAGATAGTCCCTGAGCTGGTGGAACACTTGGTGGCTTTTCTGCAATTACAGCAGCAGGCTCAATGTTATTCCTTTCTTTTTCTCCTGAAGAAGAAATATCAGGTTTGGAAGGTTTGTTTATAGACATTGGGGAATTAAAAGGTGTTCCATTATCAGTGTCTCTGGAGCTAACCAAACAACTGCTATCCAGAGATGATCTTTTGGATTGAGGTCCACTTGAACTTCAATTGACATCAGAAAGACTTTGCTTTTTCTTCTTTTGCAGAATCTCTGCTGGAAGATAGTGATGAAGTTGTTTCTTTTTAACATGAGTTGCTTCAATTTTCATTCCCTCCTTTAGCATGTATATATTATTTGCCTGTCTGTACACTGTATCAGTAAATGACTGTATATCATATGTCAAATCTATGTTAACACTTTCTGCATTTTCTACTCTCCAAAAAATTATTCCGAGGAACCGCACAGATATGTAATTATTGTCTTTATAATGTTCCTTATTTCCTGGGAATGACTGGGGATTTACATGCACAAGAGTGATAAATTCGTTCCGTTCCAAGTTTCCAACAAGTACAAGGATTTTAGATTCTACTAATCCAACCCACTCTAGATGGTTTTCTTCTGTTGATGCACTGGCAGTCAGTACTATATAATGCCTATACTTTTGAAAAAAAATTGGTGGCTCAAGTAGTTTGGACCAGTCTGATTTCCCTTGAAGAATTTCACCTGTGACTGCGAGACCTTGTTTAAATTCTTCTACCATTACTGTTCGAGTTGATGTGGACATATTATACGTAGAATTCTGTTGTGGGTAGGCAGGGGTGATTATGGGCATGAGATGGTACCTATCTGATGGATTTAACCGAGGATCCCAAACAGGCAAATTCAAACTGCTTTCTTCTGGTTGCTTCAGCAGCACAGGATTTGGCCATTCCCACTTGGAAAAAAACTAAAAAGAACTTATGAACTAAAGTAGAAGCTGCTGCATTTGGAAATAATTGGCAAGTTCTTGCAACCAGCATTGCCCAAGAGACACCACCAAGGAATCCAAGCATGTTGGAATAAATACCACGTCGTTTTGCCCATAATTTGACTGCTCTTAGGGTGAGTCTAAAAGTTTCTTTATTTGGCACTAAATGCAAAATTTCATCAGTAATTCGACATCCATTTAGGCTGCGAATACACCTTATATCAAGGCTTCTCAGTCAAGAGTCATCTCTTAGATCTAAATTATCTGATATGGTTTGTATTGCCAGTCTTGCAAAGACTAGATCAATTTCAATTCCATCAAATTCAAATTTTATAACAGGTACAAAGGCATCCTCTGCAGCTCTTAAATTTCTAATGCCATCTTGATGTTTCAATTTTTCAAAAAAAGACTGAAAAAAATCAGCTCTCTCCACATGTCTTGGAGCTACACAAAGCGCATCAATGTCAGCTCCTTTGGTGTGTACGCCAAGCCTGAAGGAGCCAAATGTGAAAATTTTACCAACAGTAGCCACAACAGAAGATGGGAGATTCTTACTCTCACTAACATCGGAAATCCATTCTTTTACTAAATTGTTCAATTTACCAAGAACAACCCAGCCTGTGGTTCAATTCTTCCTCATCTTCAAACACTCCAAATGGTTTCATGGCATCAATTAGTTTCTGTGTGTAAATGTGATCAATTTCTTTAGGACATGCCAAGCTAATTGGAGAGGTGATCCCATAATGCTTTTGTTGATGCTGACTGTCCAGCACAGTGTTTGCAGACGTTTCTTTCATCGCTTCCTGTGTCTCCCTCACCCGCGAGGGTCTCTCGCTCTGGAGTCCCGTTCTTGCCCTTCCCTTCTCTCCCTGTCCACTTTCTTCTGTGGCTTGCAGCTCGCTTGCTTGTTCACTTTCTCACTCACTACGGCCGAGTTACCCAACCGGGTAGTGAAAACACTACATAACCAGCTCTATTTATCTCCTTTGCTTTTAAAGAATGTTAATAATATTTCTAATGAGAAAAGGTTTAAAATTGGTGTTTTTTTTAGATTTTTAGAGAGGGGGTGAGAGAGAGAGGAATAGAGAAAAAGAGGGGGAAGTAGGAAGCATAAACTTATAGTAGTTGCTTCCTGTATGTGCCTTGACCAGGCAAGCCCAGGGTTTCAGACCATAAACCTCAGTGTTTCAGGTCAACACTTTATCCACCGTGCCACCACAGGCCAGGCAAATTATTGTCATTTTTAATATAAGAATATATGATCGCATAGAGGTTGAAAACTTTGTCTGTTTAAGTGAGAGGAAGAGAGACAGACTCTCGCACATGCCCCAGGATACCATCCGAGCTATCCTCAGTGCCTGGGACCAACACTCAACCAATCGAGCCACTGGCTGCAGAAGGGAAAAAAAGAAAAGAGGGAGAGGGAGGAGGAGACAAGCAGATGGTTGCTTCTCATGTGTGCCCTGACAGGGGATCAAACCCAGAATTTCTGCATACTGGGTGAATGCTCTATCCACTGAGCAAACTGGCCAGGGCTAACGTTGAAAACTTTAAATCAACAAATCAAAATATCATTATTGCAAAGTTCTAAAGATTATTGATGAGGGCCCTGGCCGGTTGGCTCAGTGGTAGAGCGTCGGCCTGGCGTGCAGGAGTCCCGGGTTCGATTCCCGGCCAGGGCACACAGGAGAAGCACCCATCTGCTTCTCCACCCCTCCCCCTCTCCTTCCTCTCTGTCTCTCTCTTCCCCTCCCACAGCCAAGGCTCCACTGGAGCAAAGTTGGCCCGGGCGCTGAGGATGGCTCTGTGGCCTCTGCCTCAGGCGCTAGAATGGCTCTGATTGTGGCAGAGCGTCGCCCCCTGGTGGGCGTGCCGGGTGGATCCCGGTCGGGCGCATGCAGGAGTCTGTCTGACTGTCTCTCCCCGTTTCCAACTTAAGAAAAATACAAAAAAAATAAATAAATAAAAAGATTATTGATAAGGACAGACAGCTAGGATCTGTAGTACAGGTTATGAAACATGGGCACTGGTCTCTTGAATGAGAGAGAGAGAAAAAGGGAAAGAGAAAAAGGGGGAGAGAGAGAAAAAAGAGATCTCTTTGTTTGTTTTGTTGGAACATCTCCCTCACTTGTAGCCTGACTCACAGTTTCAGTAAAGTTTGTGATGCCAGCTCCTTAGAATGTGAAATGAGCAAATAGGTATTATAATGAAAGAAGAAATTTAAAAACATTAGCATTTCCTAGGACACAGAACTCTTCTTGATTTGGGTCATCTTAGAAGTAAAACCCCCAAAGATAAAAATCACTACTTCCTATACTGAAACCCTACTCTATATAGTGAATTTTTGTCTCTCCCAAGAGACAAACTCTACTCTTAGTCCCACTCTAAGTTCAAGTGCTTCAGGTGAGATTTCATTTCTGAGACGGGAACAGCAAATGACTCCAATCAGACACATATATCATTCATAAATGGTTCAGGGACTCTGACAGTGACAAACAATAAAACATTTACAAATAATGCTGACACAAATGGAGGCGTGGGGACAAGAGCTACTCTGGCCACCTTGCCATCACATGGAAGCTGTGAAAGAAGCCAGCCCAGAAGCAGATGTTAAGGAGAAATCAGTCCAGCTAAACAGTTGAGGCCCAGCATCTAGCAAAGTCCAAAGCCAGTTTACATAGTTATATGAAAGAAATTCTCTTTTTAGCTTACGGACTTCTGGTTCCTATAAGAATAAAAAATGCTAAATATAGTGAGGAATATGTGCTTTTACTTAAATCTCACTCTGATAAAACAAAGGTGAAAGAAACATTAGAATAATTTTACTACTCTTTAATCTAGCCCATGTTTATTTAAAGTTGCAATAATAACAAAGTAACTAGGGTTTTTTTTTTTTCTTTTAAAGAAATCCGGTGGTGCCCTGGCCCAGTAGCTCAGTTGTTTAGAGCATTGTCCCAGTTTGCCAAGGTTGTGGGAATGATTCCTGGTCAGGTACATATAAGAATTAACTAGTGAATACATAAAGAAGTGGAACAACAAATTGCTGTCTCTCTTTCTTTCTCTCTCCCCATCCTTTCCTTCCTCTCTTTAAAATCAGTGTGTTTTTTTCAAGTGAGAAGAGGAGAGATAGACTCCCTTATGCACCCTGTTTGGATCTACCCAGCAACCCCTGTCTGAGGACAATGCATGAATCAACAGAGCTGTTTTTAGTGCCTGAGGCTGACACTCAAACCACTTCAGCCACTGGCTGTGGGAGGGGAAAATGGAGGGAAGGGGAGAGGAGGGAGAGAAGACAGAGAGATGAGGGGGAGCAGTGGGGGAAAGGAGGGGGAGAAAAGCAGATGGTCGCTTCTCTTTTGTGCCCTGATCAGAATCAAACCAGGGACATACATATGCTGGGCCAACACTCTATCTACTGAGGCAACTGGCCAGGGCCCAATAAATTTTTTTAAAGCAAGAAATACAATGGTATTATGCACATTATCTGCTAAATGCAATGAAGTCACCCAGTCAAATTTAAGGAGGTATGGAAAAAAGAAATTTTTAAAACATTAAAGCTAATTATTCTATCTGGCAAATGGGCCTGTTTAGTTCCAAAGCATATTTAACAACAACTTCTATCCAGTATTTTCCAAAAGTAATATGGCACACTTTCATAACCTGTATCATCTAATCTCAATGAGATTCATCTGCCTCCTAAATCATATTTTTCAATTTAGGCCTAGAAAAGTGACTAAATTTTCACCGGCTTATTTGAAGTCTCACTTGTTTTTAATGGGTAGAGGGCAAACTAAGTTTATATCTCAGTATTAAATAAATTCTATTAACAGATCCCTGGTTACAGCTATAGTATGCTGAGAACTCCAAAGAGGATTTCAATGATGGTCTCACTGAAGAAAAAGAAAATGAGTTTGTTGAACTATTAAAAAAACAAAATGTGTGCATCTCTGGAAGGTCCTGAAGCTGATGATCTTAATTTTTTTTATAAAGATTTTATTTATTCATTATAGAGAAGGGAGAGAGGGGGGGGGGGAGGAGCAGAAAGCATCAACTCCCATATGTGCCTTGACCAGGCAAGCCCAGGGTTTTGAACCGGCAACCTCAGCGTTTCCAGGTTGACGCTTTATCCACTGCGCCACCACAGGTCAGGCCTGAAGCTGATGATTTTAAGTAGCTCTGGAAAGAAGTCATCATGTTTGTCATCTCAGAAATAGGTCTGAAACAAAATCCATCAAAAAAGAGTTTTGTGGCTGTTGACAGTAGTAGCTGCTGATACAACTACTTCAAGGATGCAAAATTCAAGAAAAAAAGCAAAAAACAGTGCATTAAACAAAAAGACAAGTGTAGGAAGAGAATTTGTTCATGTTTTCATAAGAAAGGGGCTAGATCACTGATGTAAAAATGTGGTAAATGTGCCTGACCAGGCAGTGACACAGCGGATAGAGGGTCGGACTGGGACACGGAGGACCCAGGTTTGAAACCGCAAGGTCGCCCAGCTTGAGCCCAAGGTTGCTGGCTTGAACAAGGGGTCACTCAGTCTGCTGTAGCTGCCCCCCCACCCCCAGTCAAGGCACATATGAGAAAGCAGTCAATGAACAACTAAAGTGGCACAACAAAGAAATGATGCTTCTCGTCACTCTCCTTTCCTGTCTGTCTGTCCCTCTGTCTGTCTCTGTCACACACACACACACAAAATGTGGTAAATGTTTATAGACTGGTAAATATTAACATGCTCAATTTTGCAATTCAAAGCATTTTGAATTATTTAGCGCTTCGATTAACTCCAGTTTGACTTGACAGTGACTATTTCAACTCACAATGATCCAAGACATAATTCATTGTACAAAATGTAAACAGCAGTGTTGATTTTAATGCACAATAAACTGAAGTGCTATGTATGAGTATGTTAGAAGGCACACACAGTTGTCAAAATAGGGGCAAAAATTTCATTTCTTAAGGCACAACAACATTGATTAATATAGTTATTCTTTTGCCCTTATAGGATTCAATGTGAGTGGTGATAAAAGTTAGGTATTCATTCACCTTTATACCAATTTGATTCACTCTCTTCCATGTATCTGACACACTGCTCTAAAATACTTGTTTTCTGTTCAAGTAAAGACATATCTAATTTGAAATAGCTAACCTCAAGACTCAAGACCCAAGTCTCACAGCAACAGCCTATTATAAATCACCAAAATATTTAATCTTCCTCTAATACTTAATTCTTAGCTTGTGTAGCCAGAGAAACATATAGTGAATCACATTCTTAAAGAAGATCAGCAAGCAAAGCCACTTATTAAGTATTAAGAAAAATGGCCCGACCAGGTGGTGGCGCAGTGGATAGAGCATTGTACTGGGAAGCAGAGGACTCAGGTTCGAAACCCCAAGGTCACCGGCTTGAGCATGAGCTCAGCATCTTGAGTGTGGGGTCGCTGGCTTTGAGCATGGGATCATAGACATGACCCCACGGTCACTGGTTTGAGCCCAAAAATCGCTGGCTTCAGCAAGGAAGGTGTCACTAGCTCAGCTGTAGCTCCTGGGTCAAGGCACATGAGAAAGCAATCAATGAACAACTAAGGTGCCGCAATGAAAAATTGATGCCCCTAATTTCTCTCCCTGTCTGTCCCTTTCCCTGTCTCTGTCACAAAAAGAAAAAAGAAGGAAAAGAAGGAAGGAAGGGAAGAAGGAAAGGTCATTTCCTTAGCTACAACAATGTATAAATGTAATAGAAAATAACAGGGTAAGAAAGATTTGTTTTTAGTGGAAGAAAAATACTTAGTAAACAAAATAATCAGAGAATATCCTTCATATCTCACCTGTAGATTTAAACTGGAGAATGTCAAGTTATAATTGCTTAACCACATACCTATCAGGTAGCTTAAAAAAGAGATCACTGTAAAAAAATTGAATCTTGGATGCCTAAATTAAGTAAATTACTAGATTTAGCTATCTTCAAAATAAGGTTGATGTAAGAGTTTTAACTTCCACTAGGCATGTCATAATACTTGGGTGATCTGCCATCCAGGTATTATATAGCAGCCATCAGTGTTTTGGTAATCACTTTTTTTTTCATACCAAGCCTGAATTTTTTATACTGATAAGCTCTCAACTATACTATAGCCACAATTATATCTGGCCAACTCAAAAGCCCCAATATTAACAAAAATATTTGTTTCAGCCTTCTATTAACTTAAGAAAAGTAAGTTTTTGGCTGGTGTATGTGTGTCTAAACTGAAATGACCACTACCCATTGATTTTATGACTCTTGGGTTCTCCCTCCTAAAAATGTGACTCACCACCTATTTCATTTTTATAGTTCTATATATTATCTACCATTTGCAAAGTGCTTAATCAGTGGTATCCTAAATCTGGTGTCCATGTGAATTAATAGGGAAGCCCAAAGAAAAAGAAATAGATGTGGTGATCCATTTCTGGTAATGGTGGGTTAGATTATTTGGAACCCTAAAACTATAAACACTAAAAATGTTGAAAGATAAAATGTCTTCTTAAAAGCAACAAAGACGCCTGACCAGGCGGTGGCGCAGTGGATAGAGCGTCGGACTGGGATGCGGAAGGACCCAGGTTCGAGACTCCGAGGTTGCCAGTTTGAGCACGGGCTCATCTGGTTTGAGCAAAAAGCTCACCAGCTTGGACCTAAGGTCTCTGGCTCAAGCAAGGGGTTACTCTCGGCCTGCTGAAGGCCCGCGGTCAAGGCACATATGAGAAAGCAATCAATGAACAACTAAGGTGTCGCAATGCGCAACGAAAAACTGATGATTGATGCTTCTCATCTCTCTGTTCCTGTTGAAGCTTTTCCCTTGAAGGCACTTGCTAAACCCACCATAACAGAGCCTCCTTTCTAAAGGGCCATGTGAGTAGAAACCAAGCCTAAGATCTGCTTATGGTAGAAATCTAAGACTATTATACAGTAGAATAAAGTAAAAGTTAAAGCCTTTATTAGAAATCTTAATATACATCTTAACATAGTAAACACAATTATTTATTCTACATTTTCTTGAATTTGAAGATACACATATCCAGCCGCTTACCAACTATCAACCACAAACATGGAATATATCCACCTTGTAAATAGACTCCAGATTTCAAACACATCTCTAACAGATCCTAATTTACCATTACTTCTGGTTCTTATTGCATTTGCATCATCAAACTGCAACAGTTTTAAAAAATTTTTACAGCTCATAATTTGTTAAGAACAAGGCCACCTCTTATTTCTCCATAACTGCAAAACATTTTCAAAATATTAATAAAAACTAATTGGAACAGATCCAAATATACTCATTTCATCTATTTCCTTCTATTCACCTTTGTATACACACTTGACTTCAGTATTTTTTCACTTTTTTAGTCAATTTGGTAGAAAAACATCATGAAAAATGTACAAACACTGTCACATATTTTCCTAGCAAATGAAGGCATGCTAGGTACTTGTTACAAAATATTGCATGACAAGTACTTCTTGCTGAATGACTAATTAGGTGAGAATAATATATTTTCTTTTTATACTTAGAAATAATTTGTTCACACATTAAATTTTGAGTTTCAGAAAATTTATCTGGTATACTGTCATCTGAAGATTCAGTTTAAAATGTTGCTCCTATACTATTAAGAGTATAGACCAGTGCTGCCCAACAGAAATATAATATGAGCAACATTTATAATTTTACATTTTAGTGGCTAGATTAAAAAAGTTAAAAGAAACTGTTGAAATTGACTTTAATATATTTTATTTAACTCAAAATATCTTCAATGTTATTTGAACAATGTAATCAACATAAAATTAAGATATTTTAAATTTTTTTCTCTTTCCAAGTCTTTGAAACCCATGTATACTTTATATTTACAGCACATGTCAACTGTACTTTGTAAGTGCTCAATAACCACAGCAGCTGACAGCTACCATACTGGAAAGCATAAGTGTATTTGTCTCTTTACATTTATCTTCTAGTCCACATAATTGTGAAATATTTTTTCTGTCAATGTTCTTCTCTTTGCCATTATGGGCAGAAAATGAAAAACTCAGCTGTGTTCAATGAAACTTAAACTACAACTACAAAGATGGTAGTTGCATCCATATGTTCAAAGATGGTAGTTGAACAAAAGAGTTCAATGCATCCATATAGTACCTGCAAGACAGAAAGCCAATTTTCTCTTTGTTTTTTGAAAAAACAGAATGAAGGTCATGAGACATCAATCTTCACAAATATTATTGTTCAGGAAAAAACTCAAAAATTAAAACTGGATCCACTAGGATTTCATAGCACAAAACGTTAAAGAAGACAAACTTGAAAAACTTTCAGCCTGATCAGGCAATGGTGCAGTGGATAGAGCATCGGACGGCGATGCAGAGGACCCAGGTTAAAACCCCAAGGTTGCCAGCTTGAATGTGGCCTCATCTGGCTTGAGCATGGGATCATAGACACTGACTCCATGGTTGCTGGCTTGAGGCCAAAGGTTGTTGGCTTGAAGCCCAAGGTTACTGGCCTGAGCCCAAGGCTGCTGGCTTGAACAAGGATCATTTGCTCTGCTGTAGCCCCCAGTCAAAGCACATATGAGAAAGCAATCAATGAACAACTAAGGTGCTGCAACAAAAAATTGATGCTTCTCGTATCTCTTCCTGCCTGTCTGTTCTTATCTGTTCCTCTGTCTCTCTCTCTTTTGCTAAAAAAGAACAAAATAAAAACTTTACAACAGGGGAACAGGAAAATCTAAAAAGGAATAAAGCATATCAGAACTCAAAGAGTATAACAATTCTGAAAAAGAAAATTGGAAGACTAATATCACCTGATTTCAAGACTTACTATAAAGTGACAGTAATTAAGAGTAATATTGCTGAAAGCATAGACATAAAGATAAAAGGAATAAATCTATGCATGTGTTAAAATTCAGACTGTGTACCAAGCGAAAAAAGGGGCAAATTTATATTTTACTGCACGTAAATTGTACCGTAGTTCAAAAAGAAAGAGATGCCTGACCAGGCAGTGGTGCAGTGGATAGAGCATTGGACTGGGATGCGGAAGACACAGGTTCGAGACCCCGAGGTCACCAGCTTAAGCGCCAGCTCATCTGGTTTGAGCAAGGTTCACCAGCTTGAGCCCAAGGTTGCTGGCTCAAGCAAGGGGTCACTCCGTCTGCTATAGTCCCTCGGTCAAGGCACATATGAGAAATCAATCAATGAACAACTAAGGAGCTGCAATGAAGAATTGATGTTTCTCATCTCTCTCCCTTCCTGTCTGTCCCTATCTGTCCCTCTCTCTGACTCTCTCTGTCTCTGCCACAAAAAAAAGAGAGAAAGGGAAAGAGAAAGAAAGAGAGAGGGGAGGGGAGGGGAGGGGAGGGGAGGGGCAGAAAGTATCAACTCATAGTGGTGGGGGTCCTCGGGTTACAACATAGTTCTGTTCCTACGACAGTGACGTGACCTGAATTTTGGTGTAAGTTGAAATACACTCTAGCCTAAGTCACTTACCTATCCTAATACACTTGTAGAATCATAATCTAGAACATAAAAACACGACTAAGCCACAGAAAATGAATACTGCATATTTTTCCGCTTCACACAACCAAACTAGTTCACCCACGTAATCCGTAAGTACAATGTTAACGGTTTTGCTGCAACACCCACGTCTCAAAAATTTTTAAAGTTTTTATAGGAGTGAGCATTGTAAACTTAAAACATTGTATGTCAAGACTGTTATAACCAGCCTGACCAGGTGGTGGCGCAGTGGATAGAGCGTCGGACTGGGATGCAGAGGACCCAGGTTCGAGACCCTGAGGTCGCCAGCTTGAGCGTGGGCTCATCTGGTTTGAGCAAGAGCCCACCAGCTTGAACCCAAGGTCACTGGCTCTAGCAAGGGGTTACTCAGTCTGCTGAAGGCCCACGGTCAAGGCACATATGAGAGAGCAATCAATGAACAACTAAGGTGTTGCAAGGCGCAATGAAAGACTGATGATTGATGCTTCTCATCTCTCTTTCTGTTCCTGTCTATCTGTCCCTGTCTATCCCTCTCTCTGACTCATTCTGTCTCTGTGTAAAAAAAAAAAAAAAAAAAAAGTGTTATAACCAGAGCACCTTCTGTATTTGCTTCTTGTATGTGCCTTGACCAGGCAAGCCTGGGGTTTCAAACTGGTGACCTCAGCTCTCTGGGTCAACACTTTATCTACTACGCCACCACAGGTCAGGCACAATTCTTCTTTACAGTAGCTACTTATGGTGCTTTTCTTAACTGTTTTGGATCTGTTCCAGAATGGCATTTAGACCTTTTGGATCTACTTTCTTTAAGGCCTCCCGGGCTCAGTAAATATCTTTGAGGCACAAAGCCCCAGGGGTCAAGCTCTACCCCAAAACTATCTTGCAATATTAACCAACATGACAATTTAGAAAGTGGCCACAGTATTACTGTGGACAACAGGGTTAAACATTTCTATTTACTTTTGCTGAAATTTAACTTCAGAGTGAAAAGGTTCTGAGGAAGGAAAAAAGAGAGAAAAACAGAACATCTTTACTCAACAGATCATAAGTGAAACCTGAGATAGCAACTCTCTTGTGAGCTGATAGATTTATGAAATTCAAAAAGGCTATAGCTTTTAAGTACTTCAAAAAAAAATTATAAATCATGCCTGAACTGTGGTGGCACAGTGGATAAAGCGTCAGCCTGGAACACTGAGGTCGCTGGTTAGAAACTCTGGTTAAGACACAAATGGGAGTTGATGCTTCCTGCTCCTTCCCCCTTCTCTCTCACTCTCCCTTTCTCTCTCTTTCTAAATCATGTTTTCTGATACCAAACTGATTTGAATTTCCTCCCTCTTTCTTTATGAGCATTTATAGTCACCTTCTTCCTTCAGCATCTATCACTCACTCTCTGCTGGTTGCTTTCTCTTTGCCTTCAAACTATTATAAAATAGATTTCCTTAATCTGGACAAATCTTTATTTAACTAGGAAGTCCTCCCTTCCAAATAGCCTCACTTCTTGTCATTAGCAAACTTCTGAAATAAACTGAAATAGTCTCAAACAGTCCAAATCTGGGTTCTATACAAACTGTTGTACCCTAGTGATTACTACCACCTCCTTTCAAATTTCCCTTTCCTGGGCTCCCACAACTAAAATTCCCCCCCTTGGCTTCCACAACTAAACTCCTCTAAATCTTCTTTTAACTCTCAACCACTCCTGTTCCCTGTAATTTCCTCAATAAGCCACTTTCTAACCCTTAATTTTGAGCATTCCCCAGGGCTCAATCCTTGGAATCATACTCTTCTATTTACACATACTTAAAGAGGGCTCAGCCATTTTCATACCTCCAACTATAGCCTTTTAAGCTGGATGACTCTAAAATTTAGATTTGGCTCAAGATTAGTTGCTAATTTGCATCTTCTTACTGGAAATTGCTTGAAGTGCTGAAGTGCTTGGCTGTCATTTAAAATTCCACACAAGCTAAGATTATATATTTCTGGAGGTAGCCTAACAGTTTAACTTTGACTTCTCGTCACCTGGTTAAATTCTACCATTCCTTCGGCTCAATCATCATTTTCTCAGGAAAACATTTCCTGACAATCTCATCAGCAAAATGCCCACATTGCTCTCTTTCATAGCACTTAATCAGAGCTATAATTTTCCATTTATTTTGTGATTCTCTAATGGCTACCTTTTCCACTAGATAGCAAGCTCCGTGACAGCAGGAGTCGTGTCTTTCATGAGCAGAAGGTGAAGGGTATAATAATCACCATTTTCCCAGCACCTACCATTAAGTTTTAGGCATCTAGTAAATAATTTTCATCCAAAATTTGCCAAATGAATGAATAAAAAGCACTCTCAATTTTTCTTCCGTAATGCATCTGCCATCCATCTCATTTCCATCTCCACTTCTACTAGGTCCACTGTAGTTCAGGTCTTTACTTCACAGCTTAATTACAAAGCAGTTTACTTAATGAGCTCCTTCAGATTTACTTTACTTCAATCCACATTGCCACAAGAAGAATTTCCTTAACTCTTTTACCATGCCATCCTTCTACCCAATAATCTTCAGTGACTTCCTATTTCCATAAAAAACAAATCTGAGCTAATGCAGACATTTCACTGAAGAGCTCAATTTGCCAAGAACACTCATGTCTGCTGCTCAGGACAGCCTATCCCACTAGCCATGGCTCTGAAAACAACTAACTGCATCTCTTTGACTCTTCACTCTACTTTATTCAAAGTCCTCTGAAGACCACCACTGGTGATATTACCTTGGCAATTCATTGCATCAAAAATGTCTAACAATGATTAACCAAGTTTTGTTGGAAACACATCTATAACCATCTTTTAGGAAGTATTTCTTACAAGGTACGACTGTATTGTTATTTATAATATTCTTCTCAATTATAGTATTAGACAGTATCATTTTATAACTTTGTCCTTATATTCTAATGATCATAAATTCAAATATTCTAAGTAAAATTATGGCAAATTAAATTTAGCTATCTGAAATAAAAGATAAACACTAGGTTCAACATTAGAAAAATCTATTAAGCCTGACCAGGCGGTGGCACAGTGGATAGAGCATCGGACTGGGATGTGGAGGACCCAGGTTCGAGACCCTGAGGTCACCAGCTTGAGCCCAAGGTCACTGGCTCGAGTAAGGGGTCACTCGGTTTGCTGTAGCCCCCCAGGCAAGGCACATATGAGAAATCAATCAATGAACAACGAAAGAGCCGCAACGAAGAATTGATGTTTCTCATCTCTCTCCCTTTCTGTCTGTCTGTCCCTCTCTCTCTGAATCTCTGTGTCTGCCACACACACACAAAAAATCTATTAATACATCCCATTAAGAAACAGCAAGTTTCTTTCTCAAGGGATTGTTTCTGTATAAAATAGAATTTACAAAATATATACCTAAAATAAAAAAATTCAATGATAATGTATTATTATACTATGATACTAAAACCTTTATGAAATAATAGTATTTGATACAATCAACTGCCTTAGTTTCTCTTCATTAAGTTCAATAATTTAAACTTCGTTTTCTAAGGCTCAGTATAATGTTTCTTTCCCAGGTGGATGGATGAATCACATCATTTATACTGACTACAGAGGAAGAAACATTACAATCATTTAAAAGATTTTTTATTTTCAAAATCCTTATAATACTTCTAAAGTGACTTTAATCCCATGCCTGCCTAGTTTTATGCATGTTTCAATACAAAGAAATTTCTGAACCAAAAAACTGTATCACTAAAGTTAGAATATCTCTGGATTAGGAAAAGATTTAGACAGGTGGTCAAACAGGCAGAGAAATACCACACCACTAGAAGACTACTAGTAAAGACGACCCAAGAACCTTACAGGGAGGGGAGGACTACCAGTCATGCTAAATTTAGTGCTTACAGAAAATCAAATGAGTTCATAATTAAATACAACTTTTAAAAAATATTTATTTTTGGCCTGACCCGTGGTGGCTCCAGTGGATAAAGCATCGACCTGGAATGCTGAGATTGCTGGTTTGAAACGCTGGGCTTGCCTGGTCAAGGCACATATGGGAGTTGATACTCCCTGCTCCTCCCCCCTTCTCTCTCTCTCTCTCTCTCTAAAAATGAATAAATAAAATTCAAACAAAATAAAATATATTTATTTTATTGATTTTTTAAAATTGATTTTAGAGAGAGGAAATGAGAGAGAGGGAGAGACAGAAACATCAATTTGTTCCTGCATCTGCCCTGACCGGGGATCAAACCGCAGTCTCTGCACTTTGGGATGATGCTCTACCAACCAAGCTATCCAGCCAGGGTTAACTACAATTAAAAACAAAACAAAAAAAACCCTTAGCAATTATACTCCTTGAATTTTATAAAATAATCCTCTCCTCACAACATATCTAAACTTAAAAAAAAGAAAAAGAAAGAAAGAAAAGGGCCTGACCAGGCAGTGACGCAGTGGATAGAGCATTGGACTGGGATGTGGAGGGCCCAGGTTCGAGACCCTGAGGGTCGCCAGCTTGAGGGCAGGCTCATCTGATTTGAGCAAAACTCACCGGCTTGGACCCAAGGTCACTGGCTTGAGCAAGGGGTTACTCGGTCTGCTGTAGCCCCACGGTCAAGGCATATATGAGAAAGCAATCAATGAACAACTAAGGTGTCGCAACAAAAAACTAATGATTGATGCTTCTCATCTCTCTCCATTCCTGTCTGTCTATCCCTCTCTGTGACTCTCTGTCTCTGTAAAAAAAAAAAAAGTAATTTTACCACAGAGGATTCCAATTTTTTTTTCCAAAAGGAACTGAACAAGACTCCAAGAGTTTGTGTCGAATCTCCAATGTTATATTAAATCCAGAGACATTAGGCAATTTGCCCAAAACTGAAATGAAAGAGAAAGGGTAGAAAAAGGACATAGTGGTATATATAAAGAACCTGTTTTAAAACGGTACTCAATAACTACCCTAACTAGCCTGACCAGGCAGTGGTGCAGTGGATAGAGCATCGGACTGGGATGCAGGACTGGGATGCGGGAGACCCAGGTTCGAGACCCGAGGTCCTCAGCTTGGGCGTGGGCTCATCAGATTTGAGCAAGGCTCACCTCAAGCAAGGGGTTACTCCGTCTGCTGAAGGCCCACGGTCAAGGCACATATGAGAGAGCAATCAATGAACAATTAAAGTGTCGCAACGAAAAACTGATGATTGATGCTTCTCATCTCTCTCCGTTCCTGTCTGTCTGTCCCTATCTGTCTCTCTCTCTGTCACTAATTACTCTAACTACAAGTTTAGAGCAGCCCTGGACAGGTAGCTCAGTTGGTTAGAGTCTTGTCCTGACATGCCAAGGTCACAGGTTCAATCCCCAGTCAGGGCACATATGAGAATCAACCAATGAATGCATAAATAAGTAGAACAAATCAAAGTTTCTCTCTCTTCCCCTCTCTCTCTCTCTCTCTCTCTCTCTCTTTTTAAAGTCAGTAAGTAAAAATAAAAAATTTAGAGAAAATACAGAGGTCAAGGCCCTGAAGCTAAGCCAAATGATAAAAACACATTATAGAAAGATTTTTATTACTAAGTTTATCATTAACATAAAAATGTTAGTCTAAACTAAAGTATTAAATCAATTGGCTAATAATACAACAATACATTAATAGGAATAATTCCTTTAAGTTATTTAAAAATAATTTTAAAGTACTTGTTCATAAATTGTCTTGAACCTTGAATGAAAGAGCCATAATTCTTCCATTTAACACTAAGTTGACATCAGACAATCTGTCAACTGCCACAAGACATCCTTATCAGTAGTAGAATTCTTTACATACCACAAAAGACTTTCCAGTTTACAAAATGCTTTCAGATCTATAATATCTCACTTAATCTTTATTCCCTGTAACTGCTCATTTTTACAGTTAAGGAAACTGAAACTCACCAAATTCACTTGTACAAAATAATTTCATCTCTACGGTCTTCTGACTCAGTTAAAAATTATATGTATTTATATAACATTTATATACTATTTTCCCTGAAATGGTTAATTTTTTCCCCTTGCAACATTTTAGAATCCATCAAACATTTTGCATTAAAAAAGAAAGCAAATTCAACCAAGGTAAATTTTTGTTTGTTATTGGCACAGAAACAGATTATTCTAGAAACAGCTGTTATATTTTCTGCAGTAAAATTTGGTCATTTTGCATGACCTGTGGTGGCACAGTGTATAAAGTGTTGACCTGGAACCCTCAGGTTGCTAGTTTGAAACCCTGGGCTTGCCCAGTCAAGGCACATGTGGGAATTGATGCTTCCTGCTCCTGTCCCCTTCTTTCTCTCTCTCTCTCCCTCTCTCTAAACTGAATAGTCTTAAAAATATATTTTTAAAAATGGCACTGGCCGGTTGGCTCAGTGGTAGAGCATCAGCCCAGCGTGTGGAAGTCCCGGGTTCAATTCCAGGTCAGGGCACACAGGAGAAGTGCCCATCTG
This sequence comes from Saccopteryx leptura, assembly GCF_036850995.1. Taxonomy (NCBI): domain Eukaryota; kingdom Metazoa; phylum Chordata; class Mammalia; order Chiroptera; family Emballonuridae; genus Saccopteryx; species Saccopteryx leptura. The sequence goes on from NC_089511.1 coordinate 24,195,110, forward strand.
TTTCGCCACCCTTCTCCCTCTCCATCTCTCTTACCCTCCTGCAGCCAAGTCTCCACTGGAGCAAAGTTGGCCTGGGCGCTGAGAATGGCTCCATGGCCTCGGCCTCAGGTGCTAGAATGGCTCCAGCTGCGAGTCAGAGTATCTCCCCCTGGTGGGTGTGCCAGGTGGATCCCAGTCGGGTGCATGTGGGAGTCTGTCTGACTGCCTCCCTGCTTCTAACTTTGGAAAAATACAAAATCAGAAATTTTTTTTTGGTCTTTTTTTTTTATTTTTTTTATTCATTTTAGAAAGAAGAGAGAGAGAGAAAAGCGGGGAGGAGCAGGAAGCATCAACTCCCATATGTGCCTTGACCAGGCAAGCCCAGGGTTTTGAACCAGCGACCTCAGCATTTCCAGGTCGACGCTTTATCCACTGCGCCACCACAGGTCAGGCCTTTTTGGTCGTTTTGCACGTTAAAAGTGGTGATGTTCTACATTACCTTGTGTTTATTTTAGTTATTTTTTTAATTTTTAAATGTTTATTCAGTGGGAGGAGAGGAGGCAGAGACAGACTCCTGCATGCACCCTGATGGGGATCCACCTGGCATGTCCACTAGGGGGCAATGCTCTGCCCATCTGAGCAACAGAGCTCTTCTTAGCACCTGAGGCGGAGGCCAGGGAGCCATCCTCAGCACCTGGGGCCAACTCGCTCCAATCGAGCCATGGCTGCAGGAGGGGGGGGGGGGAGGGAGGGAGAGAGAGAGAGAGAGAGAGAGAGAGAGAGAGAAGTCAGGGGGGAGTGGTGTAGAAGCAGATGAGCACTTCTGTGTGCCCTGACCAGGAATCAAACCTGGGACATCCACACGTCAGTCCGAAGCTCTATCACTGAGCAAACTATTCAAGGCTCTAGTGCTTATATGTATTTTTAATTTTTCCCTAGCAAATTAAAAAACTGATGAGCAAACATTTAAAGGTATTCATTGAGCCCTGGCCAGATAGCTCAGTTGGTGAAGTGCAGAGACTGCCAGTTCAATCCCTGGTCAGGGTACATACAAGAGCAGCTCAATATTCCTCTCTCTCTCTCCCCCTCTCCATTCCTCTCTCTCTCTCACAAATCAACACAATAAACATTTTTTAAAGAATAAAGTTACTCACTGAAGCGAATCTTAATATCCAATTCTGGGTGTCACACAACCTAGTTTAGAAAGTAGTTGCTTGTTCTGGCTGATAACGCCTATTCTGCTAGTGGTGCCTTATTTGTTGATGAACAAATAGTGGTGCATTTATTTTTAACTAGGGATGAGCATCATGTACATATTTTTTCTAACACAACTCTGATCTAAGTTTACCTTAAATCACTGCAATGTGCACTTTAACTGAAATAAAATGCAAACTTGGCTAGCAATAACCATTTCAACTCCTCTAACATTGTTAACCCAGCATTCAGTTTTTAAATAACACTTTTTTCTTGACCAGAACATGTGTTTTTGTGAGACTGCCCCATTGGTAATACTTTGTGTAGAAAAACCTACAATTCTGTCGACATGGAGCCCAGAGAAGTAAAACTCTTTTTACTTTCTTTGGAATTCTGTGGCATCCAGTGAAGATACAGCTAAAATATCAGTGCTGTGTGGCTCTTAAAAAGTTATCCCATCCTTTCCAAGTCACTGGGTCAGATACTTTAAACAACAATGCCACTGTCCAGTTTCTACTGACAGGCCTAAGGGTTACACTAAACACCTCAATTATTTTGGAAAGAAATTGACTTCTTCCAGTCCTATATGTACCTCTTATGTGCAATATAATGAAAACAAACATATGCAATATTAACTCCATTAGGTTGAAGGGCAAGTTAACATCTTTAATTTTTAGTTCCCTCTTTACATCTTTCCTGAAAATAAAATTCAATGAAGTGAGGTCACACAGAGTAGCAATTGCTCACATCATCCAAGACCACACCATAGAGAATGCAGTGCAAGACTAATGAGTGGATCCCTTCATTGACACCACAAAATAAGTGGAAAAGCTTGGGCTTTGAGATCAAGTAATAATTTCTTATAAGTTAGATATGCTTGATTTAAATTCTCATTCTTTAACTCTGGAAATTTTATTTATCCTAAGTATTTAATTCAAAAGGCTGCTAGTAATACATTTATATAAATAAATTTGTCTGCATCAGCAAGTGGCATTATTTCACAAATATTCTAGTTTATAACCACATAAAAAAAATAAACCAAGCCCTGACTGGTTGGCTCAGTGGATAGAGCATCGGCCAGCCCAGTGTATGGACTTCTGAGGTTCAATTCCTGGTCAGGTCACACAAGAGAAGTGACCATCTGCTTCTCCGCTCCTCCCTCTTCCCTTCCGCAGCCAGTGGCTCAGTTGGTCCAAGTTTTGGCCTCAGGCGCTAAGGATAGCTCGGTTAATTCCAGCATCAGCCCCAGATGGGGGTGGTCACGTGGATCCTGGTTGAGGTGCATGCAGGAGTCTGACTATCTTCCCTCCTCTCACTTAAAAAATAAAACAAAAAAATAACAGGATCCAATTTTCAATGCTGTTTTTGTAAAAAGCAGTCATTACCAATACCAATTGCACTTTAACATATGTCTAATCATATTAAGTTGACTCTTAGAAACCTATAGGTGACAATAATCTTCTGAATCCAAGAAATAACCTATGTCTAGACTTTAGTGTGTTGATGAAATTAATTTGTCAATGCAGAAGACTGATTTCCCAATCATCCAATGAAGAAACAAAATAATGGATTTTTTAAAAAAGCTAAATGACATTTCAAAAGGTGAACAACATCCTATGAAGGGTATTATTATTATAACTAAATCATTAAACAATTATTTGGGGTGATGGCAGATTCTGGATTAGAATTAAAATTCAGCATTCTGGCTACATTTTACTTGCTAAATTCTAATTAACTTAAAGAATAAATCTAGCCTGACCAGGCAGGCGGTGGCGCAGTGGATAGAGCGTCGGACTGGGATGTGGAGGACCCAGGTTTGAGACCCCAAGGTCTCCAGCTTGAGTGCAGGCTCATCTGGTTTGAGCAAAGCTTACCAGCTTGAGCCTAAGGTCACTGGCTTGAGCAAGGGGTTATTCGGTCTGCTGAAGGCCCGCGGTCAAAGCACATATGAGAAATCGATCAATGAACAAATAAGGAGCCGCAACGAAGAATTGATGTTTCTCATCTCTCTCCCTTCCTGTCTGCATGTCCCTATCTGTTCCTCTCTCTGACTCTCTATGTCTCTGCCACAAAAAAAATAGAATAAATCTATTATTGTCACGATACAATATATAAGTCCCAATTCCATAGCACTGCTAAACTCCTAAGAAACAGCAAAATATGTATCAATTTGAATTGTCATGCCATGCTGCAGCGTCTGCCATTCAAGAGAAAGCTCAATTTCCCAAATTTAGTGTAGCTTGAATGATCTGAAATTCCTTTTGGATTACATAAACTGATACTTAGGATAACTGAAAGGACAGATCCAGAAAGAAACAAATGTGAAAATAACCTCTTCAGAAACTACAGAGAAAAAAAGAAAGTCTAAGGATACTGGCTCATCAGAATAAAAAGAAAGTTGACTTGCGACAGAAAAGATACTTGCTTTCCCAAAAGCTTGAGAAGGGGGGGAAAAACCAGACTCATACAAAATAAATGCATTTGTATTCTACCATACTTTATTTTGTAAAATTCCGCAGTAGGAGGGTGTTTTGATTTTAATAAGCACAATAAAAGCTATGAATCAAAATTGATATGGAATACAGTTTTCATGTAGCTTCCAATAAGTGTTTGAAATTAACAATTTGACATAATAAAGTACAGTTTTGACTCTCGAACAACGCGAGTATTAGGGGTACTGATCCTCCATCTCCTACAGTCAGAAATTCTGGGTATAACTTGGACTCCCCCCAAAATTAAACAGCATCCCTTTTGTATCCATGGGGGGTTGGTTCCAGAATTCCCACAGAATACCAAATTCTGCAGATGCTAAAGTCACTTATATAAAATGGCATAGAACGATGCATACATACAGCCAGGCCCCTGCACACCCGTGGATCGAAAATACTGTTTTCGATCCATGGTTGGTTATAGCCAAGGATATGAAACCTGGAGACATAGAGTCTTTTATTTTTTTGTATAGTTATTGAAAAAAAAAATCCACATATACCTAAGTGGACTACACAGTAGTTAAATTCATGTCGTTCATAGGTCAACTGTATGGTAAAACTGTTAATGGTAGAATTTCAGTGATTGGATGTATATGGATGTTCAATGTATGATTTTTAAAACTTTTATGTTTGAAATTTTTCAAAACTAAATGGGGGTTAAAACTAAATCTATTTGTAAGTGTAAGAGTGATAATTAAAACAAGATAAAGCATGCAAGCACAAAGCAGTTGCCCAATAAATATCTCCTTGATCCTTTTGAAAGATGTCAGCCAAAGAAAAGGCTGCCTCAATAGTTAAGAATTTCAGCCTGACCAGGCGGTGGTGCAGTGGATAGAGCATCGAACTGGGACGTGGAGGACCCAGGTTCAAAACCCCAAGGTCACCAGCTTGAGAGCAAGCTCATCCAGATTGAACATAGGCTAACTAGCTTGAGCACGAGGTCACTGGCTTGAGCCCAAAGGTTGCTGGCTTGAAGCCCAGGGTCTCTAGCTTGAGCTCAAGGTCACTGGCTTGAGCAAGGGGTCACTCGCTCTGCTGTAGCACCTCCCCATTAAGGCACATAAGACAACACAATCAATGAAGAACTAAGGAGCCACAATGAAGAATTAATGCTTCCCATCTCCCTTCCTGTCCCTCTCTCTAACTCTGTCTCTGTCAAAAAAAAAAAAAAAAGTCAAGAACTTCAGGTTTCAACAATTATGTGTTCTCCAGCAAAGAACAGAATCTGAAAGACTTCAACAACAAACACTTAGAAATATACACCCAGTCCTTTTAAAGCAAAGATGAAGTCAAAAGACAGGGGAGGCCCTAGCCGGTTGGCTCAGCGGTGGAGCGTCGGCCTGGCGTGTGGGGGACCCGGATTCGATTCCCCGCCGGGGCACATGGGAGAGGCGCCGATTTGCTTCTCCACCCCTCCCCCTCTCCTTCCTCTCTGTCTCTCTCTTCCCCTCCCGCAGCCAGGGCTCCATTGGAGCAAGGATGGCCCGGTGCTGGGGATGGCTCCTTGGCCTCTGCCCCAGGCGCTGGAGTGGCTCTGGTCGTGGCAGAGCCACGCCCCAAAGGGGCGGAGCATCGCCCCTGGTGGGCAGAGCTTCACCCCTGGTGGGCGTGCCGGGTGGATCCCAGTCGGGCGCCTGCGGGAGTCTGTCTGACTGTCTCTCCCCGTTTACAGCTTCAGAAAAATACAAAAAAAAAAAAAAAAAAAGACAGGGGAACCCCCTTGTTGCCAGGAAAAGGAAGAAAGGGGGATTAAACACCATGGCACTAAAAAGGGGGAGAAGAAGGCAGAGTAGGGGCTTAATGACGAGGGTCAGGACTTTCAGCAAATATGAAGTTGAAACTGAAATCACTAAATAAAGCTTAAACTGATGCTGTAGTTTAAATCAAAGCGATTATAACACTAAAAGCTGATCAAAAGAAAGTGTCTCCCTTTCCACCCATTTAGAGCAGAAAAAAGAAAAAAAACACTAACATTCCCCGTGAAAATAGGAAGAAACATTATTTCTTGACATGACAATCAAGTACACAAATTTGCCCTGACTTTCCTAGATAACTGTGATAGGGCTTGCTAGTTGTCTGCAGGCATTTTGTGTGAAGCTTTCAAAGTGTGAAGCTGTCACTAGGAGTGTGTTACCCACTAATTACCCCCTGTATCTAGGTGCTGCATGTGAAGAGTTCTGGTCAATGGAATGTAAACAAAAGCAAGGTTTTTAAAAATAGGAGGTTAAAAGGGTGAATTTTACAGTATGTAAATTTTATGTCAATAAAGAAGGAAGGGCCTGACCAGGCAGTGGCACAGTGGATAAAGCGTCGGGCCTGACCAGGCGGTGGCGAAGTGGATAGAGCGTCGGACTGGGATGCGGAGGACCCAGGTTCGAGACCCCAACGTCACCAGCTTGAACGTGGGCTCATCTGGCTTAAGCAGAAAGCTCACCAGCTTGGACCCAAAGTCGCTGGCTCAAGCAAGGGGTTACTCGGTCTGCTGTAGCCCCACAGTCAAGGCACATATGAGAAAGCAATCAATGAACAACTAAGGTGTCGCGGTGTGCAGCGAAAAGCTAATGATTGATGCTTCTCATCTCTCTCTGTTCCTGTCTGTCTGTCCCTGTCTATCCCTCTCTCTGACTCATTCTCTGTCTCTGTAAAAAAATAAATAAATAAAATAAAATAAAAAGATATAATATTAAAATTAACTAAGGAAATTAAATAAAGTTATGCCATCTGGATAGGAATTAATATAGTGTGTGCAGATGTGATAAACAGACTCTGACTTTCCAGTAGGGCCCAGTTGGTGTGTGTGTGAAGTTTATACATAGAAAAGAAGTGGCCTGATGTCATAACTGTAAGTTAACAAAAACAAGACACGTCCCTAGGAACATCTTAAAAGTGGCTTGACATAAATAAACATAAAAAGGGCTCCCTGCAAGGAACTCCCAAAAAGGTGGTTTGAGGTGATAATCAGGTAGATTGACACCTGTTAGAAAGCATTAGCCAGACCTGGCCAAGCGGTGGCACAATGGCTAGAGCTTTGGGCTGAGATGCAGAGGACCCAGGTTGGAGACACCAAGGTCGCCAGCTTGAGTGCGGGTTCATCTGGTTTGAGCAAAGCTCACCAGCTTGGACCCAAGGTCGCTGGCTTGAGCAAAGGGTTACTCAGTCTGCTGAAGGCCCACGGTCAAGGCACCTATGAGAAAGCAATCAATGAACAACTAAGGTGTTGCAACACGCAACGAAAAACTAAAGATTGATGCTTCTCATCTCTCTCCATTCCTGTCCGTCTGTCCCTATCTATCCCTCTTCTGACTCTGTGTCTGCAAAAAAAAAAAAGAAAGAAAGAAAGAAAGCAAGCAAGCATTGGCTAGGAAAGGTACTAAAGCTGAGGGGTCCCCCTGCTGCAGTAGTCACCCAGACTCCAATGTGGACTGTCTCCACGACACTCTGACCAAAGACAGCCGAGAGGAGCACACCAACGGGGCCCCCTTAAGCTGTACTCAGGCACACCAAAAGGATTTGTGAATAATAAATTGCTTGTGTAATTCTTGCAACTAAGTTTTATGTCGGTCTCGTGTCTTTCCTCCGGTGGCAGTGTCAGCACTAATAAAGTAGAATCCTCATAGCTGCTTCAAGAGTAGTATCGAAAATGTTGCCAGCCCTGTTGATAAGCAGGAGTGTCCCACTGCACTGGTCAGTGGAATCAGGGACGCTTAATCAACGTAGAGCTTGGGCTCTACTGGGACAAATAAATAAACTAACAAACAAAATAGAATCTGACTCACAGATACAAAGAACAGATTGACAGCTGAGAGAAGAGGGGTGTTGGGAAGCTGGTTGAAAAAGGTGAATGAATTAAGCAAAACAAAACAGACACAGACAATGTATGGTGACTGCCAGAGGGAAAGAAGAAATGGGGGGGGGGGATAGAAGAGGGTAAAGGGAGGATAAATGGTGACAGAAGGAGACTTGACTTTGGGTAGTAAACACACGAGGCAATATACAGATGACATATGAAGCTGTACTCTTGAAACTGATAGATCAGCTGCCATCCCATGGGCAGTGCAAACCCATGGGGGTAGGGGTAATGGCTTGCTTGAAGCCACGGCCTGGGACCTTTCAACCAGCCCAGGCCTCTGCTTTTTTACAACTGACGCTGATAATAGACAGTTGAGCCAGGAGATAAACAATTTGGAGGAGCTGTGGCACCACTCCAATCCACATACGAAGAAATATTACCTTGAACCTATTGAGGCAGCACCGTCAGCCGCTTTTCCAAAACCCCTGACTAACCTATATAAACCCTGCTCCATCCCTCCCTAGGGGCTGACATGGCTTAGTCTGTCTTGGCCAGCCTGCACCCAGGCTTTTAAATAAATTTTCCCTTTGGAACATACCAGCCTTGAGTTTTCGGTCCAGCTCTCTCCAGTACCCACCTATAGACCCAGGAAGGGGTTTAGCTTGTCAATTATCTCACATGGGATAAGGCAGTCCAGCTGGAGTTCTTTAGGTCTGACCTAGTTGGGGGTTTATACCATCTGCCAGTTACTAAGGGAGACTGAAAATAGGATTTTCCCCCTCCTCAGTGAACTGGCCCCCCAGTTTCAACCTTTCAGAAACTAGTACAATTCTATTAACCAATGTAACTCCAATAAATTCAATTAAAAAAAAAAGATAATTTGAAACAAACTCCAAAACTAGTGTTAAATAAGTAACATACACAAATGGCTCGTATTTTCTTTAAAAAATAAAAACATAACACAGTGGAAAGTTTCCCACCTACTTTATTTTTTATTATTATTTTTAAAGATTTTATTTATTGATTTTAGAAGAGAGGAGAGAGAGAAATGGGGGAGGTGGAGAAGTGGGAAGCATCAACTCACAGTAGTTGCTTCTTTCTTGTATGTGCCTTGACCAGGTAAGCCCAGGGCTTCAAACTGGCAACCTTAGCATTCCAGGTAGATATTTTATCATCCACTGTAACACCACAGGTAAGGCCCCACCTATTTTAATCCTCCATTAATCTAGTTTCTTCTGTATCCTTCCAGGGCATTTGAATACAAATATAACAAAAATATTAATAAATATTTTAATTCTTTTTTTAAAGATATTTATTTTATTGATTTTAAAAAGATAAAGGGAGAGAGCGAGAGACAGACAGGAACATCGATCTGTTCCTGTATGTGCCCTGATCAGGGATGGAACTTGCAACCTCTGTGTTTCAGGACAATGCTCTAAACAACTAAGCTATCTGGCCAGGACAATATTTTTATTCTTCTTGGTCTTCATCCTTGATTACAAAATGATAGTCTACTATACTGAGCAATAACTTTACTTTTTCATTTAACAACAGATCTTGAAAATCTTTCCATACCTGGCATAAAGAGCTACTTTTCCACAACTATGTAATAATACATAGTTCATTGTATGCTGCACAATAGTTTATTTACTCCCTTATCGAAAGGTGCTGAGTTGCTCCTAATTGTTTGCTATCACCAAAAAATGCTTCAATGAAACACCTCCTACACATTCATCATATTGGTATATATACATTTTCAGAAGTAGGACTACTGGGTCAAACGATCTATACATATATTTGCAATTTTAATAAATAATTCTCAATCTCCTTTTCCAACAATTTCTCCCCATCCATTTCCATTTGATATGACAGAAGTTAAAATTCAAGAGATGGTGCCCTGGCCGTATATTTAGTTTGTTAAAGCATTGTCCCAAATCACAGAGTTTGCCAGTTCGATTCCCAGTCAGGGCACATACAGGAGCGGATGTTCCTGTCTCTTGCTTTGTCCTTTCCTCTCTCTAAAAGCAATTAAATAAATAAATAAATAAATAAATAAAATAAAAACAAAAAACAAAAAATTTAAATAAAAGCAATAAAATAAACATTAAACAAAAAATTTTCTTGCCTGACCAGGCAGTGGCACAGTGGATAGAGCGTTGGCCTGGAACACTGAGGTCTCAGGTAGGAAACCCCAAGGTCACCGGCTTGAGTGAGGGCTCATCCAGCTTGAGCCATGGGCTCACCAGCTTGAGTACAGGGTCACTAACTTGAGCGTGGGATCATACACATGACTCCATGGTCACTAACTTGAGCCCAAGGTCGCTGGCTTGAGCAAGAGATCACTCACTCTGCTGCAGCCCTCAGTCAAGGCACATATGAGAAAGCAATCAATGAACAACTAAGGGACCACAATGAAGAATAGATGCTTCTCATCTCTCTCCCTTCCTGTCTGTCTGCTCCCATCTGTCTCTCTCTCACACACACAAAAAAAATTAAATAAATAAATACATTTTTTTTAATTCAAGAGATGGAACTTTTACTTTCATTCATGAAGAATTAATTACTCCAGGAATTACCCCCACAGTAATTAACTAGGCAAAATACAAAAAATAGCCTGACCTGTGGTGGCGCAGTGGATTAAGCCTCGACCTGGAACACCAAGGTTGCCGGTTCGGAACCCTGGGCTTGCCTGGTCAAGGCACATACAGGAAGCAACTACAGTGAGTTGATGCTTCCTGTTCTCCCTCATCTCTCTCTATCTCTCCTCTCTCCAAAAATCAATCAATCAATAAATTTAAAAAAAAATAATTTTCAGTCATTGGATAACAGGCAGGTTAGGACTATGAATACTGAAAGAAGGGAAATAAATAAGATGAACCCAGTAGTGGGATTCAAATAATTTAACAGCCGGTTCTTTGCCCTAATGACTGTCTTATGTATAGAAATATGATATACTGAAAGGTAGTTTATTATTTCATGTATTTAATACTTAAATAAGAACAATAAAAGAGGTCCACAAAGCTAGATACTAAAAGTTTTAAAATATTAATGAAAAAAATATTAAATAAAATAATACTTGACAAAAAAACAATAAACTGTTATTTAAGATATTCCTGGCTGGTCGGCCCAGCGTGTGGAAGTCTCAGATTCGATTCCTGGCCAGGGCACACAGCAGAAGCACCCATCTGCTTCTCCACCCTTCCCCCACTTCTTTCTCTCTGTCTCTCTCTTCCCCTCCCACAGCCAAGGCTCCACTGGAGCAAAGTTGGCCTGGGCACTGAGTATGGCTCCATGGCCTCGGCCTCAGGCGCTAGAATGGCTCAGTTGCAATGGAGCAAAGGCCCAGATGGGCAGAGCCTCGCCCCCTGGTGGGCATGCTGGTGGATCCCGGTTGGATGCATGAGGGAGTCTGTCTCTCTGCTTCCCTGTTTCTCATTTCAGGGGGAAGGGAAAAAAAAAAAAAAAAAAAAAAAAAAAAATATATATATATATATATATATATATATATATATATATATTTCCAATGACAGCTTGTCACCCCCTGGTTGTTTGGCACTTTTTCTCTTTATGTTATGTTTGTTTACTAAAGTAGCAAACACAAGGAAATTAAAATGTAGTGTTTCATCAAAGGTGCAATGAGTTTTATAAAATGAATAAATAAATATTACAGGCATAGTTCCACCAAGTTTTTCACCTATGGACAGAATGAGCATTACTATAGGCGCTTAGAATACACTGTTGCACAGATGAACGTTAAAAAAGAATAAGGAGCCTGACCAGGCGGTGGTGCAGTGGATAGATCGTCAGGCTGGGATGTGGAAGGACCCAGGTTCGAGACCCCGAGGTCTCGGTCTGCTGAAGGCCCACGGTCAAGGCACATATGAGAAGGCAATCATGGAACAACTAAGATGTCACAATGAAAAACCGATGATTGAAGTTTCTCAGCTCTCTCTGTTCCTGTCTGTCTTGTCCCTATCTATCCCTCTCTCTGACTCTTTCTCTGTCTCTGTAAAAAAAAAAAAAGGAGTAAGGAATGTAAATCTGTAAACTCCACATTGGGAGACTGCCCAGGTGCCCACCTTAGAGAAAACCCTGATTACAAGTGCCATTTTAAGAACCAGTTCGCCAAACTCAACAAAAAATTAGATATTGGTTCTGCTGAACTGGTGCAAACAAGCTGAATCCCACCACTGAGTGAACCTGATGATAACCCCAGACACAGAAGCCCTCATTGTTATCCTGTTCCAAGAATACCATCTCCGTGTGCTGCAAATGTTAACTACCCTATACCCAGCAATGTAAAAGAATGTCTTTCCACTATATTCTTTATCCAATCTCAGAGATTTCCCACTTTGCTTTCTCCTGCCTCCTTAATCTACCACCAATGAATTTCATATAATACCCCTTAAGTCTCCTCCTTTGATTTTAATGTATAAAATAAGATGCAAAACTGCCATTCTCTGGAGTTCTTTCTTTACTCTTTTTTTTTTTTTTTAGAAAGTTGGAATAGCTATATTTTTTAATTTTTTAAAAATTTTTTAAAATTCATTTTTAGAGAGGAGAGAGAGAGGGAGAGAGATAGAGACAGAGAGAGAGAAGGGGGGAGGAGCCGGAAGCATCAACTCCCATATGTGCCTTGACCAGGCAAGCCCAGGGTTTCAAACCGGCGACCTCAGCATTTCCAGGTCGACGCTTTATGCACTGAGTTCTTTCTTAATCTGTTGAGATTTTGCTTCTCAGCAATTGTTGTCAGTTTGGCTCAAATAGATCTAAAAAACCTCTACAGGGTTGGTTGGACATTTCTTACATTGGCAATTTTTTTTACTTTTTCTTTATTTAATTGTGTTTACATAGATTCTAGGGTCACCCCGAATGCCTCCCCTCTTCCCCTTATTCCCCTCAACATCTCCCTTGCCCCCCATCCTACAGCGTCCTCCCCCCTTCCCTTCAGGTTTATCCCATCCTATCATTCCCTTTCCCTCTGTCCTCTTTTTCTCTGGTCCCTTTGATCCCTCCTCTATCTCAATTCCGTTCCTCAGTTCTCATTATTCCTTGGATTCCTCAAATGAGTGAGGTCATATGATATTTTTCTTTCTCAGCCTGGCTTATTTCACTCAACATAATAGTTCCAGGTCCCTCCATATTGTTGCAAAAGGTAAGATATCCTTCTTTTTCATAGCCCCATAGTATTCCATTTATATATGTACCACAGCTTTTTAATCCACTCGTCCACTGACGGACACTTGGGCTGTTTCCAGATCTTCGCTATTGTGAACAATGCTGCCATAGCTCCAGTGGCGCAATCGGTTAGCGCACGGTACTTATACATTGACAATTTTTATATTTATCTGGTTTTACAAAGGGCAAAAAGATACAATCAATGCCTGTTGTTTCTCAGCTGATAAAATAGCTGTTCTTAGTCATTCCATCGATGGAGGGAGGATATTTTAAGTATAAGTAGTTCAGTCTCCAAAATGTGAGAGCTATTTTTTTTCCTCTTCTATAAGAAAATGGATTACTTCTCAGCCTTTTGGCTAAGATCAAGTGGAGAAAATGGAGTTTTCCTTCGTCTGGCAGGCAGTATAATTCCAAATTTAGTCATTATTTAGGCCAACAGAACTAAAAAACAGTTGGCAGAACTGAATCCTTTCATCTAGAGAATTCATCTTCATTCTTTTGCACTCCATAATCTCAAAGTATATACATTTTAAATACCTCGTAGGACTATTTAAATGTTTTTTATCTTACTCTTCTAGTAAGTTCAACTCAAGTTTTCTTGAAGGAGCCTTGAAAAGATTATATAGAAGGTATGCAGCATTATAGTTCACATTTCTCTTAAGAGGGTGAACATAAAGCCTTATCTTAAATGATTTTATCTACAACAACAAAGGGAATGAGAAAGAACAGACCACTTATGGGCAAATGCAATTTGATGGATGGTCTACATATTCAAAAATTTTCCATCCCCATCATAACACTGTTGGAAGTAGGTTTCATATCTGTTTTACAGATAAGAAAATTGAAAGTTCAAGAGATTGATTTATCCAAGGTCATAGTAAGTGGTAAGTGAGCTAGGATTTTACCTATACTTTATCTACACATAAATTTTTATCTATACACTCTGTAGTTCCAAAGCGCATTCTATTTTTCCATTCACCATACTGTTTTTCCTACCACGGGCTCCAATGACTATAGGACATTATCTGTTCTGATTTTTATTTCATAGTAATAGCTCAGTAGATAACACTAATTAACAGATGAGAGATTTTGTTCATGATTAAAACTCTCCGTTACATCCCCTCCCTGCTTCATGCAGTTTTTGTCCACTTCATGTTATTTTGTTGTTGTTTTTTAGCGAGAGAGACAGAGAGAGGGATAGACAGGAACAGAGAGAGACGAGAGGCATCAATTCTTCGTTGCAGCACCTTAGTTGCTCATTGTTTACTTTCTCATATGTGCCTTGATTGGGGGGCTAGAGCCAAGCCAGTAAACCCTTGCTAAAGCCAGCAACCTTGGGGCTCAAGCCAGCGACTATGAAGTCATGACTATGCTCTTATGCTCAAGCCAGCAACCCTGCACTCAAGCTGGTAAGCCTGCACTCAAGCCAGATGAGCCCACACTCAAGTCAGTGACCTCAGGGCTTTGAACTTGGGTCCTCAGAATCCCAGGCCAATGCTCTATTCACTGCACAACCGCCTGGTCAGGCCACTTCACGATGTTTTTCATATTACAGAGCTAATTTGGCCAGTGCAGGAATTTTGGGAGTTCTGTTAAAAAGACTTGCAGGCTGTCTTTCTAACTTTAACTTCATTACAAATGAAACCTTCCTAGACACAAGAACAGTTCTTTAAACATGATTTCTTTGTCTTTGATTCTTTTCTTTTTTGTAATTTTGCCGTTGGGTTGATTTATAATTTATATGTACATTCTATGGCTAATTTCATTTCACTTCACTGTTTATCTTGCTTATTATTTTAAATATACTGTATGTCACTTTTTTATTTTTTAAAGAAACTCAAAACCATTTTAAGAGCATGCTCTATTTTACAAGTGTACATATACAGGAATTTAAGTCAGCACTCATTTTCACTATGACTCCCCCTACAAAGTTATACATGTTATTCAAGCTTTTAATAGAATTTATAGGTACTGTAAATACTATGCATTCAGCCTAGCATAATTTTCTAATTTCAGTAAAGTTATTAAAGATGAATGAAAACAGATGGTTGGTTCTCTTAACCCATCGTTTTTAGATTCCAGTCCACACTGCTTGTTCCTCCACACTCTATTTTAATGCAGATACAGGGTTAGTACTGGTACAGTTCTAAGGGCCATCCCTGAGATTCTTAAATTTCAAATGTATCTAGCTCAACCAAATAAAGATGAGTCACTTATGACTTCCTGTTTCATAAGAATATTGTTTCTCTCAAGTTGCAGGAGCTACAGCACCCCTGACAACTCATAAATTAGGCATGCCAAAGATGAGATCCATCCATTAACCAGACTGGGAGGCATTTTAAGGTAGCTAAATTAAGAAAGTCATATGAACCACCAACTTGAGAAGAATATAAAGTATTAAAGAGCTTTTTTTCTGATCCTCCCAACCACTTCCTCTACTGTATGCCCATAGAATTTTTTTCCTAAATATTTTATTTATTTATTTTAGAGAGAGGGGAGAGAGAGAGACAGAGAGAGAAAGTGGGAAGCATCAACTCATAGTAGTTGCTTCTCATATGTGCCTTGACCAACCAAGCAAGCCCGAGTTTTGAAATAGCGACCTCAGCATTCCAGGTCGACACTTTATCCACTGAGCCATCACAGGTCAGGCATGCCCATAGAATTTACTTTATCCTTCTCTTATTGTACTCACTACTATATAGCTTGTATTATGCTTTTCAGTAAGGATACCCTATTCTTCTTCCAGATCAGTGATGTCCAACAGAAATACAATGTGAGCCACATATATTGTTCTATGTTTTCTAGTAGTCACATTAACAAATAAAAATTGGCTTCAAAACCTAATATATCCAAAATATTGTCATTTAAACATGTAATCATATAAAAATTAATGGAATAGTTTACATTTGCATGGGGGGGGACTAGTCTTCAAACTCAAATGTGTATTTTATACTTACAATTTTTAACTATCTAACAGCTACTTTTAGCTGGCGACTACCACATTGAACTACTATAGAAATGGGGGAGAGGGAACGTCCGGATATTTCACAGCTGGAGAGACTTACTTTCAAATCATAAATCCATGCCCTGGCCAGGTATCTCAGTTGATTAGAGCATCATCCCCCTACACCAAGGTTGCTCCCCAGTCAGGACACATACAAGAATCAACCAATGGCCTGACCGGGCTGTGGCGCAGTGGATAGAGTGTCGGACTGGGATGCAGAAGACCCAGGTTTGAGACCCCGAGGTCGCCAGCATGAGCAAGGGCTCATCTGGTTTGAGCAAAAGCTCACCAGCTTAAGCCCAAGGTCGCTGGCTCGAGCAAGGGGTTACTCGGTCTGCTGAAGGCCCGCGGTCAAGGCATGTATGAGAAGGCAATCCATGAACAATTAAGGTGTTGCAATGCGCAACGAAAAACTAATGATTGATGCTTCTCATCTCTCCGTTCCTGTCTGTCTGTCCCTGTCTATCCCTCTCTCTGACTCTCTCTCTGTCTCTGTAAAAAAAAAAAAAAAAAAAAAAAGAATCAACCAATGAATGCATATATATATGTAGACCAACAAATCAATGTTTCTCTCTAAAATCAATGTACACAAATTTTTTTTACAAAATCTTAATTTCAGCCCTGGCCAGATGGCTTGGTTGGTTAAAGTATCATCCTGAAGTACAGAGGTTGCTGGCTTAATTTCCTGTCAGGGCACACAGGATGAAGGCAAGATTTTATACTTCAATGGCCATATATTTTGTTTAATATACATTGGAAAAATATAATTAATATGTCAAGCTCAAGAATCCATGTACATCTTCACTTACCATAGGACTAAAGTATACAATCCCTACTTAAGGAGGAGAAAATGATATAATTTTTAAGCTCAGAGTGGCAGAGCTGAGTTCCACCCAAGTCTAAATACTGGCCCTGGCCAGTTGGCTCAGCAGTAGAGCATTGGCCCGGCATGTGGAAGTCCAGGGTTCAATTCCTAGTCAGAGCACACAAGAGAAGTGACTATCTGCTTCTCCACCCTTCCCCTTCTCTCTCTCTCTTCCTCTCCCAGAGCCGTGGCTTGAATGGTTGGAGCAAGTTGGTCCCAGGCACTGAGGACAGCTCCATGGCCTCACCCCAGGTGCTAAAACAGCTCTGTTGCCAAGCAACGAAGCTATGGTCCCAGATGAGCAGAACACTGCCAGGCTCAGGACTTGCTGGGTGAATCCCAGTCAGGGTGCATATGGGAGCCTGTTTCTGCCTCCCCGCCTCTCAATTAAAAATAATTAAAAAATAAGAATTTAAATCTTAATTTTGTGCTCTTTTCACTGCTAAAGAACTTACTGTCTGTATGACACCGAGTGATTAACACTGTCTTCTTACATAAATGTTTCTCAATAACAGTCTCATTTATCAAACAAACTATAAGCAATGGTGGTGTCTTAAAGTACTACTGTTTTTCCACAATGACAGGTGCAGAATAGGAGATCAATAATGCCTTGATTATGTGGTTAGATTGCTTCCAACCACTGAGAGTTAGCACAGGAGGAAATTCCTATGGCTCAAACAAAACAATCATAATATACCCTAAAGCCAAACAGTTTGGATTAATTGCTGTTTGCATTATTCACATCACTATTTCCCCCCACGAATGAAAAATCAGGAGATAGTACACAATAAATACTAGAAACTATAGGCATATCTCATTTTACTGCGCTTCATGTGATTGCACTTCACAAATGTTTCAGTTTTTACAAATTGCAGGCAATGCCTTCCACCAGAAAAAGATTATGACTTACTTTACTGTGGTAGTCTGGAACTGAACCCAGAATTCTTCCCAGGTATGACTGTATACAACATATACATATAGAGAATATATATAAATACAGGGAACAACTCAGTGATCAAATAACAGGGATCTTAAAATTGTACTATACTGCCCACAAAAAGAAAGGGATATTCCAAAATGAATATGAAGTTATAAAATATCCCCTAATTTTTGTGAGCAGTGTATTATCTAAACCTTCCATTTAACATATGGAAAACTGAGACTCAGAGTGGTAAGATGACTTGCCAATAGTCATGAAGTTAGTTAATGACAGTGTCAGCTGCAGTTCTCATTCACTCTTCGTGATGTTCCATGGATTAAACACAAATAGTAGGGGGATATATACAATATATATCTAGATTATTACAATATAGTAATACAAATCCTGCTTAAGGTAAGATGGAATTTTAAAATCTTTTCATTAAGCATAAATGCTGCTCAATATGGACTCAGACTAGTAATTAAATTAGCTTTGCCTAATAATGCTGGCCTATCTGTCTGAGAAAGCCACAATACTTGACCACAAAGAGCTGTTGCTATCCAACTGTTTTTGGTAGTGAAGTAAAGAAGATTCTAATTTCAGGTCATCGTTTTCATTTTGTGTCCATTTATGAACCCCTGGCATTCTCAACAGTTACATACTAAGTTCCCTAGCTGCAAACATCCATTGTAGATTGGAAAAAGGATAGTCTTTGAAGTCAAAAACAACTTCTGAATACCAGCTCTATCACTTAGAATATAACATTGAACAAACTACTTCATCTCTCTGGGCCTGTTTCTCAACTAAAATAATAAGATTACACTATCCACTTCACAAGGCTATCAAAAATATTACATGAGATAATACAAATAGTACAGTACACTGTCTTAGGACATAGTTAAGTGAAAGGTGAAGAATAGAGTAAGAAAAATGTTCACTTATGAGTGTGAAAGTGAGTTTATGGTTTGTAACGTTGAAATGTTAACTCCTGTTCAATACCTAAAATAGTCCACCTTAAATAAATATTTACAAAGCCTTCACTCTGTGCATAACTCAGAGACAGTTGTTCACAAATTTATGGTCTGATATTGATATACCAAGAGAAGATACCAAGAAATTCAGAAGACATATTTCATGATGCTTTTTAATACTAAAAATAACACTTAGGTTCTAGTTTTATTTTTAAGTCCTTATCAGAAACATACATTGAAGTCTTAAAGAAAAATAATATAGTCCCCAAACAGAAAACTGAAGTTGGGTGAAGTATACATAAAGAATCATCATACTAGTCTCTCTACTGCAGTTCATGTTTGAAATTTTCCAAATTAGCCTGACCAGGCAGGGGTGCAGTGGATAGAGCGTTGATCTGGGACACTGAGAATCCAGGTTCAAAATCCCGAGGTAGTCAGCTTGAGCATGCATTCATCTGGCTTGAGTATGAGCTCACCAACTTGTGCGTAGGGTCACTGGCCTGAGCATGGGATCATAGATATGACCCCATGTTTGCTGGCTTGAGCTCAAAGGTTGCTGGCTTGAAGCCCAAGGTCACTGGTTTGAGCAAGGGGTCACTGACTCAGCTGGAGCCCCCCAGTCAAGGTACGTATGAGAAAGCAGTCAATGAACAACTAGTGTTACAAGTACAAGTTGATGCTTCTCATCTCACTCCCTTCCTGTCTCTGTTTCTCTCTCTCACTTAAAAAAAAAAAAAATCCAAATTAGAAAGCTTTGTTTGCCCTGGCTGGTTAGCTCTGTGGATAGAGCATCAGCTGGATCCACAAACCTGGATATGGACATCCCAGGTTCAATTCCCAGTCAGGGCACACATGAGAGCGACCATCTGCTTCTCTTTTCCTCCCTCTCCCTTTTCTCTCTCTTTCCCCTCTCACAGCTGATTCGAGCATTGGCCTAAATGGGGGCTGCTGGGTGGATCCTGGTCAGGGTGCATGTGGGAGTCTGTCTACCTTTCCTCCTCTCACTTAAAAAAAAAAAGCATTGTTTTTTTAAAAATCTAACAGCAACAAAAAAAATTAACTACACATAGTACTAATAAACTTCTCCTAAGGAACCAACGTCTCCATCTAAAGCTTTTTCTAAACCAAGAAACTATTGGTCATTTCAGCCAAAATTACACAAAGTATTTTAAAATTATACTCTCAACATAAGCATGTCTTATCTTTTAATTATAGAGCAGTATCTTTTCTTGCTTTGGAATTACTACTACTACACCTGTTAGAACAACCCACAGTGTATTTTTCCTTTTCCCTGTATGTTCTACAGTTGATCCGAGCCAAAACCCCAAGAAGCGATTTCCCCTATACTTTCTAACTATTTTATCAGTAACTAAAACTAATAACAGTTACACACACACACACCAAGAACTCTAATATCCCACCATTACACCTACTATTTATTAGTGGGCCCACTGGATACCTGACCTTTTAAAAAACATGATTCATCTCAAAAGAAACAAATATGATTCATCTGAGAGTGACAAAAAAAGCAAGAGCCCTGTCCAAATAGTTTAGTTGGTTAGAGCACCATCACCATAGGCCAAGGTTGTGGGTTTGATCCCCAGTCAAGGCACATACAAGAATCAACCAATGGCTTGGCCTGTGGTGGCAAAGTGGATAAAGTGTCAACCTGGAATACTGAGGTCACGGGTTCAAAACCCTGGTCTTGCCCAGTCAGGGCACATCTGACAAGGTGTTTCTCTTGTTTTTCTCTCTCCTCACCCTGTCCTCTCTCTCTGAAAAAAGAGGCCCTGGCTGGTTTGCTGAGAGGTAGAGCATCGGCCTGGCGTGCAGGAGTCCCAGGTTCGATTCCCAGCCAGGGCACACAGGAGAGGCGCCCATCTGCTTCTCCACCCCTCCCCCTCTCCTTCTTCTCTGTCTCTCTCTTCCCCTCCCGCAGCCAAGGCTCCACTGGAGCAAAGTTGGCCTAGGCGCTGAGGATGGCTCCATGGCCTCTGCCTCAGGCGCTAGAGTGGCTCTGGTCGCAATGGAGCGACGCCCCAGATGGGCAGAGCATCACCCCCTGGTGGGCGTGCCGGATGGATCCTGGTTGGGCGCATGTGGGAGTCTGTCTGACTGCCTCCCCGTTTCTGGCTTTGGAAAAATACAAAAAAAAAGAAACATTAAAAAAAAATTTTTTTTTTTGAAGGAAGACTTCGGCCCTGGCCAGTTGGCTCAGTGGTAGAGCATCCACCTGGTGTGTGGAAGTCCTGGGTTTGATTTCTGGTCAGGACACACAAGAGAAGCACCTGTCTGCTGCTTCTCCTCCCTTCCTCCTTTCTCTCTGTCTCTCTCTTCCCCTCCCACAGCCAAGGCTCCATTGGAACAAGTTGGGCTAGGTGCTGAGGATGGCTCCATGCCTCTGCTTCAGGTGCTATAATGGCTCCCGTTGCAACGGAGCAAAGCTCCAGATGGGCAGAGCATCGCCCCCTAGTGGGCTTTCTGGGTGGATCCCGGTAGGGTGCAAGCAGGATTTCTGTCTCTCTGCACCCCCTCCACTTCTCACTTCAGAAAAATACAAAAGAAAAAAAAAAAAGAAAGACTTCTCCACATAACACACACCTTCAAAATAATGGCCAAATGACTGAGAAAATGCTATGAACATAGTCTGTATTCAATTTTACTACACTTTCTACATATATTTTTAATTTGTTGGCATATGATGCATTAGCCAAATTGAAAATATCAGTTGAAATTCTTTTTTTCCGCCTGACCAGGCGGTGGCGCAGTGGACAGAGGGTCAGAGTGGGATGCAGAGGACCCAGGTTCGAGACCTCAAGGTCGCCAGCTTGAGAGTGGACTCATCTGGTTTGAGCGCAGGCTCATCTGGTTTAAGCAAAGCTCACCAGCTTGAACCCAAGGTCGCTGGCTCAAGCAAGGGGTTACTCAGCCTGCTGACAGCCCACGGCCAAGGCACATATGAGAAAGCAATCAATGAACAACTAAGGTGTTGCAACGAAAAACTGATGATGGATGCTTTTCATTTCTCTAAGTTTCTGTCTGTCCCTATCTATCCCTCTCTCTGACTCTCTGTCTTTGTAAAAAAAAAATTTTTTTTCCACTTTTATTGAATTTATTGGAGTGACAATTGTTGTTAATAAAATTATACAGGTTTCAGGTGCACAATTCTACAACACATCATCTGTATATTGCACTGTATGTTCATACCAAGTCAATCAGTTGAAATTACTTAAAGGTAACTATAAATGCCTTTAAATACATTTTGTAAGTGAACTGCTACATAACTTTGAACACTGTATTACAGAAAACCTTAACATATTTGAATTTAAGACTTGGTGAACATGCGGTGCAGTGTACAGATAATGTATTACAGAATAGTACACCTGAAACCTATGTAATTTTATTAATCACTGTCATCCCAATAAGTTCAATTAAAAAAAAAAAGACTTTACCTGGTAACCTATATGAATGTCTAGCCTCTGTGCTATACACCTGAAACTAATACAAAAAAGCATTGAATGCAAACTGTAATTAAAAAAATAAAAATAAATAGAAAAAAGACAACACTATATTCCCCCATGTTGTTTCAAAATAAAAACATGGTTTACTATACAGCTATCTAAATACTCACATGCTTTGCCTTTTTCACAATTCTAATAGCAAGCACACAGAATTTGTATCCAAAATGATAAAGAAGTACATGTCTACTTACTGAACAGCAAATACAAAACAGATTCCATAATTTTACTTCAAATGTGCCTAGTAGTTTACTTTTTTAAGTTACGCTCTTTCAAGCACATAAATCAGATTTAACTAGTTCTCAAACTAAGTGGAATAAAATTTCCTCTGCTGTTTTTAAAAAGGTTTAAAAATAGTTGTTCATGGTACTCTTCCTTATTTCTATGTGTATAAAATTTTATGTATAGTGTCTGACCTGTGGTGGCGCAGTGGGATAAAGCGTCGACCTGGAACACTGAGGTCGCTGGTTTGAAACCTTGGGCTTGCCTGGTCAAGGCACATATGGGAGTTGATGCTTCCTGCTCCTCCCCCTTCTCTCTCTCTCTCTGTCTCTCTCTAAAAAATCAATAAATAAAAAATATTTAAAAAAAAAATTTTATGTATAAAAATTGGAAATTTAGAATCCTCCTTACCCCTCCAAATACCCACACTTTCAATTTACATGACATCTTTCCTTCCTCTGGAGTATAAAACTGATGCTATTAGTTTACTCGTTCTCAATTGACAATATTAACTGACTATGCACTGAATTAGGTACTCTGGAAAGTTACAAAGGAAACATAAGACTCAGTAACTCCTCTCAAAGAGTACATCATCTTATAAAGGAAGAAAAATGTAGTTACTGAAACAATATCCTTGCTGAGAATCTTACAGGCAAAGGAGCAAGGACTACATTTCCAGGCCAGGTTCTTTACAGTAAGTAAAGCAAGAAAGATAGTACCTACTAAATTAAACAGACTCCAAAAGTGGTCAGATCTACTTATATGTATGCTGCTACACTTCTACATGCATGACAAAAGGAGACCATTCCAGTAAATAGAGGTTTCCATATGCCCCTGATGCACACAAAGAAAGAGACATGAACTCCTTGAATGGGCCACTGCCATTTTTCCTGATAATGTCCTGTTCTGCCTGAACCACAAACAATGTGTTTGATCACCAATATCAGGATCCCCGTTTGAGGGGACAACTTCTACTACATATCATCAACAACACACAGAAAATTCCAAAAAGCTTGACAGTTAAAAGAGTTTTCGCTGCATCTACTAGAGGAGTAGCTGAAGAATAAAGAATAACAAGGGATTATTATCCTTCTAATATTCAAGTTGTAGCTGAGAAGTCACTGAAGGAAGGCCACATATTTCTGCCAGCTCTGGAAACTTCTTTTCTCTCTCTGTCTCCAGCCTATATATGTCTTTTCCTCTCCTGAATTGCTTTGTATAAAATACTAGATCAAATATCACCACTGTGGGATTGATGGCTGGGGGTGGGGACAGACTGCTAAAAGAAGCAATTTTCTACAATGGTCTTCCCATTACCATGAACACCTTAGACAACTCGAATGACACAATCTGCCAAACAAAATTGTATCAAACAGTAACTGCATTCTACTTGTCGACCTTTGGGCCTAATTCTATACACCTAAACACCTCCGCTTTCTTTTAAGTGTCCCGATCAGATTTGCTCCAAACTTTGAGAATTGTCAGATATGCAAATATGTCTGCAGCATTAAATCTAGAAAAGAAATGCTCTGTCACTTAACTGAATCACGTCAAATAACAAAAAACCTAGATTTCATTAAGAGGTTCTGTTAAAATCATATTCGTATGTCTGAAAGACAAGACCTCACAATCCAATCACAACTACTGTATACGTATTAGTTTCAAATGTTGCCCCAGCTTTTCAAGCTCTGGGATTCTAAATCACTTGTAATACTAGTTTAAACAGTACAAAAAGACCAAAAGAAGTGTAGGGGGTTTGAGGGGTAGGCAAGCATACATTCGTTTCAGCAACCGGTAAGAGAAATTTTCGAATTACAAAAGAATGGGGTAAAAACAGTAAATTCGTCTGTTGACTACAATACACATCGGACAGAACCCAAGTTACCTAAACAAACATTCTCTTCTGGTAATAAACAGCAGTTCACTTCTTTAACAGCGTTTAAATGCGTCAACCATTTTCATGTTAAAAGAGAGTTGCTACAAATTGTCAACTCGAAACCGACGGCAAAATACTGAACCGGCCTTCAGCAAGAAGCCACTGTGTTTAGAGCATCACACAAAAGACCCGAGGCAAACATAAACACGCTCTGGGCCTTCGCAGACTGCGGCCAGGAGCGGGGTCTGCGTTCCATAGCCCCGCACTAGAGAGGGAACCAGGGGTGGGGGTGGGGTCGTCTTCTCGGAATGCGCCGAGGAGCGAGGCACAGGGAGGGAAGCAGCAAGAGCAGCACGGAGGAAGCGAGAGAAGCAGCAGACCGGCGTCATTGGCTTCCAAAGCTGGCGACACCCTCCGGCCCGCACCAGGCCTGGCCCTCCCGGCCCCGTCCCGCCTCCTCACCTCCCTCACGTCCTGCAGGCACTCGAGCACCGCCAGGTTGTTGCTCCAGGTGTGCTTGGGACACACACGGGTCACGTCCTCCCTGCAGGACTCTTCCTCTGCAAGCTTCCAGCCCCCGCCAGCCCCTCCGGGCCCCGCTCCGCCCCGCCGGGCCGGAGGCCCACCCGCCGGGAAAGGTGGTTGCGGCGGCTGAGGTGGTTGTTGCTGCTGCTGTTGCTGTTGATGTTGCTGCTGTTGCTGTTGATGCTGCTGCTGCTGCTGCTGCTGCTGCAGTTGGAGCTGAGCTGACTGAGGCATCTGGGGCAACTGCTGACCCACTGGCCCGCCGCCTCCAGCCTGCCCTACGATGGGCACAAAGTTGGCGCCGGGGCCTTGGCCCTGGCTGTGGCCGCCCTGGCTCGGTATTTTCTGGGCCCCAGCCGCCACGAGCAGCAGCAGCTGCAGCGCCGCCGACAAGCGGAACATCCTCCGTACACGTCCACACACCGCCATCTTGGGTCGCGGCGAGCTCGACGCAGCCGCCGGCGCCGCGTATTTAAATGAGGGGGAGGGACCGCTGGGCGGGGCTCGGCAGGCTCACCCGAGCCCCTCCCCGCCTGGCGCGGACCCGGGAGTTGAAGCACAGCCGGGTAGGAGGGCGCTCTCGGAACAGCCCACGCCCAGGACTTCGGCGGGCTAAAAAGCCGCGCTCCTTGCCGGGGGTGTTCCCGGTGCTCTTTAAAAAGCCTAGGTTTAGCGGTTTTGCCTTATTCCTTTGGTTGTCGGGTTGCCACAACCAAGATGGCCGGTAGAGTAGGTTGCCCGTTCAATATATTGTAGAAGTGAACTTCACACGATCAGGTGTACTCCAGAATATAAGAAGCCCTTCTTATATCTTTCCCTGCTTCCTTCAACCTGCTTCAAGTCTTTCTTACCCAGAAAAGGCAGCGCTGAATCCTGAGCACAGGTGACGAGGAGGAGCTCTAATGTTAAGTATAATTGTGAAGATTAGAAATAATAGTGAAGTGCCTGACACACAATATGGAATTCAAAGTTACAGCCAGCATTATAAAATCAACTGAAGCCTTTTTGTGCGTGAATCCTGATTGTAAGCCAGAACTTAAACTCATGTTTAAAAGAGAAAAAGAAAATAAAAAATGTTAAGTCTGTACCTGGGTAGCTTTTCTTGCTGACTTGAATGAAGCACTTTAGTCAGGGATTGGTTGTTTCACCTCACAGTAGTGTGCCCTCCCTCTCTTTAGGAGAGATGATATCTTCCCAAAGCTTTTGCACATTCGTTGTGTCCTTTGGGCCATGCATCAGGACTGGGTTGGGTTCTAATTAAACTGAGGAATGGCACAGAGATGGTAACATTTCTGCACCGCAGGATTAATTGATTTGTCCAGGATAACCTCTGCCAGCCTAGGACCAGAATCCCTGGGACTTCCACTGTTCTGGTGCACTTTTATCCTACTCTGCCAATCCAGCATGTTAGAGAATGATGGCAGCTTGGAGCATGTGACACCAACTAGTCAAACATGTCCAAAAATGCAGTTTTTGGATAAAGCGTCGACCTGGAAATGCTGAGGTCGCCGGTTCGAAACCCTGGGCTTGCCTGGTCAAGGCACATATGGGAGTTGATGCTTCCAGCTTCTCCCCCACTTCTCTCTCTCTGTCTCTCCTCTCTCCTCTCTCTCTCTCTCTCTCTCTCTCTCTCTCTCTCTCTCTCTGTTCCCCCCTCTCCTCTATAAAATGAATAAATAAAAAAAAATTTTAAAAAATTTAGGCCAAAAATGCAGTTTTGGCTATGCTGGACCACAAATAGGCAGTCAAAAACAGATCTGACATAACGAGAGCCTGATACCGAATATTCAGGGGGATACAAACTGCCCACTGTGGCTGACTCTAGGTCTCTGTTTCTGAGACTGAGGGTACGTTGGCATCTCGACCAACACTCACATTTACTACTACTGCCATAAAATGGTCCTGAGACTGCTGCTTATCTCAAGCATCGACTAATGCAGCCCAGGGTAGACCAGATAAGTGTATGTACTTATAAACAGATACACTACACTGCATAGGTAACTCAATCAGGCATGCAAGAGACATCACCAGAAGTTCTTTAAAAGGTCACTAGAAACCATTCATTCTCAATGATGGATCCGCACATACCCAGGCAAAAGGAAGATTATTTTAAGCTGGTTTAGGCTAGAAATTGACAATCTGCTAAAAGAAGCCAGTAGTTGTTTATCTCTCATCCTGCAATGAGGAAACCCTACACCCAGCCACAGATTGCCTCTGGAGATAGAGAGGAGTATATATGAGCCTATCTTGAAATCACAGTGACCAAGTAGCTAGAAACCAAGAGAAATCTGGGAACCTGGCCAGCTCAGGCTGTGGCAGCTAGTCTAGACTTTCCATAAGGCAAACCCCCAAGTCAGTGGAAAGAGGGTTGACTTCATCCGGATCTCAAAGCCTCCTTGACTTTTCAAGATAAAATATATTACCTCTGTCACAAACTAGAAATTCATTTTACCTTTTATTGTACTTAGTTTTTTGATGCTCACTTCTTTAATTTATTCTGTTAGTTGAGGGTTTGTTTGTTTTTTGTTTTTTGGTTGTTTGTTTTTACATGCCAAGGCATTGCTCAGTTGGTTAGAGCATTAGACAGATATGACAAGGTTGTGGGTTCAACCCCTGATCAGGGCACATACAAGAATCAACAAATGATACATAAATAAGTGGAGCAATAAATTGATGTTTCACTCTCTCTTCCTCTCTCTTTCTCTTTATAATTAATCAATCAGTAATAATAAAAAAAGCAAAGTATAAGAGATACATGATATAGTCAAAAGTTCTAACATACGCATAATTCAAGTCCCAAAAAGAGAGAAGAGTATGATGCAGCTCAATATTTGAAGAAACAATGCTATCGTGACAACGCTTTAACCAACTGAGCTATCCAGCCAGGGTGAGAGAGACAATCATAAAAGCAAACAAAAGACATAATATTGCCCTGGCCAGTTGGCTCAGCAATAGAGCATCAGCCTGGCATATGGAAGTCCCAGGTTCAATTCCTGATCAGGGCACACAGGAGAAGCAACCATCTGTTTCTTCTCCTTTTCCCCTTATCTTTCTCTTCCCCTCCTGCAGCCTCCAATGGTTTGAGAAAGTTAGCTCCAGGTGCTGAGGATGGCTCCATGGCCTTGCCTTAGGTGCTGAAATAGCTTGGTTGCCGAGCAATGGAGCAGTGGTCCCAGATGGGCAGAGCATTGCCCTATAGGGGGCTTGCTGGGTGGATCCTGGTCAGGGTGCATGTGGGAGTCTGTCTCTGCCTCCCTGCCTCTTGCTTAAAAAAAAAAAAGACACAATATCTGAACAGTAATACCTAACTTTTCAGTAAAAACTATGAAGGCCAGAAAACAGTGGAATAACATAATTTAAATACTGAAAGAAGACAATGGCTAACCTAGAATTCTACACCCAGGGACAATGTATGTCAAAAATGAAGATAAATTAAATATGACACCAAAAGCACAAACAACAACAGCAACAGGATTGTGTCAGATGGGTGCAAGATTTATCAGGATGATCACTTCATAATTTATGTAATGTCTAATCACTGGGGAGTATACCTGAAACTAATATAATAATATGTCAACTGGGATTGAAAAACAAAAAAATGGTTGCATGACCAGGTGGTGGTGAAGTGGATAGAGCATCAGACTTGTACAGAGAGGACCCAGATTCGAAAACCTGGGATCGCTAGCTTGAGCACAGGCTCATCTGGCTTGAGTGCAGGCTTAACAGCTTGAGCGTGGGGTCACTGGCTTAAGCATGGAATCATAGACATGACCCCATGGTCGCTGGCTTGAGCACAAAGGTCACTGGCTTGTGCAAGGGGTCACTAACTCTGTTGTAGCCCCCAGTCAAGGCACATATGAGAAGGCAATCAATGAACAACTAGGGAACTGCAACGAAAAATTAATGCTTCTTATCTCTCTCCCTTTCTTCCTGTCTGTCCCTATCTGTTCCTCTCTCTGTGTCTCTCTGTCTGTCACACACACACACACACACACACACACACAGATTTATAAAATAAAAAGTGAAGACAATCTACAGAATGGGAGAACATATTTACAAATCATATATCTGATGAGTCTAGTATACAGAATATGTATAGAACCATTATAACCATAAACAAAAACGTTTATTTTATTGAAGAGGAAGGAAGAGACAAGAATATGGATCTGTTCCTGTATGTGCCCTGACTTGGGGTTGAACTGGCAACCTCAGCTCTTTTGGATGGATTGTGCGCTAACCAACTGAGCCACCATGCCAGGGCTATTTTATTTTTTAAATAAGAATTTTAAAAAATTAATTTGCGAGAGAGAGAAACATCAATTTGTTTCACTTATCAATACATTCATTGGTTGATTCTTGCATGTACCCTGACTGGGGATTGAACCTGCAACCTTGTTGTATTGGGAGGATGTTCTAACCGACTGTCTACCCAACCAGGACTCTTCTAGGATTATTTATGGTTCACGAATTACATTTAAGTCTTTTATCCATTTTGAGTTTATTCTTGTGTATGGTGTAAGGAGGTAATCTAATTTCATTCTTTTGCACATACCTGTCCAGTTTTCTTTACAGCATTTATTGAAAAGACTATCTTTACTCCATTGTATATTCTTCCTTCTTTGTCAAATAATCGGCCATAAAGGCATGGGTTAATTTCTGGGATCTCTGTTCTGTTCTATTGATCTATATGCTTGTTCTTATGCCAGTACCAGGCTGTTTTGATTACAATGGCCTTGTAGTATAGTTTATCAGGTAGTGTGATACCTCCAAGTTTGCTCTTTTTTTTTCAAGATTGCTGAGACTATTCAAGGTCTTTTTTAGGATCTAGATAAATTTTGGAATAGTTATTTTAGTTCTGTGAAATATGCCATTGGGCCCTGGCTGGGTAGCTCAGTTAGTTAGAGCATTGTCCCAATACATGAAGGTTGTGAATTCAAAACCCAGTCAGGGCACATACAAGCAACCAACAAATGCATAATTGAGAACAAGTTAATGTTTCTCTCTTCCTAAAAATCAATAGGTAAAAAAAAAAAATGCAACTGGTATTTTATTAGGAATTGTGTTTAATCTATAGATTGCTTTGGGTTGTATGGACATTTAATGATGTTGATTCTTCTAATCCATGAACACAATATATGCTTCCACTTAATTTGTATCGTTCACCTGACCTGTGGTGGCGCAGTGGATAAAACATTGACCTGGAAGTGCTGAGGTCGCCGGTTCAAAACCCTGGGTTTGCCTGGTCAAGGCACATATGGGAGTTGATGCTTCCTGCTCCTCCCCCCTCCTCAATCTCTGTCTGTCTCTCTCTTCTCTCTCTCTCTCTCCTTTCTAAAATGAATAAATAAAATAAAAATAAAATCCAAGTCTTAAACTCTTAAAAAAAATTTGTATCTTTCTCAATTTTTTCAGTATTCTACAATTCTCCGACTACAGGTCTTTTATCTCCTTGATTAAATTTATTTCTAGGTACCTTACTATTATTTTTGCAATAGTAAATGAAATTGTTTTAATTTTTTCTAATAATTCATTATTAGAGTGTAAGAATGCCACCAGCTTCTGAATATTAATTTTGTATTCTGATACTTTGCCAAATTCATTTATCAGATCTTGTAGTTTTTTGGCGGTCTTTAGGATTTTCTATATATAGTATTATGACATCTTCAAATAATGAGTTTTACTTCCTCCTTTCCAATTTGGATGCCTTTTGTCTTGTCTGATTGTTGTGGCTAGGGTTTCCCTGTCTTATTCCTGATCTGAAGAGAAATGCTTTTGGTTTTTGCCCATTGAGCATGATATAGGCTGTAGGTTTGTCATAGATGGCCTTTATCATATTGAGGTATGATCCATCTATTCCCACTTTGTTGAGATTTTATTATAAATGAGTGCTGGATCTTATAAAATGATTTTTCTGTATCTATTGATATGATCATGTGAATTTTATTCTTCATTTTGCTTGTGATATATCATGTTTATTGATTTGCAAATATTGTGCCAGCCTGGAATCCCTGGGATAAATCTCACTTGATCATGGTGTATGATCTTTTTAATGTATTGCTGGATTTGGTTTGCTAATATTTTGTTCAGGATTTTTAGTATGTATGTTCATCAGGGATCATACAATAGGATATTATTCAGCCCTAAAAAGGAATGAAGTACTGATACTAGAACATAGATGAACCTTGAAAACAGTGCCAAATGAAAGAACTCTAATACAAAAGGCCACCTATTGTATGTATTTATATTATAAACATCCAGAATAGGAAAATCCATAGAGACATTAGATTAATGGTTTCTAGATGAAAGGAAATTTTCAGAAGTATGGGGCTTCTTTTTGGGGGAGATGGAACTATTCTGAAATCAGATAGTATTGATGATTGCTTGACAGTGTGAGTATATTGAATACCACTGATTGTACATGTAAAAATGGTTAAAATAGTGAATTTTAGTGTATTTTATCTCAATATAAGTAAAAAAAATTTGGACCTATTTAAAAAAAAAGAAATAAAGATATTTTCAGACAAACTGAAGCTGAGATAATGAGATAATCCATTGCTAGCATACCTACATTACTCTAGACCAGGGGTCCCCAAACTACGGCCCGCGGGCTGCATGCGGCCCCCTGAGGCCATTTATCCGGCCCCCACCACACTTCCAGAAGGGGCACCTCTTTCATTGGTGGTCAGTGAGAGGAGCATAGTTCCCATTGAAATACTGGTCAGTTTGTTGATTTAAATTTACTTGTTCTTTATTTTAAATATTGTATTTGTTCCCGTTTTGTTTTTTTACTTTAAAATAAGATATGTGCAATGTGCACAGGGATTTGTTCATATTTTTTTTATAGTCTGGCCCTCCAACAGTCTGAAGGACAGTGAACTGGCCCCCTGTGTAAAAAGTTTGGGGACCCCTGCTCTAGACTGAGGGAAAGGGATCTCAGATGGAAATATAGGACTGAGGGGAGGAATAAAGAACACTGACAGGGTAAGTATGTGGACAACTGATATTGTTTTAAAAACTAATGAAGGCCTGACCTGTGGTGGCACAGTGGATGAAGTGTTGACCTGAAACACTGAGATCGCCAGTTCAAAACCCTGGGCTTGCCTGGTCAAGGCACATGTGGGAGTTGGTGCTTCCTGCTCCTCCCCCCTTCTCTCTCTCTCCTCTCTAAAATAAATGAATAAAATCTTTAAAAAACAGTCGAGAAAAAATAATAATGAAGAATTTATAACATATGCAACAGTGAAATATGACTCCTACAGCATATAATCAAGAATACAGACTGTAATCTTTAGGCCTTGGAATCGGGTAAACACTAAAAAAATACTACAGCCTGATCTGTGGTGGCACAGTGGATAAAGCGTCAACCTGGAAATGCTGAGGTCGCCGGTTCAAAACCCTGGGCTTGCCTAGTCAAGGCACATATGGGAGTTGATGCTTCCTGCTCCTCACCCCCTTCTCTCTCTCTCCCCTCTCTATAATGAATAAATAAAATCTTTAAAAAAATAAAAATTAAAAAATACTACAGGAATGTGTAAGTATAAAGCTAATAAAAGAAAAAGAAATACGAGTGAAAAGCTCTTGATCCCCCCCCCAAATAAAAGGCAAAATGGGTGAAAATAAAGTGACAAAGAACACATAGGAGAAACAGAAAATTGTATTAGGTTTTTTTTTTTTAATTTTATTTATTCATTTTTAGAGAGAGGGAGGGAGGGAGGGAGTGAGGGAGGGAGGGAGAGAGAGAGAGAGAGAGAAAGAAGGGGGGAGGAGCTAGAAGCATCAACTCCCATATGTGCCTTGACTGGGCAAGCCCAGGGTTTCGAACTGGAGACCTCAGCATTTCAGGTCAGTGCTCTATCCACTGCGCCACCACAGGTCAGGCTGCATTAGGTTTTATTTAAATTTTAAGCCGTGAAACTTAAAAGTTTAAGCCATTAAAGGGGTTTTCACCAGGAGTGTGATTTAATTGCCAAGCAAAAGCTAGAAATGGTAGTAATTAACCACCTCACAACTATACTCACAGTGCTCAGCAAGATGTTGGACACAAAGGCAATCAATGAAGACCTACCTACTGCTCCTCCCACTGCTGAGTGGCTGACAGGTTCCTCCTTGCCTGAGGCTCTCCAGTTTGCTCTTATCCACACTCGGGCAAACAAAGTGAAGAGATGACTGGGCAGAGCACTTTCCCCATCCTCCCATATTTCTTACCATCTTTCTCATCTGAGGACTACTGCAGTTTCTAAAGTACAAGCATACTTTGCTTATCTCAAGCCTCAACATTTTGAAGCCTTCCTGGGAAATTTTACCCACTGTCATGTCATTATTATATTCATTTATTCAGTAATTATTTTCTAAGCACTTCCTATGTATTTTCTGCCTTCAGGATAACACATGGTTAGAAGAACCAGCCTAGACTGACTGGGTTTCATTATCTACTCCCTATTTGCCTGCTGGTGGGTTATTTTGGGTTCTGTAAGAAGCACTCTCCAGACAGGATTAGCTATGGAAGACTTATTAGGACAAAAGCCTCCCAGGAATGGGCCTACTTTAATATCTCTGCCGTGCTCAGTCATTGGCTAGGAGCAACCCTTTGAGTGTGGCCTCAGAGTAAACACAATGGTGGATTTCAGAGCACAGTAGCTGGGGCATTGGTTAATTACACTCCCCATGGTTGGACATCTGAGGCATATTTCCATGACCATTACAAGCCACCCCTTGTCCCTCACAGATTATTCTGCACTAGTAGGGTGAGCAAGCTACTTGTTTCCATGGATCTGAGAACAAGCCAGAACAGCTTCACCACCTTTTCTTCCTTTCCCTTGACCTGCGATGTGCCCTGAACAGGTGGTTCTAGCCCGTATGTCATGTACTCTAACTGGCCAGTGGTGTTCCCAGCATCAGCATCAAGAAACAGACAAATTAGGGCATGCAGAAGAGTACAAATAGTTGCAATAATGTGCATGACTGTGTGCTTTATTTTCACTTTAAATGTAGTTGTAAGGAATTAGCCCAAGCTAATCTGTAGACAGGTATCAAAAACTGAAAGAGACCTTTCACCCAGGTTTCCCAATTCCTACTTAGCTGTCAGTAATGTAAAGTAAAAAATGGGGAAAAACAACCCCCCCCAAAAAAGGGGGGGAACTAGGATATGTAAAATTTAATTAAATACTTCCTAAAATTTCCTCTTAATAGGATTAACTTGTTTCTTGCCATGTAAATTATGAGTAACAATACTTGTTCTACATCGTTGCTTAAAAATCAATATATTGGGAAGCAGCTTTGTAAAATATAAACAGAAGTTGACAATTAAAGGACAGGACACACAAACATCTATTTTTAGAATTTCACTTATAGTCAATCACTGACATGGGAAACAAAAATACAGTGAAAGAGCCCGACCAGGCGGTGGCGCAGTGGATAGAGCGTTAGACTGGGATGCAGACGACCCAGGTTCGAGACCCTGAGGTCACCAGCTTGAGTGCGGGCTCATCTGGTTTGAGCAAAGCTCACCAGCTTGGACCCAAGGTCACTGGTTTGAGCAAGGGGTTCCTTGGTCTGCTGTAGCCCCTGGTCAAGGCACATATGAGAAAGCAATCAATGTCGCAATGTGCAACGAAAAACTAATGATTGATGCTTCTCATCTCTCTCCGTTTCTGTCTGTCTGTCCCTATCTATCCATCTGACTGTCTCTGTAAAAAAGAACCAACCAAAAAAAAAAAAAAAAAAACAACAAAAAAAACCAGTGGAAGAGAAGATAATAAAATTGGGTTTTCTTGGTAATTTGGAGTTTACTTCTAACTCAGGACCTCTGTTGGAATACCAGGCCCCATGACAACAGTAAACTTTAACTATGGATTTAGTCCTCCTGGATTCTAGTATCTTCCATTTACTATTCAGCTTAAAGGCATTTCCAGCCTTTGCAGTCTACTCCCTGAACACTATCCTTTACTGCAATATAAATTCCTGAACAGAACAAAGAAACTGAGGCAAGCAGCCAGAACTGTGCTGAGCAGGAACCTAGGAGCCCACACTTGCCCAGTGCTGACACCATCAGAAGAGCGGCCAAAGAAGAAAAGAAACAAAGATTAAGTCCTCTCCTCTTCTGCATCCTCCCACAGTAGTCTCCCGGACTCAAAGAAACAGGAAGTTAGCAGACAAAGTCTTACAATGTAATTTGCAGGATTTAGACTTAGATTGCAGAATAAACAAATGACCAGTGAAGGGGGTTCTTAAGAGGCAAACGTACAGTTTTCCCATTAGCAACAATAAAATAGAACTGCTAGCTAAAGCTTCAACCACCTCCTCAATTTAAATAAGATGTTTACTTCAAATCAAGGGTAACTGTGTAGCTCAGATCTAATACTACATGAAATGGAGAAATCTACCAGGCTGAGATTAAGCTCTAGCAGTCAAAGAGACAAAAGACACCAGAAGCTGTTAAACAGGGCAAATTCTTTATTTTCATAACATTAAAATACAAAACACAAACAATAAGAAGAAATCCCATTGCTCTGTTTTCAAAGCAGATAGAAGAATATATACAAAATATTTTGAGTTTACTTAACTCTAAATGCTCAAGTGGAAAAACAACTTTAGAGACAGGAATAAAAAGATATGGTAGGGCAGAGCCTGGGTCTACAAATGCAATCTCTTGCCAGATGTGTGTATGTATGGGGTGTGTGTATGTGTGGCTAAGAGTGAAGTTTTTTTCCTTTGGAGAAATCAGTCACAATTCCATGAATTTGTTTCTAAAACATACAAATTTACTGGAGGAATGCAAGGATTGGCAAGAGACTCATCCAACTTCCCTGGTAATAAGTCCCTTGGTTTCCTATGCTTAGGCATATCAACCAGCATCCCTTGAGTGGACTTCAAGGCTAGTCAAATCCTAACCCTGCCAGCCAGAGTCTGACCATCTGCATCCCTCTCTGTGATACTCTACTGAAACCACATGTGCTCTGCTTTTTAATTCAAACCCCATTCTGCCTCTGATGCTCGAGGCCTGAGCAATTAATCAATATACCAAAAGGAATATCTCCTCTGAGAAAAGGGGGCTCTTTTCCAGGTCCTGGAAACGGTTTTTTGAAAAATATTCTAAAATAGAAGGAAACCACTCTTTAAAAGGCACAAGTGGAACTTAGAACTCTGGGGAAATCTACTGCAATAACCCCTTGCTGGTGACAAACACTGGAAATGGCTCAGGAGTTGACAGGTCAAGAACGGTTTTAAAATAAAAATAATAACATTTCTTCAACAATTATTTAAGAAAACCACACTCCTGAGGCCTCTACTGGAGAAAAGTACAGAGCAATCCACAGCTCTCCAACCACTATTATCTTCTTGAGAATAACCACTTTATTAAAACTCTTTGAAAAGATCAGAAAGGGAGGCAAGTCAAAGGAACTTGGAATCAAACATCATTTTCACATGGGGAAGGCTTTACATGCTGAAGAACAGCTCTCACTCTGAAGAGGTGTCTTTATTCAGATGAGAACACTTTCAGAATAGAAGACAGCCCTTCTTCTCTTTTCAGCAGCAGTCTGAGCAGCTTCTCTTTTGCAAGACTCATTTTGGTAGCCCATTGCCCTGCTGTTGTTACTAGGAAATTCAAGTAAGAGCTTTAACATATTGCTCATCTTTTCCTAGTGAGAGGGAAAGGAATGGTCTTCAAAGCATTAGCTTCTATAAAAATACTCCTGAGATCCTAGGCTGGCTAGAAAAAAGTGTCTTCCTCACTCCTCAAACAACTGGTCTCCTTCCTTGGCTCACAATGCAATGAACTTAGTGCACTCAACATTAGCAAAACTGTCTATAGCACATCAGCTGCCTCTATCAGGAGGCTTGCCAATATCCTAGCACTGCACAACTGGAACATAACTGGGGCTGCCACAAAGTAGACCAGAGGTGCTCTACCACACATGCCTGTGGGGATGAGACCAAACTACTAAAAGGTTGTCAGCCCACAAGGTGAGAAATAGATCCCCCCCAACACACAAGGTTCTCTAGTGCCCTCTTGTGTTCAACTGAAGACTTCATCAAGCAGCATCCAATAGTTAAGAGTCCCATCAGGGACATAAACACTCTCAATCCAAATAGCCCTTGTGACAAGAGACTCAAGCAGGTCTTAGACAATGGTTGGTGCACATTCATATCCTAAATGACTGCTGGGAGGATATTCTCTGTGGTCCAGCAGACGACCTGAATGGAAGTATAGTCTCAACAAAGACTCATGAAGGCTTTAACCCAAGAAATGAGTAACAGTCACTTATTTTGACAGACACAGCAAATACACAATCTGTAGTGTTTCAGGGACCTGGAGTTTTAGAATCATACTAATCCAAAGTAACCACGTTCTCAATAGTTCTAGGCCACAGACAATAAGCAGGGATCTTGCTCAAAACTGTTAGGTGCTAGCAAACAACATTTAACATTAAATAGTGGCATGCCTTGTAAATTTCAAGACTGTAGTCACTCCCACTTATAAATCTGGACCGTTTTCTCTGTTAAGGTAGCCAAGTAGCTGCTCTGGTTCACCTCAAATGGGCAGATGTCCAAGACAGGCTGATCAGCTGGCAGGTTCTGCAGCAAGGAGCCACTGCCAGCATCCCACAGCTAAAGACAAAGACAAAAGGTAAAAAGTCATTCAGTTCAGCTGGGGCCTTGCTTTCTTTCTCATCAACTTTGAAAGAGATGCAGAGAGAGCACTGCCTGGGGAGCAAAGCCCCTGTCACAACACTGCATAAAATCAGCACACCTGACATATGGCCTCACCTAATGTAGTCAATGATCAGTTTACCTGTGGATAGATCTGAAAACAAAGCCCAGCTAGCATTTGTCCTTTCAATCTATGTGCTGGGTAGTCTTCTAAGGATGGAAGGGACACTATGACAAAGTACCTGTCCCTGGCTTTATGAAACCTATGCTTTTTCTTTTAAAAACTTTTTATGGAAAATATTAAAGCCTGACCAGGCGGTGGCGCAGTGGATAGAGCGTCGGACTGGAATGCAGAGGACCCAGGTTTGAAACCCCGAGGTCGCCGGCTTGAGTGAGGGCTCATCTGGTTTGAGCAAGGTTCACCAGCTTGAGCTCAAGGTTGCTGGCTTAAGCAAGGGGTCACTTGGTCTGCTGTAGACCCCCCCCTCCCCCCCCCCCCCCGTCAAGGCACATATGAAAAAGCAATCAATCAACTAAGGTGCCGCAATGCAGAATTGATGCTTCTCATCTCTCTCCCTTCCTGTCTGTCTGTTCCTGTCTGTCCTTCTCTCTGTCTCTGTCAAAAAAAAAAAAAAATTAAAGTATTAAAAAGGAGAACAGTACAATGAGCGAACCATTACCCAGCTAATTAAAGTCTTACTACATCTGCTTTATCAACTCTATTTTATTTATTTATCTATTTATTTTTTAGAGACAGAGAGTGAGTCAGAGAGAGAGGGACAGACAGGGACAGACAGACAGGAACAGAGAGAGATGAGAAGCATCAATCATCAGTTTTTCATTGGCATACCTTAGTTTTCATTGATTGCTTTCTCATATGTGCCCTGACCGTGGGCCTTCAGTAGACCGAGTAACCCCTTGCTGGAGCCAGCGACCTTGGGTTCAAGCTGATGAGCCTTTGCTCAAACCAGGTGAGCCCTCACTCAAGCCGGCGACCTCGGAGTCTTGAACCTGGGTCCTCTGCATTCTAGTCCGACGCTCTATCCACTGTGCCATCGCCTGGTCAGGCTCAACTCTATTTTTTCTTTGCTTCTTTCATGTCATTTTACCCACATATACTTAAGTTTAAGGCTTGAATTAAGGTTCAAGGACATCTCATAAAAGGTGCCTTGTGCTTCATATTGTCTTACATTAGGAGACAAAAATGACTGGCCCGGTAACTCAGTTGGTTAGAGCGTCGTCTCAATTAGCCAAAGTTGCAGGTTTGATCCCCAGTCAGAGCACATACAATCAACCAGTGAATGAATAAGTAAGTGGAACAACAAATTCATGTTTCTCTCTATCTCCTTCTTCTTCTCTCTCTCCCCTAAGTGCCTTGACTGGGCAAGCCCAGGGTTTCAAACTGGTAACCTCAGAGTTTCAGGTTGACGCTTTATCCACCGCACCACCACAGGACAGGTCATAAGTTAAATTTTTTTAAAAGGCAAATTATTTCACCTGACCTGTGGTGGCGCAGTGGATGGAGCGTCACCCTGGAATGCTGAGGTTGCCAGTTTGAAACCCCGGGCTTGCCTGGTCAAGGCACATGTGGGAGTTGATGCTTCCAGCTCCTCCCCCTGTTCTCTCTTTCTCTCTCTCTCTCCCTTCTCTCTAATAAAAATGAATTTTTAAAAAAGGCAAATTATTTCTGGTAAGCCCACTTACATGTTCAGGTAGTAACAGGCTGACCCCTCTATTGTGAAATTCCCCACCAATTTTTCACCTACTGGTTTCACCCAGAATTAATAAAATAGAAGCCTGAATCATTATTTTATAGAGGTTGACCCCTTCATTGTGAAATTCCCCACCAATTTTTCATCTACTGGTTTCACCCAGAATTGATAAAACCAAAGCTTGAAACATTATTTTATAGAGATTTCAGTAGTCTCTTCATTTTTTTTTTTTTTATAGAGACAGAGAGTGAGTCAGAGAGAGGGATAGACAGGGACAGACAGACAGGAAAGGAGAGAGATGAGAAGCATCAATCATCAGTTTTTCGTTGTAACACCTTAGTTGTTCATTGATTGCTTTCTCATATGTGCCTTGAGCGCGGGCCTTCAGCAGACCGAGTAACCCCTTGCTGGAGCCAGCAATCTTGGGCTCAAGCTGGTGGAATGTTTGCTCAAACCAGATGAGCCCGTGCTCAAGTTGGCGACCTTGGGGTCTCGAACCTGGGTCCTCTGCATCCCAGTCCGATGCTCTATCCACTGCGCCACCGCCCAGACAGGCAGTGTCTTCATTTTTAAGGTTCAAAGTACAGTCCCATGGAACACTTGAGCTTATGTAAAAAGAATGAAGTGAATCTACAGATAATGAAATGGAAAGATACCCAAGATAGGATGTTAAATGGTAAAAGATCAAACCATAGAACAGCATGTAAAGTGAGACTTGTGTAAAAAGGAAAGTAAGCAGATACACCTACATACACATATGCAGATGTGTAACCATAAAGCAAAATTTTGGCTTTTTGCCTTATACATTTCTGTATAAAAAAGAATTGGCTCACCATGGCAGAATGTGATGCCTCATCTCCAGTACACACCAGGAGGCTGTCATTCTTCTCTGGATTTTGGAAAACAGCATTTTTGGTCAGTAGTGTCCAAGTGTGCCCCGCGAGGAATGTCTGAACAGGATGGCAGGAGCAGACTGGCTCTCCAGAGTCATCCAGCTTGTAGGACATCTCCATCAGCACACTTCGTAAGGTACTGTTATTTTTATCTACGGGACAGAAAAATGTGTTGCACTCCATGGAGATGGTCCAAAGAAATTAACCAAGTACCTCAGACACTTACAACCTAGTTGAGTAGAAATGCCACAATTTATTAAACCATCAAGAATAGCTATAAAGCAAACATAATAACAAGAGCAAAATAATACAGCACAAACGGAACTCAGAACCCTAGTCTAAGATGAAGCAAGTTATCTACAATAGGTTTTGTGTATGAGGGAAACAACCTGAGAATGAGCTAGCCTTTGAAGTAAAATCACTGTATCCTGCCAGATCTCTGCTTGGGTTTGTATCTTTCATAACAGTTCTGACTACATTATTCCCCCTTACCTGAGAGGACCCTAGTAGCCCCAGAACTGTACATTTTTATAAAATGTAAGTGTGCTACTATAGAAGGAGAAACATATCTGCAGTTCTGCTGGGAGGCAAACAAAACAGAAGCCCCAAGTTTTCTATACATAGCCAATAAGTCTTGGAGACAGAGGACCTGAGATGACTATGAACTGAAAGGGTCAGAAGATTCTGCTGAGGCAACTTCTCAACTCAAACAAAAATTTAAATGATTAAATCTACCCAAACTAGCAGAAGTATGGCACTTTAATTACTACCTCTGATGAAACATCTGTCTGACCATCAGTATAGCTCCATCAAAATGTAGATTCCTATCTTCCAGGCTATAAAAAACCTATAAATTTAAGCATAGTTGTTCTGGGGGCCGTGAGAGGTTCAGCTAGCTAGGCCCACACAACCATGGTTGTCCATCCACTCTCCACTTAACTTTGTTGGGCCCAAGTAAGAAGGAAGAGCTAATAATGTCCTAGTCTGGGCCCTACATGGCTGCCTTCATCTGGGCCTTTCTCTTAAGTGAAGTGAGGGGCAGGCGGAAGACATGAAACTGATCTGAGGGTGGCTCAACGGCCTCAAAAAGCAGGCCTCCTCATTCCATTACTGTGTTAAGTCATAGTAAAGTGGCTAATTTACTTCCAGAAAGTACCTGGCAGAACCTATCCTCGATCACACAAGTGTGGAGCAGGAAGGCAGGCTCTATGCAGAAACTTGGTACCATCATCCTCACCGTATGAGTCTTTGAGAGGCTTACCAGTAGTATTACGAAAGGTAGAGAGAACTCTCCTCTCCTCTCTTCCACAAATGTGCTACTAAACAAGTCACAGGAAGTCCCAAGGGGGCATCCCAACACTCACCAGGCCTATAGGTTACAAGACAGTGTCGGGTGCTGCTTTCTGTCTGAAAGTCTATGCAGCTCCCTGGTTCCAGGGGCATCACATGAGGCTTATAAGAAGAGTCCGTTTTTAGCTCCCAGAAGGAAGCATTCTCCAGGGTTCCAGCCAACACTCCACCATATGGAAATACAGCTGATGCAGCTTTGGGCATGTATGACAGGGACACCAGCGGGCATCTGAAGGGAAAGAAAGGAAACCAATGCCTCATATTCTAATACTTGGACTAGTCCAGATCTCACTACCAGAAGCCCTCCCTCAAGCACATTTCTACCTGTAATGTGTTAAAAACCTCTGTGAGTCACTACCCCCTGACAGCTGATAAAAACTACCAGTCCAGGCCCTGGCTGGTTGGCTCAGCGGTAGAGCGTCGGCCTGGCGTGTGGGGGACCCGGGTTCGATTCCCGGCCAGGGCACATAGAAGAAGTGCCCATTTGCTTCTCCACCCCCCCCCCTCCTTCCTCTCTGTCTCTCTCTTCCCCTCCCACAGCGAGGCTCCATTGGAGCAAAGATGGCCCGGGTGTTGGGGATGGCTCCTTGGCCTCTGCCCCAGGCGCTAGAGTGGCTCTGGTCGCGGCAGCGCGAAGCCCCAGAGGGGCAGGTCATCGCCCCATGGTGGGCAGAGCCTCGCCCCTGGTGGGCGTGCCGGGTGGATCCCGGTCGGGTGCATGCGAGAGTCTGTCTGACTGTCTCTCCCCGTTTCCAGCTTCAGAAAAAGAAAAAAAAAAACAAACAAAAAACTACCAGTCCACTCTAGAAATAAAAGGACATATATATAATATTCTATACCCAGTTTCAGAAGATACCACATGCTCTAAAGGCAATGAAAAAAAAAAAAATGAACTAAGAAATTAAATAGTATAAGATCACAATTACAAGACTAGTACGAACTTCTAGAAACAGAATTAGTCACATACATAAGAAAAATTAGAAAAGTAACACTAATTATACACCTAAATAAAATAAAGCTTCCACCTGACCAGGCAGTGGCGCAGTGGATAGAACATTGAACTGGGATGCCGAGGACCCAGGTTCGAGACCCCGAGGTCGCCAGCTTGAGCGTGGGCTCATCTGGTTTGAGCAAAAACCTCACCAGCTTGGACCCAGGGTCACTGGCTCAAGCAAAGGGTTACTCGGTCTACTGAAGGCCTGCAGTCAAGGCATATATGAAAAAGCAATCAATGAACAACTAGGGTGTCGCAATGCGGAACAAATAACTAATGATTGATGCTCCTCATCTTTCCATTCCTATGTGTCTGTCCCTGTCTATCCCTCTCTCTGACTCTCTCTCTCTGTAAAAAATAAAAAAAATTAAAAAATAAAGCTTCCAAGCTGTAATTGACAGACCCTAAGTTAAAATATAGCCTAAAGCAACATTTTAATTCATAAACAGGATAGTTTCTTTCTTTTTTTAAAACAGAGACAGAGAGTCAGACAGAGGGATAGATAGGGACAGACAGGAACGGAGAGAGCTGAGAAGAATCAATTGTTAGTTTTTCGTTGCGACACCTGAGTTGTTCATTGATTGCTTTCTTATATGTGCCTTAACCGTGGGCCTTCAGCAGACCAAATAACCCCTTGCTTGAGCCAGCGACCTTGGGTCCAAGCTGGTGAGCTTAGCTCAAACTAGATGAGCCCGCACTCAAGCTGGCGACTTCAGGGTCTCGAACCTGATCCTCCGCATCCCAGTCCGACACTCTATCTACTGTGCCACCGCCTGGTCAGGCAACAGAATAGTTTCTTTAGAGATTTTCTAAATCTCTTTTTGCAAGCATATAAACAGGACTATGCCAAAAATTATCTCAGAAATATTAGCCTACAGACTATTTTCCTATGAACTCGTTTCTGCTAAAGTTACCACAAAGTGATCACTTTGCCTACCTTATTTCATTTCCCTGTCACAATGAAGTTAACTAAAGCAAACTAAAAGAAAAATAAACAATACACATATTCTTTCCTTGCTATTTGCTGCATTTTATTGCTTACTCTAGGCAGGTTTCTCTAAATCAATGGCATTTGCCTTCTCTGCCTAAATTCATAATTATATATAAGTTTACATGAATCGTCTTCAGCCCACATCACTGAAGCATAATTCTACTTCATCCAAATGAAAACCCCAAAGTACTGAACCTAGGTTTCAGTAAATAATTATTACTGTAGGGACATCTTTATATTTAGATCCTGTTACCCTCTTTTCATATACATATGTTCAAATTGGAAGTAAAAATTCTCTCTTAGGAAATTTCTTATTTTAGCTTAGGTCACAAACCCTACTCTCTTCTTGAGAACTTTATGCCTCCAGGAGAGTATTATGCTCAAACGGTACTCAACACATTCTGAAGTGCCACAGTGGTACTGGTGACAACCTACCCTCAAAACCTGAGCTGACTTCACAAACCTGCCAACTCTCTAACTAGATTATAAAGGATAAATCATAGTACTATGAAGCTTTAGACCAAGCTGGTTTAGCTATAGATTAGGGAAGGTTTTTAAAAAAATTTTATTCATTTTAGAGAGGCAGTGGTAGGGGAGAGGGGGAGAAAGAGAGATAAGAAAGAAAAAAGGGGGTGAGGAGCAGGAAGCATCAACTCCCACATGTGCCTTGACCAGGCAAGCCTAGGGTTTTGAACCAGTGAGCTCAGCATTCTAGGTCAACAC
The DNA here is from genome assembly GCF_036850995.1 of Saccopteryx leptura. Lineage (NCBI taxonomy): Eukaryota > Metazoa > Chordata > Mammalia > Chiroptera > Emballonuridae > Saccopteryx > Saccopteryx leptura. The sequence continues at coordinate 24,238,954 of NC_089511.1, forward strand.
TTTATCTACTGCGCCACCACAGGTCAGGTAGATTAGGGAAGTTTTAAATCACTTTTTATTGGGCTACCTTTCACTAGTTTCTTCCTGTGTGTTAGACTTGTGGCTATAAAAGCAAGTATGTGCTAACCATATTTTACATATGAAATTACAATACACCAAGATCACACAGCTCATATGTAGTGAAGCTGGGTGTTGAATGTAGACCTGAGTTTATTTTGCCGATTTGGGTGATGAGTGATTCTGTGAACCTGGTTATACTTGGTATCAGAGCTTTCAACCACATGAAATATCATGAACACAATCTCTTAAGGGTCATACTGGTTTTTTTTTGTTTTTTTAGAGAGACAGACAGGAACGGAGAGATGAGAAGCATCAACTCATAGTTGCATCACTTTAGCTGTTCATTGACTGCTTTCTCATACATGCTTTGACAGGGGAGGGCTCTCCAGATAAGCCAGTGACCCCTTGCTCAAGCCAACGATCTTAGGCTTCAAGCCAGTGACCTTTGGACTCAAGACAGAGACCATGAGGTCATGTCTATGATCCCATGCTCAAGCCAGCGACTCTATACTCAAGCTGGTGAGCCTGCACTCAAGCTGATGACCTTGGGGTTTTTAACTTGGGTCCTCAGTGTCCCAGGGTGACGTTTTATCTACTGTGCCACCGCCTGGTCAGGCAGGATTGTACTGATGAAGCGAGAATAGATTAGTGGATTCATAGAGGACTGCCCTCTGTGAGCAATTCTGACCAACTGTAAAACATCTTAGAAAAAGGCCTGACCTGTGGTGGCGCAGTGGATAAAACGTCGACCTGGAAATGCTGAGGTTGCCGGTTCGAAACCCTGGGCTTGCCTGGTCAAGGCACATATGGGAGTTGATGCTTCCTGCTCCTCCCCCCCTTCTCTCTCTCTCTCTCTGCCTCTCCCTCTCCTTTCTAAAATGAATAAAAAAATAAAAAAATAAAGTGAAGCAACTATGACTTGATACTTCTTGTTCTCTCCCTTCCTCTCTCTGTAAAATCAATAAATAAAAATTAAAAATAAAAAAAAATCATAGAAAGATTAATACAGTAACTGTTCAAAAGAAAGATTCTACCTACAGGAAAAAAGTGAGTGGCTCCCTACCTTGCTTTCTGAGGTACTAATTCCTGGACATAACCATTCGTGTTTCGAAGGTCATATACCAGAACTGAACCATTGACCAGTCCAGCATAGAAATAGTTGTTTTCATCAAGACACCAGCAGCAGCTCCAGACAGCACGTCCAGCATTGTAACTATGGACCACCGCATTTGTCTCCAGGCTGTGAAGTTATAAGAGACTTTTTTACAACTATGCATTAAGCAAACCAAATATATAACAAAGATATAAAGATTACTATTTCAATGCTGATCATTAAGCATATACCCACACACCCAAACCATCTGGATTTCTAATTTCCTTTAAGGATTGCCCCGATAACTCCTTTTAATTCCAAAATATTTTTGGGGGGAGGGATATAGGCTTTTCTCTTGAGGTCTAAGGAAATAAGACTAAAAGGAACAGAGACTCAGTACATTCCCACCCTACTTCCATTATTTCCTCCATAGTTACTTATTACATAGGAGATCCTATTCCAATTAAAAATATAAGAATTCACTGTAATCCAATCATCCTGAGGCAGTCATTAGTGATGCTTTGGTATTAAACCCTCCCCTCTCATTTTTTTAACAGTACTAGGGGAAAAAAAAGAATCACAGCATATACATATATATAAAACATAATGGTCATTGAGTTTTGGGGCAAAATTAAGTTGAAGCATTCTTGAAAAGTCATAAGGCTTATTTATAAATGCTTTCACAATGTCTCTCAGATTTAGCTGCAGAAATTAAACAGGAAGCCAAATATTAGACATCTAATCAGAAGTACTTTCTAAAAGATAAAGGAACAGAGCTCAGTTTTGTTTCATGGCACTCAGAAAGCATGTGAAAGATAAAATGCAGTAACTCAGGGTTACTGATGAGAGAATTCAACATGGCACCAAAAGACAATGAGCTCCCAGTAAACATTTCTGTTAGGCAGAATGATCCAGGTAACAGACCAGGAATAACAATTCCTAAGCTGCTAGAGTGACTCCACAGTGTCAGGTACCAAGGCTGCTTCCATATAACCACTTTGCCATCTCAGATTGTTCCTCTTACCTGCATGGTTTAAGATATATAATTCTTAAAAAATGGGACACTACACATACTGTTTTGTAACCTGCTGTGTCTTTTAAATTCAATAAACCTAGAGCTCAGAAGTCAATGCCTTAGACACCCCCAACAAGAAACCCCTAAGCTAAGATGGTCATCATAACATGAATATTAATTTCCATGCTATTCAACATTAAACAGCCTAGGTCCCATCTTTCTCCCCAAAGCCCTCACCACGTCAGTTTGATAGTGTTGTCTAGGGAAGCAGAGAGAAGTAAGCCTCTGGATCGACTGCTGAAAGCCAGTCCACGAATCTGTTTGCCATGCATGGGAATGTAATAGCTGCTTTTCATGTTGGCAGTACTCAACACCTTAACACCAAAGCCTGTCAAAGATAAGCGTGAGATATGTTACCAATAGTCAGCTTAGGGCAAAGCAAACTATCTTTATAAGTAGCTCCTTTGACCACCTTTCTTGACATGTAAATTCCTAGAAAAAAAGCTAATCAAAGAAAATGAAAACTCCATGGGGTTATAATTTATTACAAAAAGTATATTTCATTTCAAATATCCATAGAGCGTCTGACTGGGATGCAGAGGACCCGGGTTCGTGACCCCGAGGTTGCCAGCTTGAGTGCAGGCTCATCTGGTTTGAGCAAAAAGTCCACCAGCTTGAACCCAAGATTGCTGGCTCCAGCAAGGGGTTACTCGGTCTGCTGAAGGCCCGTGGTCAAGGCACATCTGAGAAAGCAATCAATGAACAACTAAGGTGTTGCAACGCGCAACAAAAAACTAATGATTAGCCCTGGCCGGTTGGCTGAGTGGTAGAGCATCGGCCTGGTGTGCAGGAGTCCCGGGTTCGATTCCCGGCCAGGGCACACAGGAGAAGCGCCCATTTGCTTCTCCACCCCTCCGCCGTGCCTTCCTCTCTGTCTCTCTCTTCCCCTCCCGCAGCCGAGGCTCCATTGGAGCAAAGATGGCCCGGGCGCTGGGGATGGCTCCTTGGCCTCTGCCCCAGGCGCTAGAGTGGCTCTGGTCGCAACAGAGCGATGCCCCAGAGGGGCAGAGCGTCGCCCCCTGGTGGGCGTGCCGGGTGGATCCGTCGGGTGCATGTGGGAGTCTGTCTGTCTCTCCCCGTTTCCAGCTTCAGAGAAATACAAAAAAACCCCCCCAAAACAAACAAACTAATGATTGATGCTTCTCATCTCTCTCTGTTCCTGTCTGTCTATCCCTCTCTCTGACTCACTCTCTGTCTCTGTAAAAAAATAAATAAAAAATAATAAATCTATATAAAAAAAATCCATTGACAGGTACATGATAAACCACTGTATATATACACAATGGAATATTACCCAGCAATTTATATACCCAGGAATAAACGAATATACACAATATGCATAAAGCTCAAAAAACTTAGGCTGAATGAAGCCAGACCACCCCCCCCACCAAAATAGCAATACTATTTATGATTCTATTTATGTAAAATTCTAGAACGTGTACACTAATCTATAGTGACAGAAAGTCTCTCAGGGGTTGAGTGGAGATGGGAAGAGAAAGGGACAAGTGGAAGATGAATTACAAAGAGGAGAAAACTTTTGGGGTGATAGATATGTTCATTATCTCGATTGTGGTGATGGTTTCAGGGGTGTATACATATATCAAAACTCAACCAATGATATACTTTAAGTATGTACAGTCTACTGTATGTCAATTATACTTTAATAGAGCTGTTAAAAGAGACAGGGCACGAACATCTATTTCACCAGAAACAAATACTCAACATGCAGAAGAGATAGTAAACAATAAAGAATGGAGATTAAAAAAATAAAGTAGCTCAACATCAAATGTAGTAGGACTACATCAAACTGAAAAGTTTTTGCAGAGCAAAGGAAACCATCAACAAAAGACAACATAACTCATGGGAGGACATATTTGCCAATGATACGTCTAATAAGGGGTTAATACCCAAAATTTATAAATAACTCATACAGGGAATGGCCAGGTGGTTCAGTGGATAAGGTGTTGACCTGGTGTGGCAGTGGTTGTGGGTTCAACCCTTGGTCATGGCATGTATGAGAAGCAATCAATGAGTATACAACGAAATGGAACAACTAAGTGATGTTTCTCTCTCTCAAATCAATGGAAAAATAAGATAACTAAACCAAAAAAAGTATACAAATAAACACCAAAAAAACAATCCAGTTAAAAAATGGGCTGAGGATCTGAATGGACACTTCTTCAAAGGAAACAGTCAATAGACATATGAAAAGATGCTCAATGTCACCAATCTTAAGACAAATGCAAATGAAAACCACAATGAGATATTATCTTGCCTGACCTGTGGTGGCACAGTAGACAGACCATCAACTTGGAATGCTGAGGTCACCAGTTCGAAGCCCCAGGCTTGCCTGTTCAAGGCACATCTGAGAAGCAACTACTATGAGTTGATGCTTCCTGCTTCTCCCTGGCCAGGGTAGCTCAACTGGTTAGAGCCCTGGTCAGCAAACTGCAGCTCATGAGCCACATGCGGCTCTTTGGCCCCTTGAGTGTAGCTCTTCCAAAAAATACCATGTGCGGGCGCTACCTTGATAAGGAATGTACCTACCTATATAGTTTAAGTTAAAAAAAATTTGGCTCTCGGCCCTGGCCGGTTGGCTCAGCAGTAGAGCGTCGGCCTGGCGTGCGGGGGACCCGGGTTCGATTCCCGGCCAGGGCACACAGGAGAAGCGCCCATTTGCTTCTCCAACCCTCTGCCGTGCCTTCCTCTCTCTCTATTCCCCTCCCGCAGCCGAGGCTCCATTGGAGCAAAGATGGCCCGGGCGCTGGGGATGGTTCCTTGGCCTCTGCCCCAGGCGCTAGAGTGGCTCTGGTCGGGGCAGAGCGACACCCCAGAGGGGCGTGCCGGGTGGATCCTGGTCGGGCGCATGCGGGAGTCTGTCTGACTGTCTCTCCCCGTTTCCAGCTTCAGAAAAATACAAAAAAAAAAAAAAAGGCTCTCAGAAGAAATTTCAATCGTTGCCTGACCAGGCGGCGGCACAATGGATAGAGCGTTGGACTGGGACGCAGAGGACCCAGGTTCGAGACCCCAAGGTCATCAGCTTGAGCGCAGGCTCATCGGGTTTGAGCAAGGCTCACCAGCTTGAGCTCAAGGTTGCTGGCTCGAGCAAGGGGTCACTCAGTCTGCTATAGTCCCCCCCCATCAAGGCACATATGAGAAATTAATCAATGAACAACTAAGGAATTGCAATGAAGAATTGATGTTTCTCATCTCTCTCCCTTCCTGTCTGTCTGTCCCTATCTGTCCCTCTCTGTCTCTGCCACAAAATAAAGAAAAAAAAAGAAATTTAATCGTTGTCCTGTTTATATTTGGCCCTGTTGACTAATGACTTTGCTGACCACTAGTAGAGCATCATCCCAATACATCAAGTTTGTGGATTTGATCCCAGGTGAGGGCACATACAAGAATCAACCAATGAATGCATGAATAAGTGAAATAACAAACTGATGTTTTTTACTCTTTCTCTCTCCTTCCCTCTCTCTTGAAAATCAATAAACAAACAAACAAACCACAATGTTGGTAAGGATGTGAAGAAAAGAGACCTCTTGTGCACTACTGTTGAGAATGCAGATTGGTGTAACCATTATGAAAAACAATACAGAGGGTCCTCAAAAAATTAAAAATGGCATTGCCTTATGACCCAGTAATTCTTTGGGTATACAGCAAAAGAAAAACCAAAACACTAATTTGCAAGAATATCTGCAATATTCATTGGAATGTTATTTACAATAGCCAAGATATGGAAACAACTCTAATGCGAATAGAGGAGTGGGTGGAAAAGTTGTGGTACATGTACAATAGAGTATTACTTGACCATAAATGAATGAAATCTTACCATTAGCAATAGCATGGATGGACCTAGAAGGTATTATCATATTTCCACATGTATAGACATACCTTATTTTGGGGGCCCAAAATTTGGAAAAAAATGTATTACATAAAGTTATTGGAACTCAAGTTTTATTAATCATTAAATTCATACAACTCATCACTGTCAAAACTCCCATTCATTAGCTTGTACTCATCTGTGTCTGATGACAAATCACTGTCTTCATATATAGCCTTGTCCTCAGTTCCATTTACAGCATTTGAAATGCCACACTTCTTAAATGACTTGATGACAACCACTGTTTAAGACGCACCCAGTTTTTAGACCCAAAATTTTTTGAAAAATGGTGTCTTATACATGGGGATATATGGTATGCTAAGTGAAATAAGTCAGTCAGAGAAAGACAGATCCCACATGACTTCACTTACATGCAGAAGCTATAGAAAATAAACAGACAAATAAAAGTGAAATAAATTCATAGATAGATACAGAGAATAGAATGATGGGTACAAGAGAGTAGAAAGGTCAGGCAACTGGATAAAAAAAGTGAAGGGATTCGGTGGTTACAAATAGTCACAGAGATGTAAAGTGCAGCATGGGGAATATAGTCAATAATAACTACAATATGTATGGTGTCAAGTAGGTACTCAAAATATGGATGGGGAGCGCCTGACCAGGCAGTGGCACAGTGGATGAACTGTCAGACTGGGATGTGGAGGACCCAGGTTCGAGACCCCGAGGTCGCCAGTTTGAGCGAAGGCTCATCTGGTTTGATAAAGGCTCACCAGCTTGAGCCCAAGGTCGCTGGCTCAAGCAAGGGGTCATTTGGTCTGCTCTAACCCCCCCCCACCCCGTCAAGGCACATATGAGAAATCAATCACTGAACAACTAAGGAACCGCAACAAAGAATTGATGTTTCTCATCTCTCTCCCTTCCTGTCTGTCTGTCCCTATCTGTTCCTCTCTCTGCCACCACACAAAAATAAAGATTGAGGGGGAGCACTTTGGAAAGTACATCACAGTATGTCTAACAATTATGCTGTACACCTGAAACTAACACAAAATAATACTGAATGTAAACTGTCACTAAAAAATAAACAAAAAGGAATGGCAATAAGTAATTTTGGTGTCAGGTGGTCAAGATAGGCTACATTAGTCTAAAATAGAATGAAAATAGTGTCCCAATTAATGCATACCATTCTAGCAGTGAAAAATAAAATAAAAAACTTGTCCTTTTAAATTTATTTGTTGGCCCTGGCCGGTTGGCTCAGTGGTAGAGCGTCGGCCTGGCGTGCAAGAGTCCCGGGTTCGATTCCCGGCCAGGGCACACAGGATAAGCGCCCATCTGCTTCTCCACCCCTCCCCCTCTCCTTCCTTTCTCTCTTTTCCCCTCCCCAGCCAAGGCTCCATTGGAGCAAAGTTGGCCCGGGCACTGAGGATGGCTCTGTGGCCTCTGCCTCAGGCACTAGAATGGCTCTGGTTGCAACAGAGTGATGCCCCAGATGGGCAGAGCATTGCCCCCTGGTGGGCGTGCCGGGTGGATCCCGGTCGGGCGCATGCGGGAATCTGTCTGACTGCCTCCCCATTTCCAATTTCAGAAAAATAGAAAAAAAAAAAAATTTGTTACTCTGTTCTCTTTCTAGGTTATCATATCTATTTTTACTAAGTACTATTATATTATTTTTAATTGTAAGAGAAAGTTTGTTTAGAAAGTAACAGGGGCAGAAGAAGTGAACCAGCTGGGTTGCATAAGGCTTCAGGAAACAAGTTACAAGGCAGAAAAAGGGCCCGAAAGAGAAGGCAAAGGTAACAGGCCTAGGTAAAAGAGGGGAAAGGGAAAGGCATGAGTGTGCTCCCAAGAGGGAAAGCGCAGCACTAGCTGTCTTTTGTTGAGTTCTATGCTAACAGAATTTGTCAAATCCTAGACAATTCAGCTTCTCTAAGGAACCATATAGAAGATATTTTGTGCCCTGTCCAGTTGGCTCAGTGGTAGAGCATCAGTCCAGCATGTGGTTGTCCTGGATTCAATTCCCAATCAGGGCATACAGGAGAAGAGACCATCTGCTCTCCACCCCTCCCGCAGCCATGGCTAGGTTGGAGCAAGTTGGCCCTGGGCACTGAGGATAGCTCCATAGCCTCGCCTCAAGCACTAATGTATAGCTTGGTTGCCAAGCAATGGAGCAACAGCCCCAGATGGACACAGCATTGCCCCATAAGGGGCTTGCCAATTGGGATGCATGCAGGAGTCTGTTTCTCTGTCTCCCGCTTCTCACTTAAGAAAAAAAGAAAATTTTGTATTTGCTCCTGAAAAGATAATTAGGAGACCAGAAAGACAAACAGAGAAAGTATAGGATTTAAGTTAACAAGGGAAAGTGAATACTTGTCAAGTGAATCATCAAGAGAAACAAGAAGTTAGTACCAGCAGGATATCAGGAAGCGCTAGCTAGAGCCCTAGCCAGGTAGCTCAGCTGGTTAAGAGCAGGGGTCCCCAAACTATGGCCCGCGGGCCACATGCGGCCCCAAGGCCATTTATCTGGCCCCCACAACACTTCCTGTAGGGGCAGCTCTATCATTGGTGGTCAGTGAGAGGAGCACATTGACCATCTCATTAGCCAAAAGCAGCCATAGTTCCCACTGAAATACTGGTCAGTTTGTTGATTTAAATTTACTTGTTCTTTATTTTTAATATTGTATTTGTTCACCCTTTTTTTTTACTTTAAAATATGTGCAGTGTGCAAAGGAATTTGTTCATTTTTTTAAAAATTATTTTTATTTATATTCATTTTAGAGGAGAGAGAGAGAGAGAGAGAGAGAGAGAGAAGAGCGGGAGAAGCAGGAAGCTTCAACTTCCATATGTGCCTTGACTGGGCAATCCTAGGGTTTTGAACCGGTGACCTCAGTGTTCCAGGTCGACCTTTATCCACTGCACCACCACAGGTCAGGCCATAGTTTTTTTATAGTCCAGCCCTCCAACTGTCTGAAGGACAGTGAACTGGTCCCCTGTGTAAAAAGTTTGGGGACCCCTGGTTAAGAACATCATCCCAATATGTCATGGTTGTGGGTTCAACCCCTGGTCAGAGCACATACAAGAATCAATCAATGAATGCACAAATCAACCAATCAATCAATAAAATTAAAAAAAAAAAAGGTAAGCAAAGCTACTTCTATAGAGTGGAATAGATGCAGCAAGAAAAAAGAGATTGCCTGACTAGGCGGTGGTGCAGTGGATGGAGCGTCAGACTGGGATGCAGAGGACCCAGGTTCGAGACTCCGAGGTTGCCAGCTTGAGCGCGGGCTCATCTGGTTTGAGCAAAAACTCGCCAGCTTGGACCCAAGGTTGCTGGCTCCAGCAAGGGGGTTACTCGGTCTGCTGAAGGCCCACGGTCGGGGCATGTATGAGAGAGCAATCAATGAACAACTAAGGTGTTGCAACGCACAATGAAAAACTTCGATTGATGCTTCTCATCTCTCTCTGTTCCTGTCTGTCTGTCCCTGTCTATCCCTCTCTCTGACTTACTCTCTGTCTCTGTAAAAAATAAATAAATAAAATTAAAAAAAAAAAAGATAAAAGAGATTATACCTAATTTGGAGAACAATTAGTATTTCCTCAACATATGGGGAAAGTTTTAATTTATGATATATCTTTTAATGAAAAGTCTGGATGGAATATACTATAAACAATCCTTTTAATGACCCCTCAATTGAAGCATCCTGACAGCCTCTCAACTCATAGCTAATATCAGTGAATAAAATAAATAAATAAATTAAAAGAAAATGTAGGAATCCCACTCCTTATCCTGTATATACCCAAGTTTTGGGACATAGTTTTGAAGCATTTGATGAAACTTGTAAGTGGGGAGACAGAAGATATCAGGCTGAAGCAAAGAGACCTGACAGTTGATAAGAATCATATGCTAAAGACAGAAGAAAGAAACATTTAGGAATGACTTAATTGGACATGTGAGATTTACCTGTGAACCTTAAGATATTGTAAAATTAAACTTAAAAAGCACAAAATATGAAAAAATTAGTCAAGTATTAATAAAATTATAATGTATTCCCAAATTATTTTATTGGAATTGGAACACTCCTAAAAATAATTATTAAATTTTAATTTGAATTAGCCCTCAGGGTAGTGTTTTTCCCCCAAATATTTCCAGTCTAAAATGAATCTGTAACTTCAGTGTGACATATAATCCTTCTTGGGACTACACCAGCAACACACATTTCCAAGTACCTCATCTTCTTTTATTTTATAATGGGTTTTCAGTATTCCTACCCTCTTGGTGAATAAATTTACAGAATGAAGTAAACACACAGTAAAGATATTTTTAGCACCCTGAAGAATCTGCATGAACAGAAAATTTACTAAGAAAAGATTATTTGGTGGGCTGTGGACAATGTTTACCTACAAGTGAGTCCTAGATTCTCCAAAAAGGGAGAAGAGACATAAATGGGAGTCCAATAATGAACACTAAAGCTGAGGTTCTAGACTGTTCACCTGGAAGGATGGTGGCCTGAGGAGAAGGTTGTGACACCGCCAGGCAGCTCAGAGCATCACAATATGTCATAATTCGGCAGCTTCCACTCTGAGACACTGGGAAGGTCTTTTGGAAATAATACTTGTGCTTAACCTGGCTGGAAGGCAAGCCGCTTAGGAAATCTGCTTGAGCGCCCCTGGGATTCCGTAACAGCTGATCCCGATGTTGCAGAATAAGTTTTTGCAAGTCCTAAACGAAAACGATTTTATAAATGTGAAGCTTTTCGTTTGTTATTCCCCTCATAAAAAATTGCTTGAATACAAGTTTTATTATCCATTACATAAAAAATTAACACAAATCCTATAGAACTGCTGCAGTTTTTACAGTATTCCAACAAGTAAATAAAATAAGGAGAACAGAGAATCATAAACAGGAGGGTTAAAAGTCATTTTTGTTTAAAACCTTCATTTTATTTGTAGACTCAGGAAGGTGAAATGACTTAAGTTTTGAATTTTCTAGTTTAATTTTTAAAAAACTCCAGTAGAATTCACCATAAAGCATACAAGCTTTAAACAAATACCCTACCCAGAAATAGTGCTGTTTACTTGCTTGATAAATCCTATTTGTATCTGAGATGAACTTTAGTAATTTTAAATTCCTTTCCAATTCCTACCCCAAAAGTTCCTTGAATTAGAAAGGGCAAACGTACCTGGACACGATTATGAAGCTTAGTGCAATCCTCAGTGAGGACTTGGAGTCGGAGCCGGCACTGTGCCATTTCTAACTCGGTCTCCTTCCTTAGCATCTGCTCTTGTAGTAAGAAACTAGAAGGGGAAAGCCAGCAACAGGTAGGGATTAGAAAGGCCACAGAAGACTTCCCATCAAGATGACATAGTAAGTTCATGGCATGATACACTTTGCTGCAAATGTCATGACAGTGAATAAAATATAACAAGAAAAATATCTCATGTCTAGAAACAATACAGAACTGTAGCATGCAGGGCGCAACTCATAAGCCTACTAGACTTTGGTGTTAAAGAAGGGGTGACCAGGAGTATAGTTCCGTAAGCAATGGGGACTAAAAATGCAAAATGAGAAATCAGAGCTAGGCTCACTATTTAAGGTAGGGCCAAATTATAAAAAAATAAAATTAAAATGACACGTTAAAAAACTAAGGTTATCTATTCGATTAAAAGAATATAACAAGTTACCAGTTGTTCATCAGATACTCAAATAATACTACAAGAAAAGCGCGAAGTTAAAAACATAGGAAGTATTTAACAGGAAAATGCTAACAAAAGAATGATTAGAATTAAAAAGCATGAATAAGCATCAAGAGAAACAATGCATAATGAAAGGGCACATTCACCAAGAATAAAAATCATAAATCTGCATGTACCTGAAGACAATTTGAAAATATGAAATGTAAAATAGAGATTTTCACTTGGAGACATTATAGGAAAAAAAACTGTAAAGGAATAAAGCTGCCCCATTTACCTCATGGAAAATTGGAGAACTTAAAAAACTGCTAGAGTTCAGAAAGGCTCTTGGTTCAAGATCAAGAAAATTAGATTCATCACATTCCCCAAACACCCTATAAGTGATTAGTAAGTTAACAAAAAAAAAAAATTCATTCATAACAGCAACCTAGGAAGAAAGTTAAAGGATATGTAAGAACTTTATGAAGCAAAGTACACTTGTAAAAGAACCAAGAAAACATTAAGTAACTAAAAGGATATTATATCATGTTAATGCTGGAAAGACTCAAAAAAAATTAAGACTTATATTTACAAAAATTGAAAACCACCTTAACTGTCCATCAGCAAAAAATATACATAAGTAAATTCTAATTAGAGAACTAGAATATTATTCAGAAATTGAAATGAATAAACTAGAGCTAAATGCCCTGAACAAAAGCAAAAACTTTTTGAAAAAAATGAAGCTACAGAAGGAAAATATTATAATCCAGTAACACCTGCATAAAGTGTAAAAATATCCTGATTCACAATATACATAGATCCTCTGGATAAAGAGATGGAATTAAAGAGAATTTAGTTCACAGTTTCTATTGTATCTATAATACAACTAAAATTTTAAAATGCTACAAAGTATGTATTTGTTAGAGCATATGAGAAAAAACAAAGAAAATTAAGACCATCCGTATTACCAGTCCTCAGTAACTACTTTTCTTTTGCTAGTTCACATATAATCACATTAATAATGTGCTTTCACCAGACCAGGCGGTGGCGCAGTGAATAGAGCGTCGGACTAGGATGCTGAGGACCCAGGTTCGAGACCCTGAGGTCACCAGCTTGAGTGCAGGCTCATCTGGTTTGAGTAAAAGCTCACCAGCTTGGACCCAAGGTCTCTGGCTCCAACAAGGGGTTACTTGGTCTGCTGAAGGCCCGCGTTCAAGGCACATATGAGAAAGCAATCAATGAACTAAGGTGGTGCAATGCGCAACGAAAAATTAATGATTGATGCTTCTCATCTTTCTGTTCCTGTCTGTCTGTCCCTGTCTCTCTCTCTGTTAAAAAAAAAAAAAAGTGCTTTCACATGACAACATATATATTATGTGCACTTCAACAGTAGTTTTAATGAATGTACAATATTCCATCACATAGATATTCCAGAAATTACTCAACCAATTAATTCTCTTGGATTACCAATGCTAAATAAAAAGATTCAAGTAAATCTTTCCATACATCCTTGATTATTTCTTTAAAATAAATGCCTGAAGTAGAATTACTTTTAGAGGTTGTGAAGCAGGCCCTACCCAGTTAACTCAGTTAAGAGAATCGTCCTAAAACAAGGTGTGGGTTTGATCCCTGGGCAGGGTACACATGGGAAGCAACAAAAGAAAGCACGCCTGAGTGGAAAAAATGAACAAATAAATGCTTCGCTTCCTCCTTCCTCTCTCTCTAAAAATCAATAAAAATTAAGCCCTGGCAGCACCATCCCAAGCACAGAGGTTGCCAGTTTGACTCCTCAGTTAGGGCACATACAGGAGCAACTCCATGTTCTTGTCTCTCTCCCCCCGCCCCTGCCTCTCTCTTGAAAACAAATAAAAATAGATAAATAAGTAAATAAATAAATAAAGGTTGTAGAAGCATGCTGCGAAGGGCTTCTCTAAATGGTGTGCATGTGGCCTGACCAGGTGGTGGCGCAGTCAATAGAGCATTGGACTGGGATGCCGAGGACCCAGGTTCGACACCCCGAGGTTGCCAGCTTGAGCGCGGGCTCATCTGGCTTGAGCAAAACAAAAAAGATATAAATTAAAAAAAAAAAAGCTCACCAGTTTAGACCCAAGGTCGCTAGCTCAAGCAAGGGGTTACTCGGTCTGCTGAAGGCCCACAGTCAAGGCACATATGAGAAAGCAATCAATGAACAACTAAAGTGTTAAAACAAAAAACTGATGATTGATGCTTCTCATCTCTCTCCGTTCCTGTCTGTCTGTCCCTATCTATCCCTCTCTCTGACTCTCTGTCCCTGTAAAAAAAAAAAAGTAAAAATAAATAAATAAACAAATAAATAGTGTGCATGTGTACTTTGTTAGAAGTAGTGCATCAGAGAACCCATTTCCCTGAAGTCTCTCAGTGGTATCTCTATTCTTTAATATTCTTAAAGCATATTTTAAGTACAGCTATTAGCAATTGTTCTTGGGCTTCCAAAATCCTGATTTCTTCTTTTTTTTTTTTAAAGATTTTTTTTTTTTTAATTCTTTGCTTTAATTTTTTTATTAATTTTTAGAAAGGAGAATGAGAGAGAGAGAGAGAGAGAGAGAGAGAGAGAAGGAGGAGGGAGGAGCAGGAAGCATCAACTCCCATATGTGCCTTGACCAGGCAAGCCCAGAGTTTTGAACCGGCGACCTCAGCATTCCAGGTCGACGCTTTATCCACTGCGCCACCACAGGTCAGGCCAAAATCCTGATTTCTTACACTGCACTATATGTGCAAAGCTTCACTTGTGAGTCTTTTGTATAGAGTGCTATTGTAGCGGAGTTTAGGAACACCATCAGCAAAAATGGCATCATTTAAGTAATGTGCCAGATCCTGTTTGTTTTTGTGTGTGTATGTGACAAAGACAGAGAAAGAGACAGAGAGAGGGACAGACAGACAGGAACAGAGAGATGAGAAGCATCAATTCGTTGCAGCACCTTAGTTGTTCATTGACTGCTTTCTCATATGTGCCTTGACCATGGGCCTTCAGCAGACCGAGTAATCCCTTGCTCGAGCCAGCGACCTTGGGTCCAAGCTGGTGAGCTTTTGCTCAAACCAGATGAGCCCATGCTCAAGCTGGCGACCTCAGGGTCTCGAACTAGGTCTTCTGCATCCCAGTCCGACGCTCTATCTACTGCGCCACTGCCTGGTCAGGCCAGATCCTGTTTTTTAAATTTCTTTATTTTATTTTAGAGAGCATGAGGAATGGGGTGAGGGGCAAGGAGAGGAGGGAGAGGAAAAAAGGGGGGAGTAGGGGAGTGGAGAGGGAGAAAGAGAGAGAGAGAGAAGAGAGGAGGAAGAGGAGGAGGGAGAGACAGAGAATTGTTGTTCTACTCATTTATGCATTCACTGGTTGATTCCTGTATATGCCCTGATTGGGATCAAATCTGCAACCTTGGCATACTGGGACAATGCTCTAACTGAGCTTCTTGGCCAGATATTCTAGCGAAGAGGAGTCTAAGACTTGGAAAGTGTTTCAGATGGCCACGAACTGGCTTACAGAGAGTATGAGACGGGAATCTTGGGTTCAGTTTTCATAGTATTTAGCAGCAGAGGCAGGCGGTAAATGAGTAAATTTAATCCTTAGGTTAGAAGCTGGACAGGCTACAACAAAAGCCCCACAATATCTTTTCTGGTTGCCCAGGCCAGGTGTAAGTTATTAAAGTAGGGCTATAGGTTTCTCAGAACATCTGACTTTAGCCTGGCCAGGCGGTGGCGCAGTGGATAGAGCGTCGGATTGGGATGCAGAGGATCCAGGCTCGAGACCCCAAGGTCGCTAGCTTGAGCACAGGCTCATCTGGCTTGAGCAAAGCTCACCAGCTTGGACCCAAGGTCCCTAGCTCAAGCAAGGGGTTACTCGGCCTGCTGAAGGCTCGCGGTCAAGGCACATGAGAAAGGAATCCATGAACAAGGTGTCGCATCGAAAAACTGATGATTGATGCTTCTCATCTCCCTGTTTCTGTCTGTCTGTCCCTATCTCTGACTCTCTCTTTTTCTCTGTAAAAAAAAATAACTTCTGATTTTAGGAGGGCTTAAAACACCGTGGTCTTGATCTCCCCAGGTCATACTTACCAAAGGCTTATAGTCTTTTTGTGTGTGTGTGTGACAGAGACAGAGAGAGGGACAGATAGGGACAGACAGGAAGGGAGAGAGATAAGAAGCATAATTTCTTTGTTGTGGCTCTTTAGTGTCCTTAGTTGTTTACTGACTGCTTTCTCAAATGTGCTTGGGAGGGGGGTTGCAGCAGAGCGAGTGACCCCTTGCTCAAGCCAGCGACCTTGGGCTTCAAGTCAGCACCATGGGGTCATGTCTATGATCCCACACTCAAGCCGGTGACCTCAGGGTTTCGAATCTGGGTCCTCCATGTCCCAGTCTGACGCTCTATCCACTGCGCCACCACCTAGTCAGGCCCGAAGGCTTAAGTCTTAAAGCCAATTCCAATTTCATGGGAAAGCCTCAAGTGCTTCTACAGAAGAAAGCACATTCCTTCAATACTTAACCTTAGTAGTCAAAAGGCCAAGAATCAGTGCTGCTCCATTCCTTCTGAACCTACTTGTTCCAATCAGCACACAACACTCAGGCTCTGTAAATAGAGGCTCATGAGAGGTGCTGAGCACATAGAAAGAACAAGTGGCAGTCCTCCTCCTGTTGCCCTTCTTTCTTTCATGTCTTTCTGCAACACTGGTGAGTACTCCGGACATTACAACAGAATTTAAACCGGCAAACTACAATGGAAAACGATTGCACTGACTTGTAACTGAGAAATCCACTGAAGTTTAACTCAGTCATAACTGAAATTACAATTATTTGTTACCCCAGATTCCCATTTTTAATGCTGTCTGGAGAATAAACCAGGCAGACTTCTTCCAGAAGATGATTGGATATATATAGTAAGTCACAATATGAGAGAGATAGCAATCTCTAGAGATCCTCAGTCACAGACCAAGTAAAGCCTCAGAACTACACAAAGAGTGACCCATATATCCTTTTCCAGCTAGGCAAACTCTTTCTACCTACCTTTTCATGCGCTCATGTTCACTAGTGTCCAAAGCTCTCAGGGTTCGGGCATAAAGTACAACAATGTCACTGTGCTTGGCTTTCTTGTTGCACTAAAAAGCCCAATAGGATACAATTAGTAGGCGTCTAGGAATCCTCCTGACTTAACATGACTGTGCATATGCGCAGTCCCTATGTACAGCCCTTACCTGGGGACATTTTCGTGTTGGTCCTTTGAGCCACTTAGAAATGCAACTAAACCCAAAGAGGTGCCCACAGCGTAATGCAGAAAGCCTGTGGTCCCCAGCATTTGTCCATTGCTCTAAACATATTGTACAAGTGTCCCCTTCTTCCTCATTCGTAGGAGCTGAAGGTACAGGAGAGCTGGACTTCTGGGGAGACTGCTGGATGGAAACCAGAACACATTAGAGAAAATGCAAAATCAGTCTTGAAGAGGACTCATAACTACCAAATTAACAAAACCTCATAAAAATGATACAAAAACAGTATAGAAAAACTATTAACACCTATAAATCACTTGTCATTCTTTCTAGAACGCAATCCAGTCAAATGTAATACAAGCTATGAAAATATTACTGCTGTTTGATCTTATGAAACGCTTAGATTTTTTTTCATTCAAATGAAGAAAAAGAGCTATCTTTAAGATATATAATAAAACTAGCAGTTACCCAGTCAACTAACAACAGGGAACAGCAGGTTTGTTACTCATCTAAAATTCAGTTCATAATCAACTCAAGTAGCTATAAAATACTTGGCTCATGTGAATCAAAGAAAAATACCACAAAAACAAATATAAACAGCTTACAAAAAAATACAAATGGTCAATAATTGTTCTTATAAGTAAATAAATGCAAATTAAAGATGCCATTTTTCATCTATTAGTTGGTATAAATTGATGTCTGATGAGAGTGAGGGAGAAACAGGTATGCTTACATACTGTTGTTGCAAGCAGAAAGCAGCACAAATTTTACAGAGGGCAGTCTGACATATCTATTAAAACTAAAATACATATCTCTCCTTTGACATAGCAATCTCTCTGCTAGGAATATATACTATGAAGAAAGGCACAAAATTTGCCAACATATTTATTTGTACAAGGACGCTCAGTGTGCCACAATTTATATTAGGAAAAAATGAAAAAGAAAGGGGAACGACCATAGCATACATGACAAGAGGTAACGAAAATTTTATTTATATGATGAAATGCTATTTTTAAGCTATTAATAAAAATGAGATTAAACTTAATGTACTGATAATAGGAAGCTCTCCAAAATGTAGTTAAGTCAGAGGGAAAAGGAATAAACAAGGTATAATAATATATTAAACAAGGTATAATATAATCCCATTTGTATAAGTTTAAAAATAGAACATTTATACACATAAATTTACAGGTACATAAAATTTTTCTAGAGGGAAGAAATAAAAACAGGAGGACCATGTAGAAACTTGCAAAAAAGTAGATAAATGTTTTGGGATTGGCAGAGTCCACAATTAATGTAAATAATTTTCATATTAAGGACAACAGTATGTTATTTTTGTAAATAAAAAATATTTATCACATAGCAATCACATTCTGTCAGCGAGTTCATAAACTACATTCATATGTACTATTTTAGTTGACATTTAACGTTATTAGTTAAAGACAGGACAAGTTATTCTCACTCCCCCCCAACCCCCAACCTTTTTAAACCTAAGAGAAAGAAGTCACACAAATGACTAATTTTGACAAGATCGGACTCCTAGACCTCCTGCCTACAAAGCCTACAAAGTTTTCCATTTTAGCCTGCAGCCTCCTTTTAAAATGAAAATCCAAACCTTTCATTTAAAAGGATGTTCATTCATATTACCTGCTTGAGGAGAGTCTCTCTTCCACCAATACATGTAACTTCTTGCTCTGATGAAATACTTTCTGATTGTTCTGTGAAGTTGTTTCCAGAAATGACAGGATAGGCAATTACAAAAGAAGACACAAGTTGTAAGGTATCAGAGGCTAGCAGAACCTGACTCATTCACCACTAATTGGTAGTGATACTGTAAAAGGGATGACAATTTCCCCAAGTAGCATCAGTAAGTTTTTCCCCCCACTTATTTTAGATAATTTCAAACACATGAAAGTAGACAGAATAGTATAACTCACCCAAGGTACCCATCACCCCATTTCAAACCCTAAAATAGCATTTTCACTTGTAAAAACTTGTAACATTAACTGATAAGGATTTATTTTTACATAAACACTACTATTATACCTAATATTTTATAAAATGAACAATAATCCTCTAATACTATCTAATACTTAGGCACCCAGTTCACTTCAAATTTTCCCAGTTGTGTTAAAGTTACTCTTTACAGAAGATTTATTCCAATCAGAATCTAAACAAGGTCTCCACAATAACCTTGACTGTTATGTCTCTTAAGTCTTTTTCCTTTACCCATGTTTATCTCGGGCACTGATTTGTTGGGGGGATTTTGTCATTTGTTTTATTAAAAGTCCTACATCCTGGATCTGACTGCTTCCTTGTGGTATCGCTTGCAGAGTTGCTCTATCATCTACATTTCCTATAAACTGGCAGTTACATCTAGAGGCTTCAGTAGATTCAACTGTTTTTTGGGAAGAGGAGGGATAGCAAATACTTCTTAAGATTATACACTTCTGATTGTAGCATATGCCTGGTCAAGACACATTGCTTGATATACGTGTCTTGACCAGGCAAGCCCAGGGTCTAGAACCAGCAACCTCAGCATTCCCGGTCAATGCTTTATCAACTGCACCAGCACAGGCCAAGCTAGTCATTTTTCTTTCTTATTTATTTATTTTTTTTGTATTTTTCTGAAGCTGGAAACGGGGAGAGACAGTCAGACAGACTCCCGCATGTGCCTGACCGGGATCCACCCGGCACGCCCACCAGGGGGGCGACGCTCTGCCCCTCCGGGGCGTCGCTCTGCCGCGACCAGAGCCACTCTAGCGCCTGGGGCAGAGGCCAAGGAGCCATCCCCAGCGCCCAGGCTATCCTTGCTCCAATGGAGCCTCGGCTGCGGGAGGGGAAGAGACAGGAAGGAGAGGGGGAGGGGTGGAGAAGCAGATGGGCGCTTCTCCTGTGTACCCTGGCCGGGAATCGAACCCGGGACCTCTGCACGCCAGGCCGACGCTCTACCACTGAGCCAACCGGCCAGGGCTCATTTTTCTTTTTGAGGCTCAAATTTTTATGTAATTTCCCCCACCCTTTTATTATTTATTTATTTATTATTATTATTTTTTTTTTTTTGAGAGCGTGAGAGAAAGACAGGAAGGGAGAAAGAGAGTGAGAAGCATCAACCCATAATTGCTCTCACCTTAGTTACACATTAAACTTCTTGTATCTGCCTTGACCAGGGCTGTACGAATGTCCCCTTGCTCAAGCTCACACCCGTGGGCTTTTCATGCCAGTGACCTTTAGGCTCAAACTGGCGAGATTTAGGATAGTGTGGATGATTCCCATGCTCAGAGAGAACAACCTCAGGGCTTCGAACTAGAGATATCGGTGTTCCAGGCCTTACTGCGCCACCACCAGTCAGTCAGGCATGTCATTTTCTTACTTTGCTTCTAGATTTTGAAGTACTCTTTACTATTCGGTTTTATCACTCATGCATTCTTCCAATACCAAAATAGTTTCATTTTTTCAAATTAGATCTCTGATCCACTTATTATATCCTGGTTCATAGAATAAGGAATAAATCCAATTTAATTGTTTTCAGTTAGTTATCCAGTTTTAACAATACAAATTTAAAGTCTCTTTTCCCCAATGATTTGAGATTTACCCCTTAAAAAAACTAGAATTTCCTTATACTTTTAGGTATTTCTCTAGATGTTCCAAAATCCTATATTTTAGATTTGAGTGACTGCATCTTTTGAGATATTTTTTACTATATTCCTCTACTTCCTTCCTGTAAATTATGCAAACTAGTAATTATATCTAGAGTCTTAAATAGATTCAATTTGTTTGTTCTGTGTTTTGTTTTTCTGCAAAAGTACTTCCTAAGTGGTGTGGATACTTCTGATTATAGTAGTACATTAAGAGACACATAAGGTCTGGAGGTATCAGCCTGGTCCCTTTATTAAAAAGAATTCTACTAACCTTTCAGCCTAATGATTTTAGGATCCATTGATGATCTTTGCCTAGATACATTATTTCATTATGAGTCACAAAATGATTTTTCCCCTATCATTTCTGCCCCATTATCTGGAATTCTTCTACTTAAAAAAATGCCTTGGGGCCCTGGCCGGTTGGCTCAGCGGTAGAGTGTCGGCCTGGCATGCGGGGGACCCGGGTTCGATTCCCGGCCGGGGCACATAGACATAGGAGAGGTGCCCATTTGCTTCTCCACTCACCCTCCCCCCCCCCCCCCCCCCCGCTTCCTCTCTGTCTCTCCCTTCCCCTCCCACAGCCAAGGCTCCATTGGAGCAAAGATGGCCCGGGCGCTGGGGATGGCTTCTTGGCCTCTGCCCCAGGCGCTAGAGTGGCTCTGGTCGCGGCAGAGCATCGCCCCCTGGTGGGCAGAGCGCGCCCCTGGTGGGCGTGCCGGGTGGATCCCGGTCGGGTGCATGCGGGAGTCTGTCTGACTGTCTCTCCCCGTTTCCAGCTTCAGAAAAAAAAAATACAAAAAAAAGAAAAAAAAATGCCTTGGGAGTGGGTAGGAGGGATAAATAGGCAGAGCACAGAGCATTTTTAGGGCAGTGAAAATGCTCTGCAAATTATGATGCTGGTTGTCCAAACCCATAGAACATATAACACCAAGAGTGAACCATAAGTAAACTATAGATTTCTAGTGATGACAATATGTAACAAACGCACCATTCTGGTGAGTGAGAGGCAGGTAATGTGTGTGTGGGGACAGAGGTTGTATGAGAAATCTCGGTATCTTACTTTCCAGTTTGTTGTGAACCTTAAACTATTCTAAAAAAAAAAAAAAAAAGGCTTAGACTGACCAGGCAGTGGCGCAGTGGATAGAGCGTCGGACTGGGACGCGGAGGACCCAGGTTCAAGACCCCGAGGTCGCCAGCTTGAGCACAGGCTCATCTGGTTTGAGCAAGGCTAACAAACTTGAGCCCAAGGTCACTGGCTCGAGCAAGAAGTCACTCACTCTGCTGTAGCCCCCTAGTCAAGGCACATATGAGAAAGCAATCAATGAACAACTAAGGAGCCACAACAAAGAATTGATGTTTCTCATCTCTCTCTCTTCCTGTCTGTCTGTCCCTATCTGTCCTTCTCTCTGACTCTGTCACAAAATAAATAAATAAATAAATAAATAAATAAGCTTTGAACATTAAAAAAAAAAAGTCTTAAAAAAATACAAACAAACCCCAAAATCTTCTTTGTTCAACTATTTGATTTTCCAGCTTTCAGAGTAATAAGTTAACAGCTCTAATAAATTACAATGTTTGATAAACAGGTTTTTAAAAATGTATAAATATGAATTTACAGATTTTCATAGATTTGATTTATATCGACATTATTTCAATCTATAATCCAAGTACACACTCACTATTCTTTTTGATGCTCTAACTATCCCATCTTAGGTCACTAAGAGCCCTTTCTGGGTTGCTCCTGTGTTTACTGATGTAACTCCATGAGACTTAGATGGTTTCCCTGCTTTCTAGCCTAATAAATGCCTAGGCTCATCTTTTAGATTTCCTATCCTGGACCTGGAAAGTCATTTCTCGAAAAGGCCTGGTTCCACTTAGTGGGAAAAGCCCACAGTCTGGGGTATCAGAAGATTTTTAATGTAAGCAGGACATACACTTTAGGGGTCTCTGCCCACCAACTGTTAAATAAATTCCACTTGCACAATACATAACATTATACTAGGACTTAAAAAGTGGAAGACTAGAGAGGGTGCTGAATTTACAAAAGCTTTTCTTTAAACAAAATAAATCTACTTCCTTCTCAAATGTCCAAGAAAATAAAGGGGAATGTAAAATGTCATTACCAAGTAAATGATTCACTGGGTCCCAAATCATACAATACTGCAAGTCAGCAAATTCTCTCTATATAATTATGGCCAGTGAAAACTATAATATAAAGCAGTAATCTATAACATTTTGGGGGGAAAAGGGAAGGTATTAAAACATGTATCTAGAGTTCCTAGCCTTTTGGAATCTAAGCTTCTAGAAGTTAGCCTTGTGAATTCAAACCTGGATAAAACACTCACCTTCTGTAATGACAGCTCCAGGTTCCTCTGCCTGGACAACCTCTCCATCCTCCACATCAGTGTCAGAATCAGAACTGCTTGATACCTGCACGTCTTCAGAGACAGGATTGCTAGCCCCTGAATCATGAGAGGTAGTTGGCAAATGAAGCTGACTCCTGCTCAGTACTAAGTAAGCATCCATTGGCGCTCTGGACCTATTTATGGAGAAAGACAACAGTATTATAGTACAATGGAATAACACCACAAAAACAACCCAGGGTAATCTGGAAGTAAATCCTAGTCATTTCAACCCATCTCCAGACCATTAAATGCTGCCTTTGAGCACTGAAGCAGGAATAGTAGATTTAGGCAGATGTTGGCTGGTATGTATACTCTCTTTTCTACTCAACAGTAGAAAAAGGTCTACCTTGGAGCTTGACCTTTCTGCTGAAAGCTAATTTTTACTTTATTGGCCTTTGGGCATGTATCCATATGTTTTAAAGGACACAACTTAGCAATCTGTCTGTTAGTATAAAGGGGTTGGAAAGAAAGTGGGCAAGAAGAAAATGGGTCCTCTTGGTTAAATATGGTCTCATGGGATTCTGCTACTGCAGCTAGGAAGACCAAGGTCTTTTGGGATACAGTACGAAGTCTGGCTTCAGTCTTCACTGTTTCACCTCTTAATTTAAGACATTATTTTTCCTTTGAAGTTTAATATAAAGTTAAGGTCAAAAACAGCATGATAGCAAAAAAGAACTCAAGACGAGGAGAGTTGGGAACAGATTTAACATTCTAATAATTCTGACTAGCTGAGTTTTAACTATAACCACTACTATTTCCCAGTTTCCCTCATTTCCAAGGTAACAAACCATATTCAATTTATAACCCAGAATTAATGACACTCAATATTAAAAACCAAAAAGGTATTCTGAACCTTGGAACATATTACTGAACTAATAGTCAAAGTGTTACTGAAAGGTGACCTACTTTGTTTTAATAACTGTTTATATGACATTACCAGAAACATTGTTGGAGATCATTCACAAAGAAAATTATTATTATTTTTTGTGACAGACGAGAGAGACAGATAGGGACAGACAGACAGGAAGGGAAAGAGATGAGAAGCTTCAACTCTTCATTATAGCACCTTAATTGTTCATTGATTGCTTTCTCATATGTGCCTTGACGGGGGGTGAGGGGATGTCGGGAGGAGAGGTTGCAGCAGAGCAAGTGACTCCTTGCTCAAGCCAGCAACAACAAAGAAAAATTTTGTTTTCTTATAGGAAAACTAACATTTATGGCAAACCAGGGCTTTCTATTAAAAAATAGATGATTAAATGGAACAAAGTAAACATCTGGTATCCAATTCAATAGAAGATTCATCCTTTTAAAATAAAGTGAATTAAAAGGAGATGTAGTGGATGAATCCTTTCTGATTCAAAGTGTACAATTCAGTGTTTTGCACAACCACAAGGTTATGCAACCATAATCACTTTATGCCAAAACATCTTCACCACACCTAAAATGAACCCTACCCTTCTCTCCCTCTTTCCCCCATCCCCTAACACCACTAATTTACTTTGTCTCTATAGATTTGTCTATACTGGACATTTCATGAATGGGATCAAATGTGGCCTCTTGGGCCTGGCTTTTTCAAAACTTGATAAATACAAGGATTATGTCACCTGCAAATAGTTACTATTATTTCTTCCTAATTGAAATGCCTTCTATCTCTCTTTTATCTGATTGGCCTGGCTGAAACCTCCAATACAATGGCAAATAGAGGAAGTGGCAAAAGCAGACATCCTTGCTTTGTTTCTGTATTAGGGGTAAAGTTTTCAGTCTTTGTCCTTAGTATGTTAGCTGTGAGTTTTTCATGATGCCCTGTACAGGGTGAGGAAGTTCCCTTCCATTCCTAGTTTGTTGAATATTTCTTTTTATCATCATGAAGGGGTTTTGTCAAATGGTATTTCTGCATCAGTTGAAATGTTCA
This sequence comes from Saccopteryx leptura, assembly GCF_036850995.1. Taxonomy (NCBI): domain Eukaryota; kingdom Metazoa; phylum Chordata; class Mammalia; order Chiroptera; family Emballonuridae; genus Saccopteryx; species Saccopteryx leptura. The sequence goes on from NC_089511.1 coordinate 24,263,885, forward strand.
TTTCCTCCCCTTTATTGTATTAATATGGTACATATTGCTAATTTTTTTCTGTATGTCGAATCCATTTTACTTTCCTGAAACAAATCCTATTTGGTTATGGTACATAATCCTTTCTATATGTTGTTGAATTCAATTTGGTAGTATTTTATTGAGTATTCTTGCATCTAGATTCATAAAGGATAGTGGTCTCTAGTTATCTTGTAATGTCTTTGTATGGTTTTGGGTAATAATGGCCTGAGATGATCAGTTGGAATGTGTTCCCACTTCTATTTTTTAGAAAAGTTTATGAAGTACTGCTATTATTTTTGTTTTAAAATGTTTGGTAGAATTCACCATGGTCACCATCTAGTTCTGGGCTCTTTGTGGAAATATTTTTTAATTACTAATTTGATTTGTTATTGGTTTATTCAGATTTTTTTTTTTTTTTAAAGATTTAATTTATTCATTTTAGAGAGGAGAGAGAGAGAAGGAAGAGGGAGAAGGAGCAGGAAGCATCAACTCCCGTATATGCCTTGACCAGGCAAGCCCAGGGTTTCAAAACCAGCGACCTCAGCATTCCAAGTCACAGATTTTCTTTTTCTTGAGAGCACTGATAGATATGCTTTTTAAAAATTTGTCAATTTCACCTAGGTTATCTAATTTCTTCGTATAAAAATGTTCACAGTAGTCCCTTATAATACTGTTTTCTTCTGTAAGGTTGATAGTAATAATGTTTCCCCTTTTATTTCTATTCTAGTACTTTGAGTCTTCTATTTTTTGGTCTAGCTAGAAGAAATTAGACTTGTTTTTTAAAAATTACTCATTATTATTGCTTTTACATAGTAAAACAGGCATTTCCAAGGTCTGGTGGGGACATGGGAAAGGAGAGATATGAAAAGGAACAAGAGGCAGTGGTAGTAGGAGTTTCTCTTTGGGAGTGCAACCTTGAAACCCAAGAAATCCTCCTCTCTTTTTTTGTGTGTGTATTTTTCTGAAGTGAGAAGCAGGGAGGCCAAGCAGACTCCCGCATGCGCCCGACCAGGATCCACCCAGCAATCCCACTAGGGGTTGATGCTCTGCCCATCAGGGGCGATGCTCTATTGCAATTGGAGCCATTCTAGTGTCCAGGCCAACTTTGCTCCAATGGAGCCTTGGCTGCGGGAGGGGAAGAGAGAGATAGAAAAAGGAGAGGAATCTCTGATTGATCAATGTCACCCCATTAAAATTAATAAAAAATTTAAAAAAAAAGAAAAAGAAAAGAAGGAAGAGTGAAGAAATAGATGGGTGTTTCTCTTGTGAACCCTGGCCAGGAATCAAACACAGGACTCTACATGTTGGGCTGACGCTCTACCACTGAGCCAACCGGCAAGGCCTGGAAGAAATCCTCCTCTTTCCCTGTATTATTTGGATGACAATGTCCCTTATCATTTTTGAATTATTCAACAGTATGGGGTAAGCTCTTGCCCCTGCCTAACCTCCATAGTCCTGGATTACTTGAACTCCAGGAGAACAGGTACCCTAATCCAGGAAGGCCCTTCCCAGTAGATCGGGCACGTCAAGGTGGCATGGCTGTAGACAATGCCCAGTAGCTCAGTTGGCTAATAATGTCAATGTTACAGGTTTGACCTCCGGTCAGGGCACATACAAGAATCAACCAATGAATGCATCAATGAGTGGAACAACAAATCAATGCTTCTCTCTCTTTCTAAATTCAACAATAGCAACAAAAATTCAGAAAGAACAATTTGTAGTTCATAAGCATGACTGGGCGTTCACACTCTTGAGTAAGATGTGCCTTCCTCAAATCTTATTATGGTATCGGCACACTACCTATCTGATGTGAAAAAGAAAATCAGAAGGTATAAGCAATCAGACCTGGAAAAGCTCACTTTTTTTTTTTTTTTACAGGGACAGAAAGAGAGTCAGAGAGAGGGACAGGCAGGGACAGACAGACAGGAACAGAGAGAGATGAGAAGCATCAATCATTAGTTTTTCATTGCGACACCTTAGTTGTTCATTGATTGCTTTCTCATATGTGCCTTGACCATGGGCCTTCAGCAGACCGAGTAACCCTTTGCTTGAGCCAGCAACCTTGGGTCCAAGCTGGTGAGCTTTGCCCAACCAGATGAGCCCGCGCTTAAGCTGGCGACCTCGGGGTCTCAAACCTGGATCCTCCGCATCCCAGTCTGGCGCTCAATCCACTGTGCCACCGCCTGGTCAGGCCAGCATATGATTTTTAAGTGTCATTCTCCTGTGAGTTGGTGAACACAAGTTAAGTGTCCCCCACCAGAGCAGTCAACCCCCCTCAACTGAGTAGATGAACAACCAAGGCTGAGGAATACTATGAAAGGTCTCATGGTGTCAACTAGCCCCTAATGACACCATTTTCACTCTCAGCCCACTTAACTCACTTCAACAGAGCCCCCAAACTGGACTGCAAGCTATCTTCACCTATCACACAAATGTGTGAAATCTTATTTTGCCTTCCTAATCAGAGGTAATGACACTTTAAAGTAACTGAGTAACATGCATTTGCAATTCTTATTCACCACAGAACTAGGAACCCACCATCTTTGATCAGTCACATCCAGAAGTGAGCAGGCACTATAGAGACTGGAGACAAAGTAATGTGGTCACTGTAATCACCAGGATCCATGGAAAAGGATGCTGAATCCTGAGACTTTTTTTTGTGTGTGAGACAGAGAGAGGAACACATAGGGACAAACAGACAGAAAGGGAGAGTGATGAGAAGCATCAATTCTTTGTTACAGCACCTGAGTTGTTCACTGACTGCTTTCTCATATGTGCCTTGGGGGTGGGGGTGGGGGTGACAGCAGATTGACCCCTTGCTCAAACCAGATGAGCCTGCGCTCAAGCTGGCGACCTCGGGGTCTCAAACCTGGGCCCTCCGCATCCCAGTCCGACGCTCTATCCACTGTGCCACCGCCTGGTCAGGCTGAATCTTGAGATTTAAGGCACAATCCCAATCCCAGAGTTATCCCAGTTAAAGCACAAATTAACCCACTGGCTTCTTCATTTGCAAAACAGGTAAATAGATAACCTAGCTACTGTTTTTTAGTATGGTCTCACTATTCTTAGTGTTCAAACAAATTTGCTTGAAGCTCCCGCTATGTATCTATGTAGAAAGTGAGTCTGCCAGCTTCACTTCCTCTGTGCAGTAGCTTTGAGACCCTGAATAAAACACACTCTTGGGGTTCCATAAAATGAATTCAACCTCTTTAAACCTAAAAATATTTAAAAGGCCAAATGTGAAATAATATTTTTTTATTTTAGTGAAAGGAGGGGAGGCAGAGAGATAGGCTCCCGCATGTACTAGACTGGAATCCACCCAGCAAGCCCACTAGGGGGCGATGCTCTGCCCATCCGAGGCTGTTGCTCTGTTGCTCAGCAACTGAGCCTTTTTTTTTTTTAATCACCTGAGGTGGAGGCCATGGAGCCATCTCAGCACCTGAGGCCAACTTGCTTGAGCCAATATAGCCACAGCTATGGGAGGGGAAGAGAGAGAGAGAGAGAGAGAGAGAGAGAGAAAGAGAAAGAGAGAGGAGAGAGAGGAGGGCCAGGTGGAGAAGCAGATGGTTGCTTCTCCTGTGTGTCCTAACCAGGAATTGAACCCAGGATATCCACACATTGGCCGACATTCTACCACTGAGCCATCAAGCGGCCAGTGCCAGGTACTGCAAACAAAACAGGAAGAAGTTAAAAACAGACAAGACCTAGACAACTGTTATTCTTTATAATAACCCTGTCAAAGCTTGACAACTACACTCTTCAGAGGTACACTCAAGGCCTGACCTGTGGTGGTGCACTGGGTAAAAGCATTGACCTGGAAACGCTGAGGTTGTTGGTTTGAAACCCCAGGCTTGCCTGGTCAAGGCACATATGGGAGTTGATGCTTCCTGCTCCTCCCTCTGTTCTCTCTATTGCTTTCCCCTCTCTCTCTCTCTCTCTCTCTCTCTCTCTCTCTCTCCTCTCTCTCTAATAAAAATGAATTTAAAAAAAAGGTACACTCAAACCAAAAACTATGAAAGTAACATTTCAATTCTTGAACACATTCTCACGTGAGGACTGGAATGCTTCCTACTTAGATCAACTCTCAATTCACATTCTACTTTTCACAAGGGTTCTCTAAATCCAGCCTATACCACTATGGGGTATGCCAATGAACAATGGGTCTTATTGTTAGTGGAGTGAATCTGCAAGTTAAGAAACATTTTTTTGATATAAGAGGTGCAAATGATCTAAAGAGCCAGCCTCTACAGAAGCCATTGCCAATAAACTACCACCCAGTTTTCAAAGTACCTCAGTATAACTTCTCCCCTCAATTACTTTGTTATGCACTTTTATTTCCATATGACCTGTGAGGAATTGGGGGTTCAGAAAAGTTACCTGACTTGTCAAAAGTCACAATGCCTATACTATCATCAATATACAACTAGAGATGTGACTAGAGCCTAACGTACTTAATTCCCAAACTGGTACTAATCACACAACCTTTCATTATTATTTACCTGGCACTGTCAGTTCTCTGAGACCCTGTAGTTCTTCTAGTTCTGCGTGAAGCAGTCACTCTCCTCCTTCTGGCTCTCACTGGCCCCACGTTGTGGTCTGAAGGTGGTCTCAGGAATTCTAGTATGCCATGCAGACTCTGTAGCCCAGTAATGTAGTTTACTGACTCAAATGAAGATACTCGGATGGTGTGGTTAGCACCAGATTCCTGCTGATGCTCCTCTGAAGCTCCTGGATTGATGTTCTCCACATTCTCTTCTCTGAAGGGCTCTAATTCCTCTGTCAGGTCAATGAACACCTGTGGAGCAGGTGCCAGGGAGTCTGGGCCGTCTTGGCTGTTGAGAACTTCAGCAGGAGCAGGCTGGAACAGGAGTAGTCTGCCTTGGGTGCCAGCCACTTCAGCGGAAGCAGACTGAAGCAGGGGTAGTTCCCCTTCGCTGAAGACTTCAAACGGAACATGCTGTTCAGCAGCATTATGAGCTAACTGCACCTGAAGATCATACTCCATTGCTTCATCAGCCATCACTGAGGAAGCAATATTTGTAAAAAGCATCAGTAAAATAGATAAAACATGTCGTGTAGCTGATAAAATCACATCTAGATTTTTAGAATTTCTGTTTAAGTTCATTCTTGGCAAAGCTGAGAAGATTTTAGTTATTTTACTGTTCTGGTAATTATATACCTTTTTCTCCATAACAAGCACTTACAACCACTTGTCCAGTTTGCCCTATGAAAACATTAAGTCAGGCCCTGGCCGGCTAGCTCAGTGGTAGAGCATCAGCCCAGCGTTTGGAAGTCTGAGGTTTGATTCCTAGTCAGGGCACACAGGAGAAGCACTCATCTGCTTCTCCACCCTTCCCCCTCTCCTTCCTCTCTATCTCTCTCTTACCCTCCCGCAGCCAAGGCTCCACTGGAGCAAAGTTGGCCCGGGCACTGAAGACAGCTCCATGGCCTTAACCTCAGGCCCTAGAATGGCTCAGGTAGCAAACAGAGCACCGCCCCAGATGGGCAGAGCATCGCCCTCTGGTGGGCAAGCCAGGTGGATCCAGGTTAGGTGCATGCAGGAATCTGTCCGACTGTCTCCCTGCTTCTAACTTTGAAAAAATACAAAAAACAAAACAAAAAACCCCACCAAAAACAAAAACAAAAACATTGTCATGTAACCACAGTACTATCTTCTAAAATAGAAATAAGGGGTTTGAACTATTGGGTCTGAAACTAATCACCCAGATCTGTTGCAGTTCTTTGTCATGATCTGAATATTAACATTCACCAAAACAAATGCATATAATGCTGTATTTAATTTTAGTAAACAATATTCTTTCACAGCACCAAGTTACAGAGGATAAAAGAGAAAGGACATTTGCAAAATTAATTCAATTACTAAAATAAAATAGAAACCTAATCTCAAAAAGGGTGAACAACCTTTATTTACCCATCCTTTTCATTATTTGTTTCCCATCTCTAATTGTAATTTCTTTTTTTTTGTGACAGAGACAGAAAGAGACGGAGAGAAGGGGTACAGATAAGGAGAGATAGGCTGGAAGGGAGAGATGAGAAGCTTCAATTCTTCATTGTGGCTTGTTCTTTGATTGCTTTCTCATATGTGCCTTGATGGGGGGAACCTACAGCAGAGCGAGTGACCCCTTGCACAAGCCAGTGACATTAGGCTCAAGCCAGCGAGCCTGCGCTCAAGCTGGCAACCCCAGGATTTCGAACCCAAGTCCTCTGCATCCCAGTTCAATGCTCTATCCACTGCACAACCACCTAGTCAGGCCAATCTCTAATTCCAATTAACAAATATTTATTAAGCACAGTTATAAGTCAGGTACCCCAGAGATGAGATGGATTAAGACCCTGCATAACAAGAGTTTACATTCTAGCAAACGGGAGAAAACACAAATAAACATGAAAATTAGACATTTGATATCTGGTTTTGGGAGTGGAAGGCAAGAAGCACCATTTCAGACACAATAGTGATGGAAGGTCTCTCGGAAATAAAACTGAGCCCAGGAGTGAAGGATTAAAATAAGCTGGACATATGAGAGGCCAGAAAGAGTTTCAAAGGGAGATCAATACACAGGGCCCTGGCAAGCATGTATTGGGTACATTAGAGAAACCAGGCAGACCAGTGTAATGAGTACAGTAAGGAAGAGCGAACAGCATGGGCTGGGGTTGATAAGGCAGGACACTATTACTGAAGGCCTCAGTAAGCAGTTTCGTTCATGTTAGAAATAGATAAAGGGAGCAACAGCGCAAGCACAGTACCCGGCTTATAGGCTACTGTGAAAATGTAAACTAGTGGTCACAGAGGCTTGGACAAGAGCACAGCAGTGGAGATGGAAAGGAATAAGCAGCTTTGAACCAGAAGAAAAACAAACAGGCCAAGGATTAAAACTGGAGACACTAACATTAAAAGGGTAAGAAAGAGAACCCAGAAACAAGATTATACAGTAGTAGCAAACCTGGGAGAACAGGGTATCCTGAAAGAATGTTTCAAGGAGAGAGAGAATGGTCAAGTATGTTAATTGCTACTGAAGGGAAAGAATGACCATTAGGTTTAGCAATGACGAAATGACAGATAACCTGAAAAGAAGTTTTCCCAAAGTGATGGGTTCACGAACACAACTTCCCTCTCCTCAAAAGAAAAGGCATTAAAAAAAGGATAAATAACCAAGACAGGAAAAAAACAGAATATGAGATATGTAAATCAATTTTTTTTTACTGTTAACTGGTAACTATGTGGTAGAGATGAAAAGATGAAACTCAAGTACCTGCAAAGAGGGAGGGCTGTGCACTCTTGAGACACAAGCTAACCGCCACTGAAGGCAGCGTAGAAACCAGGTATCGCAGAAGACAAGTGTTGAAAGATGGAGCTGAAAAGGATTGGTTGAAAGCCTGTATATGTAATTAACCTGTTCCCAGCTCAAACAAACAAAACCTCCTCACCCTGTGCGGTAGGAAATCTGTAGGTTTAAACCAGACAGGCTTAAGATCAGCATAGGGGTAGATAGGTACAACCACTGTGGAACAGTATGGTGGGTCCTCAAAAAATTAAAAATGGAACTGCCTTATTACTCAAGGATTCCACTTATGAGAACATATCTGAAGAATTTCAAAACACTAATTCAAAAGAATAAGTGCACACTATGTTCACTGCAGCATTATTTACAATAGCCAAGATATGAAAGTAACTGCCTATCAATAGACAAGTGGATAAAAAAAGCTGTGGTACAAGCGCTGGCTGGTTGGCTCAGTGGCAGAGCATCGACCCCGCGTGTGGATGTTCTGGATTTGTTTCCTGTCCATAGCACACAAAAGAAGCGACCTTCTGCTTCTCCACCCTTCCCCCTCTACGTCTCTCTCTTCCCCTCCGGCAGCCATGGCTCCATAGGAGCGACTTGGCCCTGGTGCTTAAGATGGCAACATGGCCTCACCTCAGGTGCTAAAATGGCTCCGGTTGCAACAGCATCGCCCCCTGGTGGGCATGCCTGGTGGATCTTGGGCGCATACGGGAGTCCGGCTGCCTGCCTCCCCGCTTCTCACTTCAGAAAAATACACACACACACAAAAGCTGCCCTATATTCAATGAAATGTTACTGGGGCATAAAAAAATAATGAAATCTTACCATTTGGGAAAGTATGGATGGACCTAAGGGGTGTTATGCTAAGTGAAACCAGAGAAAGACAAATACCATATGATTTCACTTACATGTAAAATCTAAAGAACAAAATAAATGAACAAAACTGAAACAGAATCATAGATATAGAGAAGAGACTAATGGTTACCACAGGGGAGGGATTGCGGTACTGTGTAAAAGAGGTGAAGCGATTAAGAAGTACAATTTGGGGCCCTGGCCGGTTGGCTCGGCGGTAGAGCGTTGGCCTGGCGTGCGGGGGACCCGGATTCAATTCCCGGCCAGGGCACATAGGAGAAGCGCCCATTTGCTTCTCCTTCCTCTCTGTCTCTCTCTTCGCCTTCTGCAGCCAAGGCTCCATTGGAGCAAAGATGGCCCCGGGCGCTGGGGATGGCTCCTTGGCCTCTGCCCCAGGCGCTGGAGTGGCTCTGGTCGAGGCAGAGCAACGCCCCGGAGGGGCAGAGCGTCGCCCCCTGGTGGGCAGAGCATCGCCCCCTGGTGGGCAGAGCATCGCCCCTGGTGGGCGTGCCGGGTGGATGGGCGCATGCGGGAGTCTGACTGACTGTCTCTCCCCGTTTCCAGTTTCAGAAAAATACAAAAAAAAAAAAAAAAAAAAAGTACAAATTGGTAGTTACAATACAGTCTTGCAGCACACCAGCGGGAAAACCGTTCAAAATGACCTTTGGCCAGTCACCTCAAGCCTTGAGCGACCTTGTCCCTGATTTTGTTTGAGCCATGCGAGCTGGAACTTCAAATGTTAACCTCCCACAAGTCATCCTACCAAGCTTTGTTACTCAGACGCCATCAATGGGCTGGGACGCCACGGCACCCAATTAACAAAGTAAAATGCGGTACCAGCAGGTCGAGCCCACCTCGGCTCCAATTCTTTTTTTTTTTTTTTGTATTTTTCTGAATCTGGAAACGGGGAGAGACAGTCAGACAGACTCCCGCATGCACCCGACCGGGATCCACCCGGCACGCCCACCAGGGGGCGACGCTCTGCCCCCCACCCCCACCCCGACGTCGCTCTGCCGCGACCAGAGCCACTCTAGCGCCTGGGGCAGAGGCCAAGGAGCCATCCCCAGCGCCCGGGCCAACTTTGCTCCAATGGAGCCTTGGCTGCGGGAGGGGAAGAGAGAGACAGAGAGGAAGGAGGGAGGGTGGGGGTGGAGAAGCAAATGGGCGCTTCTCCTATGTGCCCTGGCCGGGAATCGAACCCGGGTCCCCCGCACGCCAGGCCGACGCTCTACCGCTGAGCCAACCGGCCAGGGCTCGGCTCCAATTCTTGCTTCATTACTGCCTGTGGGACATCGGGCGGGTTTCCTACTTTCTCTGCTCAACTATATAGTTCACCTGTAAAATGGGGATAATAAAAGTACGCACGTCGCAGTGTTAGGAGGTCAAATTTGAGGATAAAACTAAAAATTAGGTTCTTTAGTTAGTGATGCAATTAACGGGCGCTCAAGGGGAAAGCAATTACTTGTAAATGAAGAGTCTTAGGGTCGGCTTCCTGGAGAGCGGCTGGGGGACCACGAAGCTCCGGCCTGCAGTGAACTCAACTCCGAACTCATCAACTTCCGGGGTCACCCGAACTTCCTGTCTTCCCTGCCCCCACCCCGACCTCACGCCCCTTAAAAACCCCCGAAAAAAGCCGGGTTCGGACTTCTCAGCCCTGACGGCTGGGGCTGTCCAGAGAGGCCGAATCTTCTCTGGCCGCAAGGTTCCATTAGGGCGTCCCTAGGACCCGCGTTCATGGACCAAGCCCGGGAAGGTATCCTGGAGCCAGAAGCGCGAGACGTGGAGAGATGTAAGCGCCGTCCTTACCTAAAGCTGGACTGACACGTTGGGGGTACCGAGACCGCCGAACAAAGCGTCCGTCTCTTCTGTACGACCGTACCGCCCCACAGATTCAGCCGCACTTCCCCTGCAGCTCAAGCGGACCGCCTGAGTAGCGCGCGCAGCTTGCTCTCACTGGGCAGCTGTCCCAGCCGTTGACCAATAGCCTCTCTTCTTCTTCCTTTGGTCGCCGTTTGCTGAAAGAGGGGCGCTCTCATTGGCTGGTCCTTTGCAAACAGACTAGGCGGGACCAGGGTGAGGAGCCCTCTCCAATTGGTTAAGTTCAGCCCTCAAACGGAAGAGCGGAGGAAGGGTTTTACCGCTCTTGATTTGAATTTCTGGCGGAAGGAAGGTTTAAGATTTCTCTGTACAATTGGAAAAGAAGATGCAAATACTAAAACGGTGGCTCCTTCGCTGGCCCAGTAGCTCAGTTGGTGGAGCGCCCCATCTTTACCGAGGGTTGCGGGTTGATGTGGATCAGGACACATACAGGACTCAACCAACGAATGCATCAATAAGTGGAACAACAAATGGATGTTTGGCTTGTCGCTTTCTCCCCTCCCCTTTTTTCTCACTCTAAAAATCAATAACAATAATAATAATAATAAACAACTGTGGCTCCTGCTGCTTCTTCCTGTTAGGTAAAGAAACTTATCTATCCACAGGAGGGTAGCTAATCCAATAATTTTAAAATATTGCCCCCAGAAATTGGAGTCCGTAAAGAGGCCTGGGACAATCCCGTTGGTATATATACTCTTAGGGTTGAAAAGCACATGGCAAAAGAATTTGCTTATACGATCTCTTAAGTCCCAAACCACTGCAATAAACTGCTTGCTGCTAAACCATTGTCATGTCACTTAACAGCAAATATTTTTCAGGTATCTCCCTGAAAGATGAAATCTCTCTAAAATCAAAACCTCAGCACAGACTGCACATTGTCAAAATTTTATTTCAATGGAAAAGGTAGCAGAGGAGCATAAATAATTGAAAATCATGTATAGTCCAAATAATGACTTTTCTCCTCCAAAATCCACCACGCACAACATTGGCATTTAAACTTTTTTCCCTTTCTTGTTATGGCTATTGAGTTTTAGCATGGCTAATGTGAGGAGAAAGGAATTTCCTTTTGAAAACACATCATATGCACTAGAGCAGGGGTCAGGAACCTATGGCTCGCAGCCAGATGTGGCTCTTTTGATGGTTGCATCTGGCTCGCAGACAAATCTTTAATAAAAAAAAAAATGTTAAAAATATAAAACATTCTCATGTATTACAATCCATTCATTTCCTACCGCTCATGTTCATGGTTGCGGGTGGCTGGAGCCAATCACAGCTGTCCTCCGGGACAACACCAAATTTTTATTGGATAATGCATAACGTACACAGGTCGTTGTATGGCTCTCATGGAATAACATTTTAAAATATGTGGCGTTCATGGCTTTCTCAGCCAAAATGGTTCCCGACCCCTGGACTAGAGTGTAAAAGGTGTTTGAGTGATTCTCACTGTTACGTAAGTATTGCATGTTCAATGCAAAAACAATTAGAAAAAAATTGTATTTATTGATAATAGAAAGAGAGAGATTGATTTTGATAGATACATGAATTCCAAACTGCCCTTTTGCTGTTCTGCTTGGCTGCCTGACCTCACCCTTACTGGACTATTGCTCCTGGGGCAGAGGAATTCCAGGAAGCTGGTCAACCTGCCCCGAGAGGGAGCATTCCAGAAAGCTGAAATTCTAAAACCGTAAAAGAGAACATAACAGAACTTTTGCCTCAGTATCCTCTCAGGCGCTCCCAAACAGTATATAATTCGCCCCTAGTCTGTAACCGGTGCTCTTCTCCCCAGGAGAAGTGCCCGGCAGGGTTCCTGTCTTCCTTTCAATAAAAGCTTGTTACTCTGGTCTTTTCGGATTCCAACATTTGGTGCCAAAACCCGGGACAGGGTACTAACTGCCTGGACGATCCCTCTTTGCCTTCCAAACTTACAACCAGGGAAGCAATGGGCAGCAGCAGCTCGTCCCGGGCTTACTCCCTGATTCTGTTTGGACGTGTAATTAATTGTAGGTCGATTGGCCGGCAGTCTAACCCTGTCCTGAACCCCTGCCGGACCAGAGAAATGTAAGGAGTTTCTCCCTTCCTCTTCCCCGGTCGGCTTCTCTTTTTCACAAAATTTTCTCTGGTCGGATGGTTTTCTCTGACACGCCTCACGTTTTGAGGGGTTTGACTTTCAGTCTCAGTAGACTGCACAAAAGACTAGGTGTTGCACTCGCCGGGTAAAACAAACACTGGAGACGTTTGGAGAGTTTCAGACAAAGTTTTATGGCCAAGAGAAAAACAAAACAAAACAAAACAAAACAAACCTGCGCAGGGGTGAGCTCAGGTGGTAGTCACAAGAGCCACACCGAGCGCCTACAGTCTAGGGGTTTTTATAGCGTAGCAAGCAAGCAGTTCATACAGAAGCGAATTTGGCGTTTAGCAATTGGCTCCCCCAAATTAAATTTTAGTCACGTGCCTTAGTAACCAGTCATACAGTTGAAAGCCCCAGCTAGAAATGTCCCTATCTATCCCCTAGGATGTGGTTACATTTACTATCTTAGGAGTTTTTACGACTTCCTTATCTCAAGGACTCCTCAGCTCCTAGCCATCCTGGGAGTCTAACGACTTCTCTATCTCAAGGACTCCTCAGCTCCTAGCCATCCTGGGAGTCTGGGCTCATCTGTTTACTGGACTAGTTCCTTTGAAGTTATTTCTAAAGCCCATTAATGTATTTTATGGCTTTGATTCGAATGTCACACTAGGCACCTAGCCAAACCTCTCCACTCTCTCAGACTTCTCGTCCTCAGAGCTCCCTGACAGGTGATGACGACCTCTATCAGGGACGACTCCCAGGATGACACAGAGATTCTCTCTTCTTGGGACAGTGACAAAAGGCAGAGACGCCCCCTCTTGCTCACCTGTCTCCACTATGGGGTCTTCAGAGTCTAAGCCTTCTGACCAGACCCCCCTAGGATGTCTCATAAAAAACCTCACTAAGTTGAGCCTCTCTGTCCTTAAGCCAAAAAAACCTCATTTTCTTCTGTAACACGGTGTGGCCCTAATACAAATTAGACAATGACTCCCATTGGCCTGAAAACGGGACATTTGGTTACAATATTCTGAGAGACCTTGACAACTTTTGCCACCAGACAGGGAGGGCATCAGAAGTGCCTTACGTGCAGGCAGGCTTCCTTTTACTTTCGCTTCTGTCCTTAATTTCTGTGCCTTCTGTTCTATACGCAGATCGTTTTGGCCAAAGAAACCTCACCTAATCTTTCCTTCTCCGCAGACTCCCAACTCTCTCCCCCTCCTGCCTGACCCCCCCGGGGGCACTCCTCTCTCGGGACCCCTCTCTGATCCCTCTGCAAATCTCTTTTGCTTGAGTCTCTTCCCTCCAAGAGCCCCCTCCCTTTGCAGAAACCTGTTTCTCATTCACCTGCAAATACCACACTCTCTTTCTCCTCCCCTGCTGGCCGGTGGCCCCTCCCTTCTTCACTGTGTTCTTCGTCCCCTCCCCCCTCCTTTGAAGCCTAGACTTGGAATGAGCACACCATCCCTTATATATTTTACTGGCCAAAGCCAGTCACAATGAAAGCCCAGATTCAAATGGTGGAAAAGTAGACTCCTCTTTATTTTCCTTTTAAAAAATCATTTCATTGTGGAAAATATTGAGCATATTCAGAAGAGAAGAGAGCATATAAACCCCTATGTACTCATCATCCAGATTCAAGAATTAGCAACTCAGAGATAATCTTATTTTACCTTTTGCTTTATAATTATTTCCCTCCCCTTGGATTATTTTGAATGAAATCCCAGGTATATGGCCTGACCTGTGGTGGCGCAGTGGATAAAGCGTCGACCTGGAAATGCTGAGGTCGCCGGTTCAAAACCCTGGGTTTGCCTGGTCAAGGCACATATGGGAATTGATGCTTCCAGCTCCTCCCCCCTTCTCTCTCTCTGTCTCTCTCTCTCCTCTCTAAAAATGAATAAAGAAAAAAAAAAAGAAAGAAATCCCAGGTATATAATTTCATCATCTATAAACATTGAAGTTTATAGAAGAGAGTATTCCTTTCTCTTCATTTGAAGGGTGATTGACATACAATAATATTTTAGTTTTATGTGTAGACTCTGCTTTGTGATGTGAGGAGCTACATAGTCACAGGGCCAAGAGGTATAGATACTTCCAGCTTCTTGTCCAGGGGCTCCTTAGTTTCAGTTTCAATCCAAAGCTTTTAAAAAGACGTCCAGTTTTTCTAAGATTTCTGTGAATGAATGAACAGAAAATTAGATAAGAAAAGGAAGCTGAAAGACAAGCCAGAAGCACAAAGATGTTTCTATACTGTACAATAGTATAGAAACCGCACTACCTTTGGTCTGGCTGGAGCCTAAACCACCATCTGCATTCATGCCTTTGTGATATGACGTTACCTCTTACTTGATCTACTTCTCAAATACAAGCAGCTTCTCAAATACAAAGGAGAAGTAAACTCACATCTTAGTGTGAATAAGTCTCGGGTATTGGATTCTCTAATACCAGGCGGAGCATGGGTTGTAAGGGAGCCTAGAAGAGGAAGGAAGGAAAGGAGAGAGGGAGGGAGGGAGGGAGATGAACAAAGAGAGAGGAAGAGAGTGGAGTGGGGTGGGGGGAGAGAAGGAGAGAAAGAGAGAATATAGGCTGGAGTAATCTACCTTCCTAACCCACTTTAGACTAAACAACGTCACTTAGCACAGTTTCTGAAGTCCTGCAGTATTGATATTTGAGCTGTAGAAGTCTTTGTTGTATGCCCTGTGCACTGTAGGATGTTGAGTAGCATTTATCTACTAGATGCCAGCAGTGTGCCCTGCCCACCCCATCTTCCCTGAGTTGTGACAACCAAAAATGTCTCTAGACATTGCCAGCTGTCTCCTGATGCAAAAAATCACCTCTGCTTATGAACCACAAAGAAATCTTTCACAAATGTGAAATAACACGTGTGGCACACATTCTTTAGATCAGAGAGGACCGTACCATTAACAGAAGGCCGCCTGGAGGGCTCATATGCCCGGCAATCATCAATGATCTCCCGCAACTGTGAAGGGCAATCTTCACCCAGTGGCTCCTGGTGCCGGTTCACAGCCACCAGCTGGTACACCTTCTTAGAATTACAGCCTGGCAGGGAAACAATAGGATGGGAAGCTTAAAAATTGCTCTGGCACTCACATCTTTCTGGATAATGATGGCTGGCATCAGACCAAAGGACTTTATGTACTGATAAAACAAGAGCTTGTAATGACTTCATTGACCAGCCCAGGCAGTGCCCACATAGGAGAAGGACACACTGATAGGGATTTTCTAGTCTTTTGGAAAGGGGCCCAATCCCAGAACCATCTGAGCTAGCCTTCGTGCTGGTTACCTTCAAACGGGATCTTCCCAGTGGTGATTTCCCAGAGGACAATTCCAAAGCTGAGAGAAAACCAAGAAACAGAACAGTCATAATGTTCCATTTTTCCCACACCCCTTAGCCATTTCTAGAAACTTCAGTGAATTTTCTGATTGCCATCCAATTCTACTCAATAGAGTAGTTATGATGGTTCTTGATATGAAGTTTGACTTGGGTTTTACTGCCCCATTCATCTGAGTTAGAGGCTGCTTAAGAACATGAACATACCTACCTGTATATTTCAGCTTTCATGTCATATTTATTATATACATTTTCCAGTCTTTGAGGTGAAATATATGCTATGGAACTGACTCTCTCTGCTTCTTTTCTCTTAATTTCTCTACTGATGGAATTCTGTATTTTGCTCAACTCAAATCCTGAAAGCTAGATAGAGAAGTGAATTAGAGACAGAAGGAAACAACATGATCTTGGGTTGGGAGTAGTGGGTGTGGGTTGGTGCTACACCTGGCAAGGGGATGACCTTTTGCCTTTGGGATGTATTTCCTGTGGTGTCTTCTGCCTGTGTGGCTACCCTACAGGCTGGCATTGTGGGTTTAATTTCTTGTGATGCACTGACCAAGAGAAACACAAAGAAGTTCCTTCTCTGTAAAATGGGGCGATGAGGAATACCTGTAAGACTTGGTAAGCTGCAGTTGTTCTACTATTACTTTGTTAGATACAGGGCTTTCTCAGTTGAAGGCTCAACTCCACTAAGTGAGGGTGGACAGAGGTGCAGAGAGCCACCACATGGCTTGCTTTCTCTCATAAGCCAATGATTAAATGACATAGGCGCCTCCCTTCTGTTCTATTTGACCTTATAGAACAGCCAGCCTGTTTTTTTGGATTTTACATGACAACTGTGTTGCTCCCATTGATTCTGCACAGTCAACACCATGCTCTTAAAGAAACCACAGCACAATTAAATGGGAGCACATGTTCTCCTTTGGTCCATGCACACCTGTCATTAGCACCTGTCATAGGCACCATGTGCAGAGGTCTGCCAGCCCCAAACTTGGCCAGATATGCAAATCTAGGGGCAAGGGCAGGAAAAGGATAAGACATTTTGAGGGCTCATCCCCTTTCCATTACACGTCTACTAAGCACAAACATCTGGCACTATGCTAGATACTAGAGACGAAATGCTGAATAGCACCTGTTACAGTCTGGCAGGATGAGGACCACAAGTGATGTAGACATAGTGCTTTGGGAGCACTTATATTGCACCAGCAAGGAGGAAAAGCAGAATAGACCTGTCTTCTGCTTTTTGAGGGCTATCCCTGACATTCATAAGGCTGGAAGAAAGAAAGCCATCTATGGATGACAAAGAAAATACTCTTTTAGCATTTGGGGATTGTGGAGTTAAACCCTTTCCTCTTCCATATAAGAATCTGACTTTTTAGCTACATTCTCCTGGGAACCTGATATAAGCAGACTGTCACCTATGCTTACATGAAATATTGTTTGTGACAAAATATTCTCACTGGTAAATGCTTATGGACAGGGGGTATGGGGACAATAAAGAGCTGATAGGGTTGCTGGGCTTTGTGGTGACTTATAAGTGGCATGCCTGTGTCAGTCTTGTGGGTCCAAACGCCTAGTTGGACCTGAGAAGACCCCCTGGTGGTACTTAGAAGTGGTTTCAGACATATAAAGGGAAATAATGCTTAGGCCATCTCTGGTAAGGGGGCAACGAGAGAAGCCAGACATCATGGTAACAGGGCGGACTGAGTCTGTCCCATGTCAGGCACATGGAAAGCTGCCCAGTCAGGGAAAGAGCTGAGTTCAGTTCTAAGGTAAGGCAGAAAAACAAGCAGGCACAGCTTTTCTGGGAAACAGGTGTCTGTTACTCAGTTCCAAACAGTCACTAAGGTCAACTCAAGGAGCCCCCTGGAAGGCCACACTCACCTTCACTTGATAGTGGTTAGCTACCAGGAAGCTCCTGCTGCTGATGTTTCTGTGGAGTTCGGGGCTTTCTGAATGGTGCAGCCTGACATGACCAAAGGCAGGAAGCATTAGTGACGTTTGCTCAGACCTTCCCAGGGGTAGTGACAGTTATTATCGGGACAACGAGGCCTGTCAGTACCATGCCTTCCTCGTGGGGACAGGAACGGGTGGACACTTTTAGCTATCTACCAGGGCAAAGGGGCTCCAGCGCCCACAGATATTACTCTGTAGATGGCAGCCGGGAGTGTGAACAGTGAAGTATGCGGAATGGGGAATGAGTATGCAGGGCTGCTAAAAGGATCAGAGACCATCTGCATGGGGCACTTACAGCATCCCCTACAATCCAAAATTACTTCTAAAACTCACTAGTACGGAGAGTTAGCATTTATAATTAATTCTAATGTATATAAAATGAGTAGCTGAGGCAGTATTTCTGAAAGTATGGGATAAATGGAATGCAAGTTGACACAGTAAAAAATTTGTTCTTTCAACTTCTGATGACATCAAGGAGGAGAAAGTCTCAACTTGGTGTCAGGTTCTTTCATACCTCTCTAAACCTGCGAATATCTCCTTTGTACAAAGAGAATGTGGGTCTGAATTACAGACCTTTTGGCAGGCAGTATCATCCAGGCAGAATTTAATAATAATGTTTTGGTTTTATTTATGGTCACCTATTTGTGACAGGTGATTCTGGTTTTGGATGTATGATAGTAATAGACAGGGTCCTTTTACTTTATTTAGGTTTTTTTTGTTTTTTAAAGTGAGCTAATTTAAAGAACAGTATTAAGTAAATAATACTGGCAGCACAGTGGGCAGGGTAAAGATCATGCAAGTGGCCTGTGAATGACTGCCCTTTGGGGGCCCTTGGACTAAAGAAACCATCAAATCTGCATGTGAGAGTAGGGAGAGTGGCCAGATAAAATACAAGACATCCAGTTGATTTTGAATTTTCAATAATCAATGAATTTTTTTTTTGGCATAAGTATGTCCCAAAATTGCATGGGATATTCTTCCACTAAAAAATTATTTATTGTTATATGAAATTCTGTGTATCTGACATTTTTAGTAAAAGTATGTGTTATGTAAAAGTAAAAGTTTGTAAAAGTTAGTAAAAGTTTGGCATATATTTACATTAAAACATCATTATTGCTTTTTCTGAAATTCAAGTTTAACTGGGTATCTTGTATTTTTATTTTCTAAATCTGGCTACCTTAAGAATAAGGCTTGTCCAACTCTGTAAAAGCAACCGGGACATGAAACTGGACCTTTAATTGTGTGATCTGGTGCTCACTAGGTTAAGCGTCCTTTCCCCTTCCTGTCTAAGGTATTATAAGCAGAGTAAGTAATAAAAGGGTAAGGAAGGGAGACTCTCTGGGGCTCTGGCTTGTTCTCTCATCATCTCTGGGATTATCAGTAGAGGAGCCAGACTCATTTTATTCTTCCTAGCACCCTTTCAACCCATATGGTACCTGTGCAAGCCTCTGGCTGCCCCCAAGACCAGGACGATGCGCTCAGCTAATTTGAGGTCCTTTTTCTGATTCAGCAGTTCCCTCAGGGTCCCGAGCTCACAGTATTCCGTGACAATGGAGAATCGAGGCACAGTCACTGATGGAGAGAAGATCAGCCCCACTCAGAGGCTCTCCTCTGCAGCCCATTTCCCACGTGTCTACAGAGCAGACTCAGCTCGGCACTGCTTCTCCCCCACCCTCTATCCCCATCTCACCAGTGTGCATCTTGACCTCACTGAGTGGGTCAAATCCCCACCAAGCTCCCGTACTTCTTCTCTGTGGAATTTGACGTGTTGTAATTATACATTTCTCATAGATATCTGAGTAATATCTCCCCCACTCAAGCGAAGGAAGGCCCCAGAGGGCAGAGTTGTTGTGTTCACACAGTGCTCACAGGAGCTTAGTAAATACGTGCAGAAGGAATGAATGATGCACAGACCACAGCGGCTGGTGAGGGGCGCTCTGGGTCGTGGGCCTGAGATGCAAGAACTGACAAAGAATGAGCCACTGAAAGTTTTCTTTAAGCCCCTGAGGCTGTGGAGAAACTTCTAGAGTGATAAGACAGGAGTTGCTCTGTCCTCTGTAGGCAAGAGCAATAAAAACATAACCCACAGAAAAGGCCATGCTAGGAGAGAAAAAGCAACCACATTAAAACATAACAATGAAAAAGAACCTAATGCATAAGGTTCTTGGTAAAGCGACAGGTTAATTGAGTTTTTAGGTTTGATCTACACTGATAATGATCAAGGGTAGATAGATTCCTTATGCTAGTCACTCAGCTTGACGATGTTTTATTGCAAAAAAATGTGCCCATCACTCAGACCAGCATCTGAACAAGACCCCCTGGGTTCGCAGAGGACTGGTAGAGAGGATGTGGCCACATTAGTGCAAACCAGCCCTCGGGCTGAAGCCAAATTCAAGCCCTCCTTTCTTGAAAGGAAATGAGAAGCTACATCTTGGGATGTAAAAAACTTAACACATTAACACTGATGATAATAACACCCTGTAGATTCCACCCTTTCAGTTGTTCTTTAAAAATACAATGTGTTATGACGGAGATCTATGATAGATCACCAAAAGAAAGAATAATGAGCATGCCTTACCTGCTTCATCAATGCAAATCCCAAAAATACGCAGGATGTTAGGAGAACTAAATTTCTTCATGTTTCTGATCTCATTATTGAA
The DNA here is from genome assembly GCF_036850995.1 of Saccopteryx leptura. Classification (NCBI taxonomy): domain Eukaryota; kingdom Metazoa; phylum Chordata; class Mammalia; order Chiroptera; family Emballonuridae; genus Saccopteryx; species Saccopteryx leptura. Next base: position 24,283,958 of record NC_089511.1, read on the forward strand.
AGTGTGCCTTGCTGTTCTATGAGGATAAAAGGGACAATTAGGATTTCAGGACTGGAAGGGCCCTCTGAGAACATTTAGTGTAGGGGCCATCTTTGTATGTGGGGGATGTGAGGATTGTCAGTGTCTCCCGGGGTGAGAACTGTTGCTACAATGAGCTCGGCTACTAATGGCAGAGTGTGGAACCGCTCAGAAGTTTGGCAGCAGAATTAGCATGTATGAAACATATGCGACAACATAGATTTACCTTGATAATATCATGCTAAGTGAAAGGAGACAGACACAAAAGGCCACATACCGCATTATTCCATTTATATGAAATAGCTGGAACACACAAATCCATAGAGACAGACAATAGATTAGTAGGTGCCTGGGGCTGGAGATGGTGGGGGTGGGAGTATATGGGGGTGACTACTACTGGGTATAGGGTTTCTTTCTGGGCTGATGGTAATGTTCTAAAATCCCTTTATGGCAATGGTTGTACAACTCTGTAAATATATTAAAAACCATTACATTATATACTGTAAATGGGTGCGTCTTAAAGTATGTGAATGATATTTCAATATAGCTATTAAAAAATACCATCCTAATCAAAATCTCAATGTGTGTATTGAGGAATGTGATACTTATTTAGCTTAGTCAATCTGAGAAAGAAGAATTAAGAGGAGGGAGATACCTTACTAGATATTAAAAATTACTACAAAATCATAATAAAAAACAAAACAAAACAGAATGTTACCAGTGCAAAGACAAATTGACAAGTGGAACAGAATAGAGAGGTCATAGCCAGATCCATGTCTAAATAGAAACTTAACATGCAATAAATCAACAGGGCACCACAAACCAACGGGGAAAACCATTTAATAGATGGTGTAGAGAAAACGGACTCACCGTGTGGGTAAGAATAAAAGTAGGCCCTATATAATATCAAATACAAAGGTGGATTCTAGGAGTATTAAAGCCTAAATGTGAAAAATAAAACCACAAAGTTAATAGAAGAAATCTAGAACAGTGGTCCCCAACCTTTTTTGGGCCACAAAACGGCTTAATGTCAGAAAATATTTTCACGGACCGGCCTTTAGGGTGGGACGGATAAATGTATCACGTGACCGAGACAAGCGTCAAGAGTGAGTCTTAGACAGATGTAACAGAGGGAATCTGGTCATTTAAAAAAAATAAACATTGTTCAGACTTAAATATAAATAAAACGGAAATAATGTAAGTTATTTATTCTTTCTCTGCGGACTGGTACCAAATGGCCCATGGACCGGTACCGGTCCATGGCCTGGGGGTTGGGGACCACTGATCTAGAATACCTAGGAGTGTGGAAGAGCACCTCAAGAGCACAAACAATAATGTAAAAGTTTGGTAAGAATTGATAAAATCAAAATTCAAGATGTCTGTTGATGGACACCACTGACAAAATTATAGAAAATTTTGTGATGAGAGAGACCTCTGCAATACCTAAAGCTTAGAAATGATTGATTTCTACAATATACAAGGATCTACAAATCGATGAGACAAAAACAGCAACTGTGATAGAATAAAGGGCAGAGGATACAAGCAAGCAATAGAGACGTGGAAACCCAAATAGCTAAAAGTCATATGAATAAATGTTTGAATTCTAACGTTAGTAAGCAGAAATGCAATTTAAAATAATCAGAAGATGTTACTTTATAACCATAAGGATGAGAAAAATTGGAAGGCTGGATAATACCAAGGGTTGGTGGAGATATGAAACTTTAGAGCCCTCCCACGTTGCTGGAGGGAGTATAAGTGTACACAACCCATTCGGAAAAAGAATCTGGAAGTACTTAGTCAATTTCATATATGCATATCCTATGACCCACTGATTCCTCTCTTGGCAACATAGCCCAAAAGAAATTCTCATACAGGTCTATAAAGAGATACTTATGGTGGCATTATTTTTGGTGGGTGAAGGTTGAAAACGGGTAAAATGTGAATTTTACACATTGGACACCGTGGACAGCAGTCAGAAGGAAAGGTCTACAAGAACAGTACATGTTTCATGATGCTGAGTGAGAAAGGTAATAGTAGGCAACACTACCAGTTCTGAAAATTAGAAATGCAAGTGACATAATTAGCAACATACATTTTGTAAGGGTACATACAAATGAAATATACATTATTGTCTATGGAGGGGTGGGGAACTGAGAACCAGAAATGGAAGGGAATTAACTTTTTAAAATAACTAAATATATGAATAAAAGAAAGAAGTTTCTAGTGTTGAGGTTGGAAGACATGCATTTGAGTCTAGGCTCTGCTCCTTAAGAGTAGAGGGCACATAACATAACCCTTTGGGGCCTGGATTCCCCCACCTAAAAATGGAGACAATATGCCTGTCTCCTTGGGGAGTTATAGAGAGTAAGTGGAATGACACATGAGAGAACTATACAAAATGACCTACCCGATGTTTCTGGCCTGGACATTGTTGAATACTTTTATGGCCACTGAAAATTGATGGTATTTTCCTTTAAAAAGTTTGCTGAATTCATTTTCCCTTAGCAGGATCCAATTAGGTTCTGAAAGCTCCTCCTTCTTAATCTCCTTGATTTGATATTGTGGGATCTTCAAGGATTTCTGTAAGGCTGACCATAGGACAGAAGGAAATAAAGAGTCAATGAACTAAAAAAGGTATCCTAAGGGGAGAGGTGTCAGTAAATATGTGAGTGGGAAGAAGCCCTATTTCACAAACCAAACTGGCCCTGGCTGGAGGCTCTGAATGATTCATGCTGGGGGAGTGGTTCCAGTGCCTCTGAGTGGCCAGTAGACACACAGCTGGATGGCTAACAAAAATGTGTCATGCACTTCCTTTCCCTCCTCTTCAAATTGTCTGTCTCTCCAGCCCAAACCTCCAACTCCATCCCTCTCGCTCATTTTGGAGTTCCCCCTAGTCCTACTACTGCTTGAGCTTGGCACTTGAACATTTAGTATCTTGTCTAGTCATTTCAGTTCTAACAGATACATAGTTCAAGCTCAGTAATTCCATTGTTGGTGTGTGCTAACATGTCTCTCTTTCGTAGCCCTTCCTCCACCCTGCAGCTGTGAGCACCCGAAAGGCAAGTCTTTCTCTGTATCTCACTGTCTTCTATGTAGGAGGCTCTGGCATAATGCAGATACAGATTTGTCAAATGAGTGATGAGTGAGTATTTTAAACTTGATTTGAATTTGTTCTTGGAAATTCAGCAAATGAAGCTTTGATGCTACCTGGAGGAAGCTGTCAGCAGTTGGATAGGTGCTGTAAGATATCTTGTGGGTCAAGAAGTTCCCTTTAAATGCTACTCCAAGAACAGAAGCCTGGGCTAGTCATGAGCACATCCAAAACCTGTGGGCTGTGTCCAGCCATCCAGGCCAGAAAATGGGCAGTGGTGGAATGGGCAGTGGGGGGGGGCGCAGACTGGAGTTCCTAGTTAACAAATGGCTTTTGGTTTGGGGGCTGTCAAGTGCAGCAGAGTGCAAAGTAACTCTCAGTTCCTCACAATCTCCAGGATTTTTTCTGTGTCAGTTTTCAATTGTTCCAGTGAAGCTTCGATCATTTCACTTTCCTCTAGAAAAAGAGTAGCAAATACTCAAAATAGAAATGCTAATTAAAAGCACACTCAGGTCCCCCAACCTCCCCCCTTTTTTTACCTATCATATTCATTGCAATAGGAATCACTACTGTTGCTCACAAATACTTAGCTTTCTACACAAGCACGCAGGAAGTGCCTTGACACATGGCAGCGTGACTTGCTTTGATGAAAAAATGAAGTGAAAGGAATGTCGGGAACATTGCTGTCAACATAAAAGTTCCTGGAAAGAACAGCTATCTTAGAGAGTTTCCTGGACTCTTCCTGAATGAGAAATAAATGCTTTTTTCTGTAAGACACTTACTGAGGTGTTTTGTTTTTGTTTTTTTAACCATAGCATAATCTAATCTAGCCTTATTTATATACTCAAATATGTTTAAAAATTGATGAAAACTCTGCGTAAGGTGGCCAATCATCCTGTTTCCCCAGGACTGAAGGATGGGACTTTCAGTGCTAAAGCCAGGAAAGTCTCTAACGGAGACAGTGTGGAGGAACAGACACTCTCATACATCGTTGGTATGAATGATATTTGTATAACCTCTGCAGAAGACAACCTGGCAATCTCTATAAAAATTTAAAATGCCAATATTCTTTGCCCTGGCCAGGTAGCTTTGTTGGTTAGAGCATAGTCCCAAAGTGCAGAGGTTGATGGTTCGATCCTCAGTTAGAGCACATACAGGAACAGATTGTAGTTCCCTTCTCTCTCTCTCTCTCTCTCCCTCCTTTCCTCTCTCACTAAAATCAATAAATAAAAAAATTAAACGGCCATATTCTTTGACCCAGCAATTAGACCCACTTAGACAAATTGTTCTCAAAGATATCCTGAAATATATAAAAAGAGGCTTAAGGCAGGACTATTTACAATTGCAAAAAAGTGGACACAAATGTCCATCAACAAGGTGCTGCTTAAATATATTTGGCCCATGTATACCAAGGAATACTAGAAAACTCTATGGAAATTTATATGGAAGAATATTCAAGGTTTAATGAGAAAAGCAAGTAGAATTGTGTTTAGGATGCTGCTGACTGTAACAACGACAACAAAATCTATATACTTAAATATCTGAAAGGCTATTCAAGAAACTGGTGAGGGGCTTGACCAGGCAGTTGGAGCAGTGGGCAGAGCATTGGCTTGGGACACTAAGGACCCAGGTTTGAAACCCCAAGGTTGCCGGCTTGAGCGTGGGCTCATCAGCTTGAGTGTGGGGTTGCTAGCTTAAGCATGGGATCACAGACATGACCCCATGATCGCTGGCTTGAGCCAAAGGTTGCTGGCTTGAACAAGGGGACACTGGCTTGGCTGCAGCCCCTGGGTCAAGACACATATGAGAAAGCAATCAGTGAAAACTAAGGTGCTGCAACAAAGAATTGATGCTTCTCATCTCTCTCCCTTCCTCTCTGTCCCTGTCTATTCTCCTTCCTTCTCTCTCTTTCGCTAAAAAAGAAATAAACTGGTAGGGGACCTTGCTCCTCTATCTTCTGGCCTACTTCTCCGCGTTCATCTCTACTCTCTCTTCCAAGCCAACCACACTGATGCCATCCGGACCTTCTGGTTGTTCCTTGCACTTGTCACATTTATTCCCTTCTCAGGACCTTTACATCCGCTTTTCTCTGCTGGGAAGGCTCTTTTCCCTCATCTTCACGTGGCTCACTCCTTCTCATTATTCAAGGTTAGGAGCTGCCAAAATAGCTCAGTTGGGAGAGCATTAGACCAGAGATCATTATTCAAGGTGTCCATTTCAATGTCACCCAGTCAGAGAGGCTTTCCCTAAACACTCAGTCTGTACCCACTGTCACTTTCTATTTCATTGTCCTGCTTATGAGTTCCACTGATTTTGGATAAAATGACTTAGTCCTCTATCTGCAAACTTTATGTTTCATGAGGACAGAGGTCTTGTCTATTTTGCTCTGTGCTGTATCTCAAACACTTAGAATATAGTACCAGGCATGCAGGCGATACAGTCACACGCCTCATAACATTTTGGTCAATGATGGACTGCATCTATGATGGTGTTCCGTGATATTATAACGGAGATGAGAAATTCCTGTCAACTAATGATGTAACACAGCACATCCCTTGCATGTGGTGTAAGCACAGATGCTGGTGTAAGCAAACTTACTGCATTGACAGTGGTATAAACATATAGCACATACAATTATGTTCAGTAGGTAATACTTGATCATAAATGACTAGGTTACTGGTTTCTGTATTTACTATACTATTCATAGTTGTTTTAGAGTGTACTCTACTTTAAAAAAAAAGTTTACTGTTAAATAGGATGCTGTGTTATGCCAGCAGCAGCCTCATATACCTGTGCTTACTGTCTCTCTCTCTCTCTTTTTTTTTTTTTTTTTTACAGGGACAGAGAGAGAGAGTCAGAGAGAGGGATAGATAGGGACAGACAGAGACAGGAATGAAGAGAGATGAAAAGCATCAATCATCAGTTTTTTTTGTGGCACTTTAGTTGTTCATTGATTGATTTCTCATATGTGCCTTGACTGTGGGCTACAGCAGACCGAGTAATCCCTTGCTCGAGTGACTGTGGGTCCAAGTTAGTGAGCTTTCTTTTTTGCTCAAGCCAGATGAGCCCACGCTTAAGCTGGCGACCTTGGGGTCTCGAACCTGGGTCCTCGGCATTCTAGTCTGATGCCTATCCACTGCACCACCACCTGGTCAGGCTTACTGTGTCTCTCTTTTTTTTTTTTTGTATTTTTTTTTTTTTGTATTTTTTCTAAAGCTGGAAACGGGGAGAGACAGACAGACTCCCGCATGCGCCCGACCGGGATCCACCCGGCACGCCCACCAGTGGGCGATGCTCTGCCCACCAGGGGGCGATGCTCTGCCCCTCGGGGGGGGGGGGTCGCTCTGTTGCGACCAGAGCCACTCTAGCGCCTGGGGCAGAGGCCGAGGAGCCATCCCCAGCGCCCGGGCCATCTTTGCTCCAATGGAGCCTCACTGTGGGAGGGGAAGAGAGACAGAGAGGAAGGAGAGGGGGAGGGGTGGAGAAGCAGATGGGCGCTTCTCCTGTGTGTCCTGGCTGGGAGTCGAACCCAGGACTTCTGCACGCCAGGCCGACGCTCTACCACTGAGCCAACTGGCCAGGGCCTTACTGTGTCTCTTGATTGCATCATATTCTCTTGTGCTTGACTCAATCTTATATTGGTTTGTACAGTGTGGCATGTTGTTCAGGCTTATGGCCTAGGAGCAATAGGCTACACCATATAGCCCAGGTATGTAGTAGGCTAAACCATCTAGGTTTGTGTAAGTGTCCTCTGTGATGTTCACACAACAACGAAATAGCCTAATGACACATTTCTTAGACTGTAGCCCTGTCATTAAGCGGCACATGACTGTACTTAATTCATGTTTGCTTAGTTGATTAGTTAATTCTTCCTCCTGGGTAATTTACATATTAACAGAAGGTCCTGGAAAAACTAAGGCTGGAAGGAATTAGCTTCTGTAATTCCAGATATCTTGTCAAAGAGAGAATAGAGAGGCAAAGAAGACTTATTAGTATCAACACCCTTGCCCTCTCCCCCACTCTGGCTTGTCCACATTTCACCAGCCCCCACCCTATCTGGGCCCAGGGATGTAAGGAGTTCTGAGATACACAAAGGAACACCTGGTCAAACCTCTTCAGCTTTCCTGCTCCTTTGGTAAATCAAAATGAAACTAAAATGCCCCTATTTACTCCCGGGCCAAAAAAATAATAACACTTACCAATTAGCCTTTGGAAGACTTGCCAATCCTCCTCTGCATCCTGCCAATCCTCCTCTGCATCCTGCTCATCTTCTTGTTCCCAGCCTGCTTCTTGGGTGATGCATGAAGGAGGCACTGACCGATTCACCTGAAGCAGCAGTGAAAGCTCCTCCCAGACATCTGTCAGCCTTTTGTTTACATTTTTAAAGAGTCTTTTGTCCTTCCCTGATGTTAGAAACTTATGGATGTCAGATTTATTGCTAAATTTATCTAATCTCTTCTTAGCTTCCTCTAGGACAGCCTCGAAATTGTTCAGGGCAGTGGTGATATCAGTGGGCAGGTTGCTTTCTCCTTGGGCCTGGAGCTTTTGCAGTGGCTGCAGGAAGCCCTTGATGCGTTTCCCTAGACGCTGGTGCTGGTCCTTGCAGCATTCCTGCTCTTCACATTTTTTGTACACATACTGGCCTAAGGTGATGACGTTCTTCAATATATCCATACCTGGAAGAAACTAATGGAATTTGTCCCAGAATCTCCTGCATATTTACTATAGGGCTAAGGGAATCTTAAGGGTGTCTGATTTAAATGGTTGAAGAGGTCTCCCCACAATTTCATGTAAGGTAGAGATGGCTTGCTGTACATCAGAATCTGTTCTGCCATTCCATAATAACAGAGTTGTGGCTGGGAAGTGTTGGCCCACCTAGGATTCTATCTCCCAGCCTTCCCTGAGGCTTGATGCGGCCATGTGACTAGTTCTCACTAATGAGGTGTGAGTGGATATGACACATGCTATGGGCTGAGCCAAGTTTGTTTCTTCTACACACTATCAGTTGGATGCACAGGATGACACAGCCTGAGGGGTAGTGAAGCTCCAAGAAGGAAGGTGGAGTCTCAAGAAGGAAGAATCCTGGATCCCTGAATCATCACTTAGAGGAGAGCTGCTTACAGACCTGGACCATCTGCCATGAATTGTTACTTGGATGAGGAATAAACTTCTATTGTATTTGAGCCATTATATTTTGAGGTCTATTCATTATCAGTTTAGCCAATTCTAACAAATATATCCTGTCAAAGGGGATGGTGGATCGGAAAGCTCAGGCCCTATGTAAAGAAGGCAAAGTTTACCCAACAAGGAAAAAGGGCCCAGTGGTGGAAGATCTTCCAGGGTTTTTTTGTTTTGTTTTTCTTTTGTTTGTTTTTTTACAGAGACAGAGAGAGAGTCAGAGAAAGGGATAGGTAGGAACAGACAGACAGGAACAGAGTGAGATGAGAAGCATCAATTATCAATTTTTCGTTGCAACACCTTAGTTCAGGGGTTGGGAACCTTTTTGGCTGAGAGAGCCATGAACGTCACATATTTTAAAATGTAATTCCATGAGAGCCATACAACGACCCATGTACATTACGCATTATCCAATAAAAGTTCGGTGTTGTCCTGGAGGACAGCTGTGATTGGCTCCAGTCACCCGCAACCATGAACAAGAGCGGTAGGAAATGAATGGATTGTAATACATGAGAATGTTTTATATTTTTAACATTATTATTTTTTTTATTAAAGATTTGTCTGCGAGCCAGATGTAGCCATCAAAAGAGCCACATCTGGCTTGTGAGCCACAGGTTCCCGACCCCTGCCTTAGTTGTTCATTGATTGCTTTCTCATACGTGCCTTGACCGTAGGCCTTCAGCAGAACGAGTAACCCCTTGCTCAAGCCAGCGACTTTGGGTCCAACCTGGTGAGCTTTTTGCTCAAACCAGATGAGCCCATGCTCAAGCTGGTGACCTCGGGGTCTCGAACCTGGGTCCTCTGCATCCTAGTCTGACGCTCTATCCACTGAGCCACCGTCTGGTCAGGCAGATCTTCCAGTTTTGACAGCAATCAGAAGTCTGGATTTTTTTTTTTTTTGTATTTTTCTGAAGCTAGAAACGGGGAGAGACAGTCAGACAGACTCCCGCATGCGCCCGACTGGGATCCACCTGGCACGCCCACCAGGGGTGACGCTCTGCCCACCAGGGGGTGATGCTCTGCCCCTCTTGGGCGTCGCTCTGCCGTGACAAGAGCCACTCTAGCGCCTGGGGCAGAGGCCAAGGAGCCATCCCCAGCGCCTGGGCCATCTTTGCTCCAATGGAGCCTTGGCTGCAGGAGGGGAAGAGAGAGACAGAGAGGAAGGAGGGGGGGGGGTGGAGAAGCAAATGGGTGCTTCTCCTATGTGTCCTGGCTGGGAATCGAACCCGGGTCCCCTGCACGCCAGGCCGACGCTGTACCGCTGAGCCAACCGGCCAGGGCAGAAGTCTGGATTTTTATGTTAAATTTCTCAATTTAAAATCTTGTAACTACGTAATAAAATGTTTTAAAAATGGTGTAGTTCATCCAGCCTTGGCTGGCTGGCTCTGCGGATAGAACATTGGCCTGGTGTATGGATGTCCTGGGTTCAATTCCCAGTCAGGGCACACAAGAGCAGTGACCATCTGCTTCTCTTCCCTGCCCTCTCTTCCTTTTCTCTCTCTTCTCCCTCTCTTCCCCTACCACAGGCAATGGCTCAATTGGTTTGAGTGTGGGCCCAGGCACTGAGGATGGCTCGGTTAGTCTGAGCACCTCAGCCTCAGGCACTAAAAGTAGCTCAGGTGATTCGAACATCAGCCCCAGACAGGAGATGCCAGGTGGATCCTGGTCGGGGCACATGCGGGAGTCAGTCTCACTGTCTTCCTTCCTCTCATTTAAAAACAAAACAAAAGACAAAAAATATCTGTGCAGTCCAACACTGTGTGGGTCAAATAAAACATGTCTGACAAATGGACATTGCTCATGGAGCCCCAATTTGCAACCTTGGCCACAGTTGGGCAAGATATTCAGGATTGTAGTAGAAATTGTCTTTTGGTCCTGTCAGTTCGCTTTGAGAATGGCACCATGGCTTTGCCACAGGCACTAAAATAGCTCAGTTGCTAAGCAATGGAGCAATGGTCCCAGATGGGCAGAGCATTGTCCCATAAGGAGCTTTCCAGGTGGATCCTTGTCGGGGCACATGCAGAAGTCTGTCTCTCTGCCTCCTTGCCTCTCACTTAATAAAAAAAAGAAAAAGAAAATAAATTGGCTTTTGACAATCTTAATTTTTCTTTTTTACTTCTTTTCCCAATGCTTAAGCATCCCTGTCTCCTGAGTCTTTGCCCCAGCTCTCTCTGTTGTGTTTTTAGCAAGCTGTAAATTTGTTTTAGCCTACACATTGGCCTACACATCAATAAGACTTCATGTTATAAGTGCTGCCCCCCTCAGAGGCCTTTGCACTAAAGACTCAGGGATTTTCCAGGCCCAGAAGAATTGTGGACATTTGTATTGCCTTCACAGTACCCATTTCTCTACTTCCTATTACTGTCCAGATTAGCAATGGGTTTGTAGGGAGCTGGCCCCATGTCTGTTTCTAGGGGTAAAACTTGATGCATCTAAACCAGTGGTTCTCAACTTAAGGTTATTTTGCCCTCCAGAGGACTTGTGGCAATGTATAGAGACATTTTTGATTGCCACAACTGGGAGATGGGTGCTATTTACATCTAGTGGGTAGATGTCGGGTTACTACAGTGCAAAGGGCAGTCTCTTCACAATAAAGAATTGTCCAGCCCCAAATGTCAATAGTGTATGTAGGGGTTAAGAAGACTTGTTCTCAGCCATCAGACAAGTCCTTAGAGCCTATCAGTGGTCGATTCAAAAGTGGGCACCTAGTCTAACTTGAGTGAAGGGGAATGTTTGTTGTGAAGATTCCTGGATTCCCTAAGACAGTACAAAAAGTCAGCTTCTAATTCTCTCTCTCTTTTATCTGAATATGAGGGAAAGCATGGAGCCCTGATCCTAAAGTTTTGGGATGAGACAACCTACAACCTGTAGAATGAAAAGGAAAGGAAAGAGTCTGAGTCCTTGACCCTGAAGTCTAACCCATGTCTCAATGACATGTTTCATGAACCAATAACCTTTTTATTATTTAAACCAATATTTTTTATTATTTAAATTATGTACTTATAACAAAAGGCCACAGGGTTCAGTAATGAATGATGATAATAACAATGATCACAAATTTCTTTACTCATTTAACTATATGCTAAGTGCTTTGGAACCATGGGCTCACTGTCTCACAGATGGAGATACTGAGGCTCAGGAAAGTGGCATTTCAACAGGGGCAAGGCCATGGAAACAGTTTCCAAAGTACTTTTAAACAGAGTTAATCTCAACAGCTCAATGAAATAGGTAGGACACCTATTATTATTGCCATTTTACAGATAACAGTGTAGAGACGGCATTGTCCTGAAACCCAAATCTGGCTTTAAACCAAGGGTCCCCAAACTTTTTACACAGGTGGCCAGTTCACTGTCCCTCAGACCGGTGGAGGGCCGGACTATAAAAACAACTATGAACAAATCCCTATGCACACTGCACATATCTTATTTTAAAGTGAAAAAACAAAACGGGAACAAATACAGTATTTAAAATAAAGAACAAGTAAATTTAAATCAACAAACTGACCAGTATTTCAATGGGAACTATGGGCCTGCTTTTGGCTAATGAGATAGTCAATGTGCTCCTCTCACTGACCACCAATGAAAGAGGTGCCCCTTCCGGAAGTGCCGTGGGGGCCGGATAAATGGCCTCAGGGGGCTGCATGCGGCCCGCGGGCCATAGTTTGGGGACCCCTGCTTTAAACTATGAGTTAGAAACCAGCAGAAGTGAAACCAACTAAGCAACCAGTTAATACACCTCTGTTTTTCTTGTCTTAAAGTTACATGGATCTGGCAAAGGAAGTAACAGGTATTAAGGCACGCCTGAAAAGATTCAATGGATCTCAGGCTACCCAGTTATTCCCAGTTGCTAAGTAGATGCCTTCAGGGCCATTTCTTGGGACCCATGAGGGCAAAAGGCTTCATACTTCTCTCTAGTCCACAGAAGAGGAAAGCAGATGTGAAAGTGTTGCTCACGCAATCTTGTAGGTTTCAGCTTTATAGCTTCAAGCTCCGATTATATTTTTACCAGTTTCATCGAAAAGCTGCATCTCAGCAATACCAAATCAGAAAAGATAATGGGGGAAAACACCCCACTCATAAAAGTGACAATTTTACAGGAAATGATGATGTGGTATGAAGAAAACCACACAAAACAAAGCATGAAGAAATGAAGAGGACTGTTATATTTCTGGCTGGGAAGATTAAAAACGACAAACCTCCCAGTTTAAATTTAAACCTGACGATCCTCCCTAAATTTAAACCCAGTTTAATGCAATTCAAAAAAAACTCCCAATGGTATATTTTGGTATTGAAACTACATAGTCTTAAAGTTAATTTCAAAGAGGAAATTAATAGGGATAACCAGGATTTTAAAATATAAATAAATACATAAATAAGAGGACTTACCTACAAGATTAAAATACATTAAAAATTGTAATAACTGAACTTGCTTAGGGTTTATTCAGTATTAATAAGATAGCAAAAGGGTGAAAGGGAATATAAATACATATATATTTTTTGACTCAACAATGTGAATTTCTAGAACTGTATGCTGTAGAAAAGCTTGTATGTGTATAGATAGATGAATACTAAGATGTTCATTCCAGTGTTATTTATAATATGTAAAGCTTTAGCAGTAAAGCTGCTAAAATGGGAAAACTTACTATTTTTAAAAGTGAAAAATCTTTAAACAGTACTGACAGTATAAATTAAAAAAATATCTAATACAATTTCCTCTACTCCTCAAAAAAAAAAAAAAGGTTATCAGGCTTTCCTTTTCTGATGAGACACTATTCTTTCTCCTTGTGTCAAAAAAGGAAGAGGGTATTGTCATTAAGTACTGTTATCATATATCTTGGCACAGACAACCTAGAGTTCATCTGTCTAGGCTTCCTGGACGCTTTGAACTGATTCTTGAAGCCCTTCTGACCCCATCCCATGACCATCTCCATTAAACCGCTTCTTCAGCAGAAGGCAGTCAGAGACCAGAGCAGGCAGCCTCAACAATCAGAGCGGAGTAAACGAAACTAACTTGGTGCTGAGTTCCAGGAAATCACTCCCTCACCCTTATCCCGTACCTCCATTTCCCCTCCCAGCCCAGGGAACCCACTGCAGACCCTCTGCCCCGCCACCTCCTGGGACCGCGCCCCGCGACGACCCCCAGGCTCACCCTTGTCGGTCCTGCGAGCGTCCAATTTGCCCTGTGCACAGATCCTGCAAGACCACTCGGGCTAATCAGACGACTGCCTCTTGCCCAGTGGAGACGTCTGCGGATTCCCAGACCCTGCGCCTCCTTCCCTCCGGTGCCCCGCGCTCTGCGCTCCCACGTGGGACTCGCCAGAACTTGAGCTGTGACTGGGTTCCCGTTTCAACTCGAAGTAAAAACCGGATGGGTCCTTTGCCTGGATGCATCCCGCCCAGGGTTGGGCGTGGACAAGGAAGTCTGACACGCCTGGGAGCTACTCACAAGGGGCTTGTTGCCAACCGCTCAGGTGCCCTGGCTCTCTAGAAGCCCCTTTTAGGCAGTTCTGAGCGAAGTCTCCTTTCTTCCTCCTGGTATTTTCTTCCTCCCCTTCCCACACTCTCCCCACCTTCCCACATTCACTCAGTAACTACATATTGTATTTATAGAGCACAGCAAGTCCTCACTTAACATCTCTCTGTAGGTTCTTGGGAACTGCGACTCTGAGGGAAACCGGGTCTAAGGAAATCAATTTTACCATAGCAATGATATGAACAAGAGTTAAGTTTCTACAGCATATTTCTGGCCACAAAAACATCACCCACTGTTAAATAAACACCTAAAACACTTCAAGTATTAAAAATTGGGGAAAAAATATGAACTCTACCCACATGTAAGAAACATTAATAAAAACAAATAAGATCATTATTTTCCAATATGCTTACTCCAGTTCAGGGTCAGGTGGCTGCAGCCTATCCTTGCAGCTCAGGGTGCAAAGTGGGACTCACCCCAACAGGACGCCTTTTCATACCAGGGCACACTCACATGCACACCACACTCACTCAGACTAGGACAGTGTAGACATGCCAGCGTACCTCAAGTACACATCTTTGGGATGTAAGAGAAAGCTAGAGTCCCCAGAGAGAACCCACACAGACAGTGGCCCTGGCAATGAAGTGCTCCACCCCCCATATCAAGGTTATAACAAAACCACATTGAACAAATCTATGTTATTTTAGGATCTGCTGTACTTACTGGTGCCAGGTCCTCTGCTTGGGGCTGGGGATTCAGAAAACAATATAACATCCCAGAGAAGTACTATAACTAGGACACAGAATGAGAAGGACTTGATGAGCAAAGCTCAGGGGTGAGCCTGACCAGGCGGTGGTGCAGTGGATAAAGCGTCGGACTGGGAGGCTGAGGACCCAGGTTCGAGACCCCGAGGTCGCCAGCTTGAGCGTGGGCTCATCTGGTTTGAGCAATAGCTCACCAACTCGGACCCAAGGTCGCTGGCTCAAGCAAGGGGTTACTCCGTCTGCTGAAGGCCCACGGTCAAGGCACATATGAGAAAGCAATCAATGAACAGCTAAGGTGTCACAATACACAAAGGAAAACTAATGATTAATGCTTCTCATCTCTCCGTTCCTGTCTGTCTGTCCCTGTCTCTCCCTCACTCTGACTCTCTCTCTGTCTCTGTAAAATAAATAAATAAAAAATAAATAAATAAATAAATAAAGAAAGAAAGAAAGAAAGAAAGAAAGAAAGAAAGAAAGAAAGCTCGGGGGTGAGCCAAAGAGAAGGTGCTTGTGTCTGCTTCTCTGTGTTTGAGAATATTGGCAGGTAGTAAGAAAATAGACACACCGAAGAGGGGAAAATATTACTTCCTCCTCTAAGGTCATTATAGCACAGATATTGATCAACTTATGACCTATGCAACTTACGACCATTTGACTTTACAACCACAATTGCTAGGCACGACTGCTCCACGTCTGGCAGCGCAAGTGTTGCCCAGCTGGGTGTATGACAGTGCGGACCAGCTTCTGGCAGCACTACCATCTCCACATGTACCATTTCAACTGTTATCCCAGACTCAGTACAGCAATCTGTGTTTTGTGTCTTGGATATTTTTCATCAAACCCCTCCCAAGATGTCTACCAAGATGCAATTGTCTTTGTCTACACCTCAGCCTGCCAAGAAGGAAGGAAAGGTCATCGATCTTGACACGAAAATGAGCGCGGGCTCATCCGACTTGAGCATGGGTTCACTGGCTTGAGTGCAGGGGCGCTGGCTTGAGCATGGGATCATAGACATGACCCCATGGTCACTGATTTGAGCCCAAGGTCACTGGCTTGAGCCACTCGCTCTGCTGTAACCCCCTGGTCAAGGCACATATGAGAAAGCAATCAATGAACAAGTACGAAGGAGGAAAGAAAGTGAATGTGATCGCACATGTTTATGAAAATACCAACTCCGGTAACCCCAACTGCTGCCTCAGATGACAACATCAATGATCCACAGCCAATAAAATGTTTCGTACATGTTTATATATTTTGATATGTTTTGCAATTGAGAAAATGTTTCCTATGGTATTTTTTATACCTGTATTTTGTATTTTTGTATGCACCTGTATTTTGTAATTTTGTATGTTTTGCAAATATTAAACCAGTTGTACTGGTAATGCAGTGTTTTACTTAAACCTGACAAATGTAAAAATAAGAAACAAAATGGTGTAGAGATGATACAAATGGCATAAAATGAACAAAGAAAATTATGATATATAACAATAATGAAAGAAAATTATGATAAAATATGACTTAGGCCCTGGCTGGTTGGCTCAGTGGTAGAGCGTTGGCCTGGCATGCAGGAGTCCTGGGTTCGATTCCTGGCCAGGGCACATAGGAGAAGCGCCCATCTGCTTCTCTACCCCTCCCCCTCTCCTTCCTCTCTGTCTCTCTCTTCCCCTCCCGCAGCCAAGGCTCCACTGGAGCAAAGTTTGCCTGGGCACTGAGGATGGCTCTGTGGCCTTTGCCTCAGGCGCTAGAGTGGCTCTGGTTGCAGCAGAGCGACGCCCCAAGATGGGCAGAGCATCACCCACTGGTGGGCATGCCAGGTGGATCCCAGTTGGGCGCATGCGGGAGTCTGTCTGACTGCCTCCCGGTTTCCAGCTTCAGAAAAAAAAAAAAAAATATATATATATATATGACTTAAAGATTTTTATAACATCATTTCACAGTACTGTACATATAGCCTACTCAACTTACGACCAAATCGTGTTACGACTGGTCTGTTGGAACCAATCGTGGTCGTAAGTTGAGCACTAGCCGTACATTGTTATAGTGTGAAACATGTTTTATCAAAGTTAGCTGTGTCACCTGACCTGTGGCGGCACAATGGGTGAAGCATTGATCTGAAACCCTGAGGTTGCTGGATCAAAGCCCCAGGCTTGCTCCATCAAGGCACATACAAGAAGCAACTATGTATTGATGCTTCCTGCTCCTTTCTCTGCATGCCAATATACCCCGCCTTTTTCTTTCTCTCTCCCTCTCAAGCTCTCTCTAAAATCAATAAATAAAATCTTAGAAAAAAAAGTTGGCCTTGGCTGATGGCTCAGTGGATAGAACCTCAGCCTGGTGCATGGATGTCCCAGGTTTGATTCCCAGTCAGGGCACACAGAAGAAACAATTGTCTGCTTCTCTACCCCCTCCCTCTTTCTCCTCTTCCTCTCCTGCAGCCAGTGGCTCAATTGGTTCAAGCATGGCCCAAGGCACTGAGGATAGCTCTGTTGGAGTGTATCACCTAAGGCACTAAAAATAACTCGGTACTCTAGCATCAGCCCAAGATGGGGTTGTTGGGCGGATCTTGGCTGGGACGTATGCAGGAATCTGTCTCACTATCTCCCCTCCTCTCACTTAAATAAATAAATAAATAAAGTTAGCTGTGTCTTCAGCTAGAAGAAGGTCTAAGTGATGTCATTCATTTACTCACCAGCCTATTTTCCCATTGTTACGGTTCAACCGCAACTGAACGGAACCAGAGCCCAAATTGATGCAATCAATTTGGAAACTTTATTCACTGGCCAGTGGTCTGTCCATTGCACCGGGAAGCAAAGGACAGCAATGAGCTCGGGGGGGGGGGGGGAGGGGTATATATAGGCAAAAATGTCAAGGTTACAGTTACTTCAGCACATTTGTACAATATCTTTGCAAAAGCACACACTGTTCTAAGATAATAAACTGCCTTCCTGCAATATCTGCAGGGCTGACGCACAAGGAACGCATCCTGCTTCTGCTAGCAAAATTGAATTTGAGCCTAACTGTTGAAGCTCATGAGAATTTTCTACTTTAGCTGTAGCTATAAGCTAAATTGGATCAGGGGTCCTCCCCAGCATGGGCTGGCACACCAGTACAGTCCCCACTGGTTTTATCAGGGAATCAAATCATTGTTTCCTCCTCATCGGTATAAACGGGCTGATAGTGTGTCCTTAGTACTAGAAGTTTTATGGCTTGAATTCTCTCTGCCTTGCATTTTTCTTTTCTGTACTAACCTCCTACAACCTGCACAAACCTTCTGCAACTTACATAACCCTCAATTTTTATGAACTTTCTTATCTATTTAGAAATAACTGGCTTTCATAACAACTTACTTTCTTCCTTTTTTGTTTAAAAGTATTTCTATACCTTATATTTTCAAAACCATACAAATTCTTTCTAGTCAGAACTTTTCATTTTAAAAGTCTTAACCTATAGTGACAACCAAGCTGGTAATAAGTAATTTTCTTTAAAGTTAACTTCCTTTTGGAGGTGTCCTCCCTCTAAGAAGCTAGTATTTATAGGTTAAGTATAAGTACATATATATATATTTCACTACCTTGTAGCTTCCCTTCTAGCCAAGGGACTTATACTTCCCTTCTGTATGACTCATAGCAGTACATGTATTAACTCATAAGACAACTTGTTCTGGCTTTCCTTTTACCTTAGTTTCCTTCCCTCCCTAAAGTCTAATTAAGAAGAGGTCCTCAGTAAACCACTTTCCTGCAATATCTGCAGGACTGACACATAAGGGACGCATCCTGCCTCTGCTAGCAAGATTAGATTTGAGCCTAACTGTTGAGACTCATAAGAATTTTCTACTTTAGCTGTAGCTATAAGCTAAATTGGGTCAGGAGTCCTCCCCATCATGGGCTGGCATGCCAGCACACCCATGAAAGGACACCACTGGATTGTATTAGAAGACATTTTGGGTTGGAAAGGCAGGGGTGGAGCATACCTTGAATGTTAGGTTATTAATTTTTTTGACCCTGCCTTTGTTCTCAATCTACTGCATCATCAATTTTCCTCTTATCTTAGGTCAGATTCCCTAAAGACAGAGTCTGAGAAAGAGATTCAGGTACATGAGCTTTACTGAAGAAAAGCTCTCAGGACAAAGAGTAGGATATAACAGGGAAATACAATAGCTAAGCAAGGATATGGTCCTAGTGGAAACTAGCTTCAGCTAGATTCCATGGGGAGATTTGCAGCATAAAGCTCTGGAGTGGGAACCAGCTTCCATTCCAGTCAGGATAGATCACATGTGATCTCACAAAATCTTAGCAAATTTAAGAAGATTAAAATCACATCAAATATCTTTTCTGATAACATAGAATAAAACTAGAACTCAATAGCAGAAGGAAAATTGGAAAGGAAACAAATATGTGGAAATTAAAGAACTCTCAAACAACCATTGTGTCAAAGAAGAAATCAAAAGAAAATTGGAGAATACCTCAAGACATATGAAAATGAAACACAACACACCCAAACTGACAGGATGCAGCAAAAGCAGTACTAAGAGGGAGGTAGTACTAAGAAATATCTACATTAAGGAGGAAGAAAGATCTCAAATAAATAACTTTGTAACTAAATTTATTACCCAAGAAACTAGAAAAAGAAAAACAAACTAAGCCTAAGTTAGCAGAAGAAAAATATAACAAATATTAGAGCAGAAATAAATGATATAAAAAGAACAATAGAAAAAATTAATAAAACTAAGAGTTTTTTAAAGAAAAACAAACAAAATTGATAAGCCCTTAGTTGAACTAACAAAAATATTAAAGAGGATTCAAATAAATACAACCATAATTGAAAGACATTACAATTGATATCATAAATAAAAAGCATCATAAGAGACTATTATGAACAATTATATGCCCACAAATGGGATAACCTATAAAATATGGGTAAATTCCTACAAAGACTAAATCATGAAGATACAGGAAGTCTAACAGACCTATAATTAGTATGGATATTGAATCAGTAATCAAAAACCTCCCAACAAGAGCCAGATGACTTCATTGGTGAATTCTATCAAACACTAAAAGAAGAATTATATCAATTCTTCTCAAATCTAGCAAAAAAATAGAAGAATAGAGAACACTTCCAAACTCATTTTATAAGGCCAGCATTACCCTGATACCAAAGCCAGACAAAGATACTGCAAGAAAAGAAAATTATAGGCCAATATCCCTAATGTATATAAATGCAAAAAGTCCTCAACAAAATACTAGCAAACCAAATCCAACAGCACATTAAAGGATCATACACATAACCAAATAGGATTTATTTCTGGGATGCAAGAATGGTTCAACATATGAAAATTAAAGAACTCACAAAGCTCAGCAACAAAAAAGCAAACAATCCAATTAAAAAATGGGGAGAGGGGCCCTAGCCAGTTGGCTCAGCAGTAGAACATTGGCCCGGCATGTGGAAGACCCAGGTTCAATTCCTGGTCAGGGCACACAAGAGAAGTGACCATCTGCTTCTCCACCCCCCTTTTCTCTCTCTCTCTCTGTTCCTCTCTCTCTCTCTCCCTCTCCCACAGCCATGGTTCCATTGGAGCAAGTTGGCCCCAGGTGCTGAGGGTGGCTCCATGGTCTTGCCTCAGGTGCTAAAATAGCTTGGTTGCTGAGCAACAGAGCAGCCCGCCCCAGATGGGCAGAGCATTGCCCAGTAGGGGGCTTGCTAGGTGGATCCTGGTTGGGGTGCATACGGGACTTTGTCTCTGCTTCCCCTCTCACTTAATAAAAAAAAAATGGGGAGAGGACCTAAACAGACACTTCTTCCAAGAAGACATACAAATTGCCAATAAATAATATGAAAAGATGATCATCCTTGCTAGCTATTAGAGAAATGCATATCAAAACTGCAATGAGATACCACCTCACACCTGTTAGATTGCCTATTATTATTATTTTTTTATATTTTATTTATTGATTTTTGGGTAGAGGGGAGGGGGGGAGAAGCAGGAAGCATCTACTCATAGTAGTTGCCTCTTGTATGTGCTTGACTGGAAAAGCCCAGAGATTTGAACCAGTGACCTTAGCATTCCATGTTGACACTTTATCCTCTGCATCACCACAGGTCAGGAGATTGGCTATTATCAACAAGACAGTTAATAACAAGTGTTGGAAAGGCCATGGAGAAAAAGGAGCCCTCATTCATAGCTGGTGGGAATGTAAACTCGTACAACCATTATGTAAGAAAGTATAGTGGTTCCTCAAAAAATTAAGACTCATGGTTAGGAAGAATAAACAGCATTAAAATGTCTATATTATCCAAAGCAATTTATAAATTCAATGCAATACCAATTAAAATACCAATGACTTACTTCAAAGATATAGAACACATATTACAAAAATTTGTATGGAACCAAAAGAGAACACAAATAGCCTCAGCAATCTTAAAAAGGAAGATTAAAGTGGGAAGTATCACACTTCCAGATATCAAGTTATACTACAAGGCCATTGTACTCAAAACAGCCTGCTACTGGCATAAGAACAGGCATATAGATCAATGGAACAGAACTGAGAACCCAGAAATAAACCCACCCCTTTATGGACAACTGATATTTGACAGAGGAGATAAGAGCATACATTGGAGTAAAGACAGCCTCTTCAACAAATGGTGTTGGGAAAATTGGACAGCTACCTGCAAAAAAATGAAACTAGACCACCAACTTACACCACTCAAAAACATAAACTCAAAATGGATAAAAGACTTAAATGTAAGCCGTAAAACCATAAGCATCTTAGAAGAAAACATAGGCAGTAAGCTCTCCGACATCTCTCGCAGCAATATATTTGCTGATTTATCTCCACGGGCAAGTGAAATAAAAGACAGGATAAACAAATGGGACTATATCAAACTAAAAAGCTTCTGCACAGCTAAAGACAATAAGAACAGAATAAAAAGACAAACTACACAATGGGAGAATATATTTGACAATATGTCTGATAAGGGGTTAATAACCAAAATTTATAAAGAACTTGTAAAACTCAATACCAGGAAGACAAACAATCCAATCAAAAAATGGGTGAAAGAGATTAATAGACACTTCTCCAAAGAGGACATACAGATGGCCAATAGGCATATGAAAAAATGCTCAACATCACTAATCATTAGAGAAATGCAAATTAAAACCACAATGAGATATCACCTCACACCAGTCAGAATGGTGCTCATCAATAAAACAACACAGAATAAGTGCTGGCGAGGATGTGGAGAAAGGGAACCCTCCTGCACTGCTTGTGGGAATGCAGACTGGTGCAGCCACTGTGGAAAACAGTATGGAGATTCCTCAAGAAATTAAAAATCAAACTGCCTTTTGACCCAGCTATACCACTTTTAGGAATATTCCCCAAGAACACCATAGCACTGTTTCAAAAGAAGAAATGTACCCCCATGTTTGCGGCAGCATTGTTCACAATAGCGAAGATCTGGAAACAGCCCAAGTGTCTGTCAGTGGACGAGTGGATTAAAAAGCTTTGGTACATATATACTATGGAATACTACTCAGCCATAAGAAATGACGACATCGGATCATTTACAACAACATGGATGGACCTTGATAACATTATACTGAGCAAAATAAGTAAATCAGAAAAAAACTAAGAACTATATGATTCCATATATAGGTGGGACATAAAAATGAGACTCAGAGACATGGACAAGAGTGTGGGTGTTATGGGGTGGGGGGAGAAGGAGGGGGTTGGGGGAGGGGAGGGGCACAAAGAAAACCAGTTAGAAGGTGACGGAAGACAGTTGGACTTTGAGTGATAGGAATGCAGCATAATCAAATGTCAAAATAACCTAGAAATGTTTTCTCTGAACATATGTACCCTGATTTATCAATGTCACCCCATTAAAATTAATTTAAAAGGATTAAAAAATAAAACATCATTCAGACTTAAATATAAATAAAAAAAATTAAGAATAGAATCCCTCTACTGGGTATCTACTCCCCAAACTGGAAAACATTGGTATGCAAAGACACGTGCATCCCCATGTTCATTACAGCATTTACAGGTATTCATGGTGGCCAAGACATGGAAACCAAAGTGTCCCTTGATAGAGGACTGTATAAAGATGTGGTACACATATACAATGAAATACTACTCAGCCATAAGAGATTATGAGATATTTCCAATTATAACAACATGGATGGACTTTGAGAACATTATACTGAGTGAAATAAGTAAATCAGAAAAAGCTAAGAACTATATGATTCCACATATAGGTGGGATATAAAAATGAGACTCATGGACATAAATAAAAGTGAAGTGGTTAATAGAGGGAGGGGGATGTAGGGGAGGAGAGTAAAGAGGAACAAATATACAAATCAACAGTTCAAATGCTATAGAAATATTTACCTGAAACCTACATACTCTTATTAATCAGTGTCACCCATTAAGTTTAGTTTAGTAAATAAAAAAATTAAATATGAAAATTAATGTGATACACTATATTAACAAAATAAAGTATAAAACACACAACCATTTCAATAGATGTGGAAAAAAAATTTCACAAAACTCAACATTCTTTCATGACATAACTCTCAACAAAATAGAAGTAGGAGGAAACTGTCTAAACATAATAAAGACCATATATAACAGGGGTCCCCAAACTACGACCCGCGGGCCGCATGCAGCCCCCTGAGGCCATTTATCCGGCCCCCGCCGCACTTCCGGAAGGGGCACCTCTTTCATTGGTGGTCAGTGAGAGGAGCATAGTTCCCATTGAAATACTGGTCAGTTTGTTGATTTAAATTTACTAGTTCTTTATTTTAAATATTGTATTTGTTCCCGTTTTGTTTTTTTACTTTAAAATAAGATATGTGCAGTGTGCATAGGGATTTGTTCTTAGTTTTTTTTATAGTCCGGCCCTCCAACGGTCTGAGGGACAGTGAACTGGCCCCCTGTGTAAAAAGTTTGGGGACCCCTGATATATAACAAGCCTACAGCTAACATCATACTCAATCGTGAAAAATTGCAAACTTTTCCCCAAGATCAAGAATAAGGCAAGTATGTCCATGCTTCCCACATCTATTCAACATAGTAATAGGAGTCCTAGCCAGAGTAATTAGGCAAGAAAAAGAAATAAAATGTATTCAAATGGGAAAGGGGAGTATAAAATTATCTCTCTTTTTTTTTTTTTTTTTTTTTTTTTTTGCATTTTTCTGAAGCTGGAAACGGAGAGACAGTCAGACAGACTCCCGCATGCGCCCGACCGGGATCCACCCGGCACGCCCACCAGGGGCGACGCTCTGCCCACCAGGGGGCGATGCTCTGCCCATCCTGGGCGTCGCCATGTTGCGACCAGAGCCACTCTAGCGCCTGGGGCAGAGGCCACAGAGCCATCTCCAGCGCCCGGGCCATCTTTGCTCCAGTGGAGCCTTGGCTGCGGGAGGGGAAGAGAGAGACAGAGAGGAAGGCGCGGCGGAGGGGTGGAGAAGCAAATGGGCGCTTCTCCTGTGTGCCCTGGCTGGGAATCGAACCTGGGTCCTCCGCACGCTAGGCCGACGCTCTACCGCTGAGCCAACCGGCCAGGGCTCTCTTTTTTTTTTTTTGCAAGACCTGGAAGGTGGGTTTATTTCTGGTTCAGTCATACATTGAGAATATAGAACTGTGGGGTCTGTAACAGACACATTTGATGATCCTTGTCATTTCCTTTCTGTCCATCTCTGGTTTAAACCTCAATTGCGGTGGAAGGTTCTGCATGAACACTGTCAGCTTTGATTTCAGCCATAGTGCTGGTGGATAGTTCCTAGATGGTCACAAGCAACTTGTACTGACTGTATCCCACTTCAAGTGTACACATCCATCTTTCTGCTCTTGCTTCAGGACCTCTGTCAATGTCAAGGAATTTGGTTAGCTTGCAAGCCAGGACAGCCCATAAGTGAGGAGGAAGTTGATAGCTCTCAACCAATAGATGAGGAAGATGATGGATTCTGCATGACAGATATGAGACCTGTCATGAAGAATCTGTATGAGAACCTCACATTCTCATTCTTTTTTTTTTTTTTTTTTTCAGAGACAGAGAGAAAGTCAGAGTGGGGGATAGACAGGAACAGACAGACAGGAATGGAGAGAGATGAGAAGCATCAATTATTAGTTTTTTGTAGCGCATTGCAACACCTTAGTTGTTCATTGATTGCTTTCTCATATGTGCCTTGACCGCGGGCCTTCAGCAGACCGAGTAACCCCTTGCTCAAGCCAGCGACCTTGGGCTCAAGCTGGTGAGCTTTTTGCTCAAACCAGATGAGCCGGCACCCAAGCTGGCAACCTCGGGGTCTCGAACCTGGGTCCTCCACATCCCAGTCCAAT
This sequence comes from Saccopteryx leptura, assembly GCF_036850995.1. NCBI lineage: Eukaryota > Metazoa > Chordata > Mammalia > Chiroptera > Emballonuridae > Saccopteryx > Saccopteryx leptura. Next base: position 24,308,818 of record NC_089511.1, read on the forward strand.
GCTCTATCCACTGCGCCACCACTTGGTCAGGTCACATTCTCATTCTTATGTGGCTCCCCAACTTCCCCTTCTTAATCCTTCCTAATCTCTCACTCCTTATTTCTGCAATCACCTCCCAAATAAACTACCTGCATCCATGTTTCTGCTTTAGGTTTTGCTTTTTAGGGAATCTAAATGAAGACACGATCCCTCCTTTATGCTTTGGACAAAACAAAATTTTGTCTTCTTTTTCTTATTGTTTCTTCTTTTTTTCCTGCTACAAGCTTGTAATGTACATGAGATGGAGTAAAGATGACAGTCCTAGAATTTTCCAAATTTCATATCTATCCTGTAGCATGTTTAATAGGTTAATTTTATTCACTGTGCTGCTATCGCCTAACTGTAAAGAAGATCCAGTCAGTTTTTTTACAGCCAGCATATCTTTACAGAAAATTAGAACTGGAAAGTTCATCTACATAGTTCCAGCTTCCTTTCAAAAAGAGTAAATGAGACAGAACAGTAAGTCAGGAGACTTATTGGTAAGGTGGAAAAGTGCTGGAATTTTATAATCGTAGCCATCTGATTCCAAAACAGCTATTATGAGGGCAGTAATGAGGGGGCACAGCCTCATGCTGTCACCAGAGGGCAGCAGAAGCCAGGGAACAGGTGGAGAAGCAAAGATCAAATCATGTCAACTGCCAGAGATCTGAAAGAGGAAAGACTAGCAATTTTGGGGGACTGTAAAAAGTTGGGCATTGTGCTGGCACAATAAGAAATCATACTAAGTTCAAAGGCAGAGATCAGAGGTTAGAACCAATGCAGAAGTGGAACAAAGTCCAGTGAAGTGAGCAGTTCTTCAGGTTAGCCAGGAAATGCCCAAAGACAGCAAGCATGTCTGGAAGCACAATGCCAGAAATAAACATGTGTAATGGCTATGGGCCTGTCCTCTGCCAGGGCAGCCAGCTTGTGCTGGAGAGTCAGGTAGGGTAAATTGCTAGAATCACTGAGAATCAGTCAACCTGCGTATTTCCTTTACATAGATCAGAGTTTAAATGGCTTTTGCCTGAGTGAACATTAAACTTTCTTGGTGATTTTTGTGTCTTCTCCCACTACAGAAAAAAAGCATAATCACGTGCGGTAAGTTTCAGGCTTTCTCATCCAGTTAGATGTGTTGGCATTTTGACAATATCCCATGCTTGCTTTTGCATCTAATATTTGATTCTTATATCTCTTGCACTTGATGATAAATTCTCCAACTCTACCAGATGGTCACTGAGTATGGACTGCACGATGATTGCCAACTGGCTGAAGAGTAAGGGTTTTGTAGCTCTTCCTATATTCTTCTTTCCTGTCAGGTGGAGTTTACTCTTTTTTCAAAGGCCTTCTGGAAATTCCTAACCTCCTGGAAAGTTATAGTGGGTTCACCATGAAGCCCTGGGGGAATATATCCAATGTGCACTGAGTGATTCTTTTCATTAATAGGTTGGCTTAGTTTTGCAAGGAGTTTTTCCTACTATTTCTCTTCCACCCCAAAATTTTCTCATCACCATGCTATAAACTCACTTAGATTGTGGCGTTTCTTACTAGTTCTTTTTCAAAAAAAATTTTTTTGAGAGAGAGACAGGAAGACAGGATGGAAAAGAGTGGGTAAGAAACATCAACTTGTAGTTGCTTTCACTTTAGTTGTGCATTGAGCTTCCCTTACGTGCCTTGACTGGGGCCAAGCCAGTGTCCCATTGCTCAAGCCAGTACCTTGGGCTTCTCATGCCAATGACCTTTGGGCTCAAGCTGGACAGCTTTGGGATTGCATGGACGATTGCCCTGCTCAAGCCAGCTACCCTGTGCTGATGAGCCCATGCTCAGAGCCAGTGACCTCAGGGCTTCCAACGGGCGACCTCAGCGTTCTAGGCCAACACTGTATCCACTTCACCACCACTGGTCAGGCTCAATCTTTTAAAAAGAGTTTTTTTTCAATTAATATTTTGCTCAGACTTGCTCAACTTAAGACTTTTGTCTGGTGGACTTGCATATATATTTACAACTAGTCGATCCCTTCCTTTGCTCCTTTTTGTTTCTTCCTTCCCCTTGGGCTGGATGCTCCATGGTCAGATTTCCAGTGCCATCTAGGAAATGGGGCTTGTGATTTCTGCTGCTTAGAGCAGCCTGATTCGAGGGACAGATTCCAGGCACTTGAGGGATAGGTGGCTCAGACATGCGGCACTTATCCCTAGGCTGGGAGCTGCAGGGATAAGCCACCACCTAACTGCTGGAGCAGGGAGAGGCAGCAAGGGCACGGTTCCCTCCATGTTGCCTGAACCTTGCCAACATTAGTTTATGGCTGCTTCTGCGTCTGCCTCAGGCCTGCTCCCGCTTCCGCATCTGCACCCGCTTCCGCTTCCGCATCCGCATCCGCTTCCGCTTCCGCATCCGCATCCGCATCCGCATCCGCATCCGCATCCACATCCGCATCCACATCCGCATCCTTGGGTCGACAAATCCAGATCCCACCTCCGCCGGGCTTGCTGAACTAGATGCTGAGAATGGCAAACTTGGGATCTGTATCTTGCCAGCTTCCTTGGGTAGTTCTGTTGTGGTGGCTGAGAAGACATCCTAAGAAGCTGTTTCACCTAGACTGAGCTGGCCAGATGTTCTAGTTCCTACTAGTGGTGTTTGAAAATCTTCCGCCTTTGTTTTAGGAAAGCCAACTGGAATCTCAGTTGGGGTCTGACAAATTCCAGAGAGAACATCTCCCCAGTGGTGTGCCAAGGTGGTTGATAGGAGTGACATCCCATATCTCTCCCCCCATTCTCCCACCCCCACATTCAGGCAGTGAGGGGAAATGCTGTCTGCAGAGACTTTTAAAACAGTAATAAAACCAGGTCAGAAAATAACAGTTGGTCAGCTTTTTATTATTACCACGCCCCAGCAAGTCTACACAAGCTGGTCAGTGACAGGCATCCTCCCTGCTGGACGGCCACCTCCAGCCCTCACCCTACATGATAAAGTCCAGTGAATCCACATCAAGAAGTAGCAGCTAATCTTTATCGGTTTCTTTTAAAATGTTTTTATTTTTCAAAATATACAATTTATTTACACATTTATGTCACAACCATAGTTTGTATATTTATTCCAAAATCTTTAAATATCTCCACAGTAAACAGTACAAATCACAGGATCAAACTGCTTCTCTTTAGCCTTTATGGTCATCGGGATTTTTCTTTTACTGTTTTTTTTTTCTTTGTTTTTTTTTTACAAGTTTCAAGTAGTAATGTTTTGTGGGTAAGAAGGGAACAAAAATAGGACAACAGGTTTACGTAAGCTCAACACATAAGATTAGAAAGGCAATCAGAGCAGCTACTGGAGCATTTACATGTTTATAAATAAGACCCTCTAGTGAGCAGTGAGGGTTTTGGTTATGAGGAAGAAGGGGATGGAACCTCATCGGCTGGGAGGGGGTAGGGAAACAAATGGGGAGGAATATAAGGCACCAAATAAAGGCTCCTTCTTGGCCTAAGGAGGCACTGGCTGGAAGGGTCCTGAGTGAGGGGGGCAGGGGCCCACCTGTGCCAGGCGGAGGTCAAGAATGGCCGGGAATGGGGTGGGGCTCCCACCCACAGAGAGGCCTCCTTAGCCTCCCTTGGAGAAAAGCTTTGTGATTGGAGGCAGGGTAGAGATAGCTAGAGCAGCTGGTGGTTCCTAAAGAAAGGGGCCTGGGCTCCTGCCAGCCTCGATGTCAATGCCAGCTGGCCCTGGCCCGGCTGCACAGGCAGGTGAGGACCGGGCATGTGTCTCAGCCTGAGGCATCTGGTAGTACAGCTGGCATTGGTGATTGGCAGTGGACAAAGGCCCTGCCCTGGGAGCTGGGATGGCCTTTGGGAGGCATCATGCTATCTCTTCTGGTGAGAGCCCTTCATCCACCTCAGTCTTCACCACTCATCAGGAGAAAGCCAGAGCTATTAAACCGTCCCCAGGAAGGGAAGGTGGGGAGGATCAGGGCCAGAGGCCCTGCAGACCCCATTCTTTGCCACAGAGTGTGGCTCCCAGGGAGCCCAAGGTACTAAGACACAAGTGGATCATAGGCCTGTCAGGAAGTCACAGGGGTCCGTTTCCTTCATTCCCCTTGAGCTGATAATGTTGGCCAGTTCCTAAAGCAGTCCTGTGGGCAAAGGCTCTGGGCAGAGACACTGATGGAGAGGCTGGGATGCTGCAGGAAAGACCTCGTCCCTGAGGGCCCTTTGGCCACCAAGTGGATGTGACCTTCCTGTGGTGGGTCAGGGGGGCAGTCTCAGGGTCAGTCTCAGTCTTCAGGATCTCCCAGCACCATTCACCAAGCCCATCCTGCCTGGCCAAGCAAACCTTCTTTGCAGGGTCTGGATGGGGCGGGGGAAGGGCAGGGGCCATAGAAGGGCTGGGAGTTGTCACTGCATCTTCAGGCGGGGTTCTTCTGGCATAAGGGTGTGGAAAAAGTAATCCCAAAGCTTAGTGCTGATGCCAAATCCTGGAGAAGGAGATGAATAGGGAGAAGGTGAGACACTGTCCAAGGAAGGGGATAAATCTGCTTGGAAAGGCACTCAGGGCAGGGCCAGCATTCGGGAAGATTCTAACACCTGTCCCCACTGGCCTTCCCAACTCTCAGGGCCATCCTGGCAGAAGTTAAGAGCAGGGTACTTGTGTTTCCAGTCTCCCAAGGATGCCACTGGAATAAAGCCAAATTCTTTATCTGGCCTGAACTCCTGGGAGAACCTGGCCCTGCCTGTCGCTTCCTCTTCTGTCTCTTTAAAGATGCCAAGTTTGTTCCTGTTCAAGGCTTTGCACCTGTTGCTCCTGAGATGCTCTTTCCCCAGATGCTGGATACTGGCTTCTCTTAATTTAGGTCTCAGCTCTAAGGGCATCTCTGCAGTGACTTCTTCCTGGACCACGTTATCTAGCACTCTGCCACCCAACACGGTAGCCACTAGCTAAGCATGGGAATGTGGCTAGAGCTACAGAGGAACTACATTTCTGATTTCATTTCATTTAAAAACTTATACTCAATTCAATCGCTGGAAATCTATAAAGCACATTTGGGGCAATTCAGGAATTGATTTTTTAATATACTGTAAATTTTATAAACTCGAAATACAGATGAAATATTTCCAGTGAAAAGGTAGCACCTGAATTGAGATGCACTGTAAGTACAAAATACACACCGGACAAGGAAGATAATATAAGGACAGGAATGTAAAACATCTCATTAATACTGTTTTATATATTGCCTGACCAGGCGGTGGCGCAGTGGATAGAGCATCAGACTGGGATGTGGAGGACCCAGGTTCGAGACCCTGAGGTCGCCAGCTTGAGCGTGGGCTCATCTGGTTTGAGCAAAGCTTACCAGCTTGGACCCAAGGTCGCTGGCTCGAGCAAGGGGTTACTCGGTCTGCTGAAGGCCCGCAGTCAGAGCACATATGAGAAAGCAATCAATGAACAACTAAGGTGTCGCAACGAAAAACTGATGATTGATGCTTCTCATCTCTCTCCATTCCTGTCTGTCTGTCCCTATCTATCCCTCTCTCTGACTTTCTCTCTGTCTCTAAAAAAAAGAATACTGTTTTATATTGATTATATGTTGATTTGATAATATTTTGGTCATATTTGGCTTAAATATAATATATTATTAAAATTAATTTCACCTGGTTGTTTTTACTGGCTAATGTGGTCACTAGAAAATTGAAAAAATCACATTTGTGATTTGCATATTTTATTAGAACTGGACCCCACCCTGACTCTGTAGTTCCTCTAACATAATCTCACTTTATTCTCTTTGTGGCACTTACCACTGTCTGAAACGATCTCTTACTATCAACCGATTTCCTTGTTTGTGTCTCTTTGCACAGCCCCCACACCAGAGGGTAGGACGGGGGTCCCAGGCTGGCTTTACTGCCTGTTTCCCCAGTAGCCAGAACAGTGCCTTCCCTTGGCAGGGGCTTAATGGTAGCTGTCGGATAAATACAGGATCAAATGAGTGAGATTGGGAGGTGCTGGCCGATCCTTACCTGACTTCTGATGTGCAAAGTGATGCTTGACATGGTGGGCCTTCATGTTGTACAGGTAGGAGCCCTTGTGCGGCGAGCCGAAGTGCAAGTAGTAATGGGTCATGTCATAGAGGACGTAGCCCAGAAGGCCCCCGGCAAACACGGTGCCCCCCACTGCCTCGGGCAGGAGGAACTGTAAGATTGTGTAGAAGAGAGCAATGACCAGAGAAGCCGGCACAGGGGGAAAAACCAGGCGGGACTCGTCGAAGGGTGCCTGTGGAGGGAGAGGCTATGTGTCAGAGCGCAGCCAGGGGCCTGCCTACAGTCACAACGTTGATGTTCCCCATGAGGATGGGGCCGAGCGGCCCAGATATCCCAGTGAGGCGACAGTGACTTATCATGGGTAGGCTTGGAACTTTTAGTGGCTTTGGGGAGGGCCGTGCCTGGAAGCCCTAGCGACACAGTCCTGTTCCTAATTTCCAAGTCAGGATGGGACCTGGAGCACTGTCCAAGAACAGCGCGGTGGATGTGATGTGGACAGGATGCTCATGGGTTAGTTTAGGGCCCTGATTTATATACTTAAGAGGCCACTTTGGCTCGGAAATTTATTAGGTGCTAGAGAGGAGCCAACCACCAGGTGGGGCACTTAGATCAGGGCCTGATGTCGTCTGGGAGGGTAACACCGGGCAGACTGAGGTGAATGCGGCTTCACCTGCTGGGGTGCTACTAGAAGTGTTACCATACTTTCCCCACCCAGTCCTAACAGGGACCCTTCTTTGTTCCAAGGGGGTGCTGTGACATTCAACAAGAGAAATAGGCCTTAGACTCTGGAGTTTTAAAAGCCAAAGGCCTGGCAAGATTTTAGTAACTGCCTGGTGAGTATTTCTGAGCAGAGACGGACCTCCTTCCTCTGGGCTGGAAGAAAAGAGAGAAAGCAGGCAATAGTCATAGAGTGATACTCTGATGAGGGCCTCTCACCCTCAGGCCAGGGGCAACAGGACCAGTGGAGTGCCGGCAGCCACCTCCTGGAGCGGGCAGGGCAGGGGTGCCTGAGACAGGCTGAGAGCAGCATGTGCAGGGACAGCGGGATGCAGCTTCCTCTGGGCAGACCTGGCTGCTAGTCCCTGCCACTGAGATCTTCACGTGGCCCTTTCAGAGCCCCGGGGTGGTGGGTGGTTGAGAGCACAGACTCTGGAATCCACAGAATGGGGCACGAGATCCTGGCTGTGACAGGTGTGACCTTGGGTGAGTTTCTTAATTTCCCCAAGCCTCAGTTTGCTGCTCTGTGAAATGGGAAGAACTGTAACACCATCTGCAGAAGGAAGCTCCACAAGGGCCGTGATTTTTGACTCTCTTGTTCAATGGAATCTAGAACAGTGCCTGGGACAGAGTGAGCACTCAGTGAAATTGTGAATGAATGAACTGTTGTGAGGATTGAAGACGGATGGTGCATGGGAGGCACCTGCCGAGTGCCTGGTGCCAGTGACGATGGCATACAGACACACGTGCTCACGGTGTCCACGCCCAGTTCAGATCAGGACCCGGTCCTTCCTCTGAGCATCTTCAAATGCCCTGATTTCCTCCTGTTCCCGGCCTGACTCCCACAGCGACTGGCAGCTCCTGTGAGGCGGCTGCAGCTGCCGGGCCCCGGCTGGGAGCCCGCCCTGCTCACCTTGTGGTGCTGGCCATGCAAGATGAAGTGCAGCGTGATGAGGTAATAGCTCTTGCTGGGGGGCTTCATGTGGAACAGGAAGCGGTGGATGAGGTACTCTGTCAGGCTCCAGAGGAACATCCCCAGCACGAAGAGGCCCGGGAACACGAACTCGGGCATGGCTACTGAGTACTCTGTAGGGTGGCAAGAGAGAGGCCAGGTCAGGGCAGATGGCTCCAGTGAGCAACAAGGCCTGGTGGCTCCACACATCCCATCTTACCACCCCCTCACCTTGGGGTCTGCTGCCCTCCGTCCAGCAGCTATGGGACCGGGCCACACTGCTGGGGCTCTTGGGAAGGAGGCTGTGAGGATCTGTGCTGGGCTTGGAGGGGTCCTCTCAAGGACCAATGGGACCACTGGCCAGAGATCTGAGATCTTCACTAGGGTGACTAAGAGGAGCAGCTGTGGCTGATGCTGGACTTTTGCCTGGTGCCATGGTTTGAATGTGTCCTTTTGAAATTCTTATGTTGAAAGATAATCCCCCAGGCGATATTAAGAGGTGAGGCCTTTGGGAGGTGATTGGCTCATGAAGGTAGAGCCCTCATGAACAGGATTCACGCCCTTATAAAAGAGGGCCCGTAGAGCTCCCTTCCCTTTCTGTCCATGTGAGTCAAAATGCATGGAAGTTCTAACCTGTGGTCTTACTTGTGCTCCCCTTTTCTTGATTCTCCTTGAAGGGGACAGGAGGGTCCCCCTTTGAGGGAGAAGCCCCCTGTCCCCCACCCCCAGAGTGCAGAAGCTCTTCCTTGCTGCTTAGCTCTCTTGTCTTCAGGGAAAGGATTGGACCCTCTGGAGCATTTCTGGTCACAGACTCTGTCTTGACCTTATCTGGGGCTCCCACAACCCAGTCCTGTTTGGAGGCCTGCATCTCCACCTAGCATGCCACCTGGTTCCGGCCTGGGACTCACTCTCACCCGCTCCCAGGCGCTGCTCTCGGGGCCATTCTGAATGTACAGAGCCCCTCTGCTTTCAAAACATTTTCATGCATGCAGCTAGGAATTTCAGCCTTGAGCTGGCGTCTCCGCTCAGCTTCCACTGCTTCTTGGCTCCCTGACTGTTCCGCGTGGATTCTTGTACACCCCTTGTCTAGCAGCTGTGTGGGGACCCTGCTCAGCCTCCCCTTTCCCTGTTCTGTGGCTCTTATCTTCTCTGCCTTGCCTGATGAGCTGGGAGGTCAGGGAGGCGTGTGGAGACATAGCTTCCGTGCGCCATTGCTGGCATCACGGTCACAGGCTCTGCACTGGACTTTCATTAAACAGCGTATCTCAGCTCCGCAGATGCCTGTGGTTCTGACCAAGCATTCAAATCACGCTCCCTATCATGCAGAAGAGTCCCTTCCGATAGGTCAAGTCTCTGCCCGCTCCCTCACCCCAGCATCACCCCTGTTGGCCCATCCACCCCCGGACCTGGTACAGAGTGGCATCTCTAGAGGAATCCTGCAGAGGGACCTGGGCCAAAGCTCCAGCAGCCCCTCCCCCTCCGGCCGCCAGCCCTGGAGGCACTGCCACTGTTGCTGATTGTTAGGGGAGCGCCGGGTGGACAGTGGACGATTCAGTGAGCCGGCCTTCTGAGCAACAAGCCCTGTGCTGTGCCTGAGCTATTCAGTGTGGGCAGAAAAGGGTAACCTTGGCTCGCGGGGCATGCATCTTAACCCTTGGGGACCGGGAGCAGTTCTGGGCTCTCGGTAACTTCCCGCAGCTTGTTCCTCCCCTGCTACGTCCTGGGCCAGCTGGGAAAACTGAGGCTCCCATCACTGGCTGTGGCCCCTCTCGTTTAAACCATTCGGGTCCTCAACTTGCCACTTCCAGGAGAGGTGGGCAAGAGAGAAGCCTCAGCACGTGGGGAGAAGGAGCCTGCACCTGGCAGAGAGGGGGCGCTCCAAAGGCCCACAGTCAGGAACAGGACCTGTGATTGGGAAAGGAAAGCCCACCTGAGCTACCCTAGCAGTCCTCTCCTGACTGTCACCTGACCTGGCCTCCATCTGAGCCACCTGCCATGGGCCAGCATGTCCCTGAGGCAGGCTGTGACAGGATGAACAGACCACTGGAGCAGGCAGCATGTACCTGGAGGCCCAAGATAGGTGGTAAGCTCGGGAGGCAGGCTGACAGAGTGCCCGCACCCAAACCCATGGGTGCCCTGAAAGACTTGGTGGCACAGGCTCTTTGGAAGTTGCCCCATGTCAGCCCTTCTCTCTGTCCCCCAGTCCCTGAAACTGAGGGCACCTGGCATCTACAGCCTAGCCACATGACACTGAATCACTTGCTTGACTTCTCTGAGGCTCCTCATTTCTACAAGGGCATGGTGAGAGTACCTTTCTCGTGGGGCTGTCGGGAGGGTTAACCGAGATGGTCCCCGGAAGGCACCAGGTTTGGCACAGAAGTGCTCAGTAGTGGTTAGTGGGGTTGTTACTCCGAGCCAGGGGTTCTGCTACCTGGACCTTTGCCCAGCAGACACTTTAGGACACTCTCAGATCTTTCTCTCTCAGGTTCTACTCTGTGCTGTGTTCATGGACTGTTCTCAGTCTAGCTCTCAGCCATGCCACCTGGTGAATGACTCCACTTTGTTTCTTGACAATCTTAGCTCATACTTTTTCTAGTATTAGACTCAGTGATAAGCTTCTTTCTTTATTGTTACATCTCCTGACAAAATTATTCCATTTGGTTTCTGCTAATATGTTGCTGTACCTTTTTACTTTTTTATTTTATTTGTTTGCTTGTTTGTTTTTGTGACAGAGACAGAGAGAGACAGAGAGAGGGACAGACAGACAGGAAGGGAGAGATGAAAAGCATCAAGTCTTTTTTTTTTTTTTTTTCTGAAGCTGGAAACGGGGAGAGACAGTCAGACAGACTCCCGCATGCGCCCGACCGGGATCCACCCGGCACGCCCACCAGGGGCGATGCTCTGCCCCTCTGGGGTGTCGCTCTGCAGCGACCAGAGCCACTCTAGCACCTGGGGCAGAGGCCAAGGAGCCATCCCCAGTGCCCGGGCCATCTTTGCTCCAATGGAGCCTTGGCTGCGGGAGGGGAAGAGAGAGACAGAGAGGAAGGGGGGGGGGTGGAGAAGCAAATGGGCGCTTCTCCTATGTGCCCTGGCCGGGAATCGAACCCTGGGCCCCGCATGCCAGGCCAACGCTCTACCGCTGAGCCAACCAGCCAGGGCCGCATCAAGTCTTCATTGTGGCACTTCAGTTGTTCATTGATTGCCTTCTCATATGTGCCTTGACCAGGCGGCTACAGCAGACTGAGTGACCCCTTGCTCAAGCCAGTGACCTTGGGCTCAAGCTGGTGAGCCGTGCTCAAACCAGATGAGCCCACGCTCAAGCCAGCAACCTCGGGGTTTCGTACCTGGGTCCTCCGCATCCCAGTCCGATGCTCTATCCACTGTGCCACTGCCTGGTCAGGCACTTTTTAATTTTTTCCAATTCATTCAGGGTTGGGGTTGGGGTTGAGGTTGAGGGAGTTGAACAATATTTTTATTTGGAAGACTATTTCTACAGGTAGTTCTCACTTAAAAATGTTTGTTATGTGGCTTTGGGTTCTGTTTTTTTCAGAAACTCAGTGCCAAAAAGAACAGCAAGGTCTCCCACCTCCAGGAGTCATGGGAGCAAGTCAGGAAGGAACCAACATTACCTGTGGTGAAAGAAGTGAAGAGTCGGACGTTGCCCTGGGCGAGCGTTCGGTAGTGGGACCAACTGAGGTACAGCATGAGGGGCATCCAGACGATGGGGACGCTGTACCTGCAGGAGGGCCACCAGGTGAGATACATACATGCCCAGGGGCTTCCCCAAACGTACCTCTCGACTAGAGGGCTATGACATCATACCAAAGCACGTGCAGAAAGCACATGGAGACCTGGGGTCAAAGGGACACTGCTGGGGGACGGGGAGGAGAAAACAAAAGAAAGGCCGTGGGGCTGCGAGTCTATTTGGCCATTCTCTGAGATGAGTGATTGACAGACTTTTCTGTCTGTGTCCCTGTGACTATGGACTCTGGGCAGCTAGGTAGATGCTGACCCCTTATGGCAAAGGAGCCAAATGCAGGCAAAACTGTCCCCCTGGGCATTAAAGGCTAGAAACCCTTCATAGGAATGTGGAATAGAACAGGGGTAGCATTCAGAGTGGTTTCTGGCTATCTGTTGGGGTGTCACTTACTCAACGGACAAACCATGCATAGGAATGGATTATACCTGTGGAATATTCCATTATCCTCAAGAACTTACAGTATAGCTCTGGGCTCAGGGTTGGGGGTAGGACCCAAATGCTCCATCCCCAGTATATCTGACTGATACCATATCAGTAGAGATGGGCAGCCCACCATGGGCTCAGCACAGGGCTCACCAGGCAGTCTTCGTGAGGGCCTCGATGAAATCTGAGTAGAAGAGGCGGATGGGCCTCATCACTGGCTGGTGGACCCACTCATCGTACTTCTCTCCCAAGTGGCCTACCTGCCACAGCAGGGGCTTCCGCCAGTCTACCAGATCCTGCAAGAGACAACGCCAGTGGACACTTGATGTTCAAACCTGCACACATTCATTCTCCTATCTCCTAGTTATAGTATCCCAGTCACCACCCTCTATCTCATGTGGTCTGTATGGGGCTACCTAGCCTCTCACTTCAGTGATTCAGGGCTGACCAAGCCTCTCAGCTCAGCTCCCGGCCACAGAAATGGGATCCAGGACAGGTACATGACCTAAGCTTGTGCAATAAGCCATCAGACACTCTTTCTTCCTGCTGGAGTGGTTAGCAGAGCCTGCCTGAGGACTCAGTCAGCACAGAGGGTGGCCCAGCCAGGATCTAGAGCAGGGGTCTCAAACTCGCGGCCCACGGGCCTCATGTGGCCCGCCGAACAATTTTGTGTGGCCCGCAGACTAATCCACGAAGTTCAAAATATTTTGGATAAAATTAAGTAAGCCTAGGGGCCTACTTGTATTTTTCATTTCTCTAGCATCCTAGCTAGATATTAGCTTAGTTAACAGCACTTGTGATGCGAACTACAGTTTCTGGTTGTTTTGTGACACTGAGTAAACTGCATGTACGATAGTGCTTATTGTACTGATTTTTTTTTTGTTTTCAACTGCAGTGAGAAAAGTATTGCGTAACAGTTGCCTTTTGTAGACCTAGTGCGGCCGCCAAATGGCTGTGATCTTGCTCTGTGGCCCACATGCTGAGTTGAGTTTGAGACCCCTGATCTAGAGACACCGAATCCAGGTGATGACACCTGAGCACCCAGATTCATCCATGCCTGAAGCTTGAAGTTGTGCCCACGACTCTTTAGGGACAAGAGCCAATACATTCTGTACCAGGAATGAAATGGGTCCTTTCTCCTCTACCATCGGCTTTCTTCTTGGTGTTGGCCTGGGCGAGGCATTCATCCATCCAAACAATCATTCATTCAAAAAAGTGCTTGATATTTCATATATATTTCTATACTAGATGCTGGGAAGAATAAACAAGAATGTGAGAGATCATCTTTGCTTTGCAAAGTTTAGTGTTTAGTCAGAATTCAGACTCTGCAGTCAGGCCTGGGTACAAATCCTGGGCTCCATCACTTACTGTGTGCCCTTGGGAAAATTACTTGATCTCTCTGAGCCTCAGTTTCTCCAGCTATGAAATGGAAGTAATAATAGTGGTACCTGCATAAAGTGGTCAGCAGGAAGAGACATACCAGGCAAGATAGTTTACTGTGGATACAGGCAAGCTAAAGCTGGGAGGCAGAATGACTGGGTTCATGGTAAAAGAAAAGGGATTTGCAGAGAACCTAGGGTTTGGGTTGGAGCTCACACAACATGGAGACCTTGGTAAGCAGGAGAGGGAAAAGTGGGGGAGGGGACAGAGGCAGAGATGTGGAGTTGACAGTGATTGTAGCTCATTTAGTAACTTGACATTGATCTACGGGGCAGCAGGGAGAAATCTGCTGAGGGTTTTAGACGATAGAGCACCCCCTACCAGGCCCAGGAGTTGGTGCTTCATCCCCCAGGCCAGCTGTCTCCAAGGTAGGGATGTACACATACCTCATGAGTACTCACAGGCTGATCCCAGAGGCATGGGGAGGATATTAAAGGCTCTGTTTGATAGATTTATTTCATTTTTGAACTGTATTTGAATGTTTCCTCATGCACATAATACAAAAGTACATTAGTACATGCTGGAAGCTCACCTTCGCACAGGCCTCCCCCTCAAAGCTGACTTGGCCCCAGCAGGTCTGCCGGCCCTGTCAGAGGTGGAGCTAGTAGCCCTGTCATCATAGCCTTGGAGCAGGGGCGTAGCGGTGGCAGGAGATAGGGAAGGTCACTGGGCATTCTCTCTGTGCCTGCAACCAGGGGAAAGGGCCCAAAGATGGTTGTGGTTTCCTGTTATGTGAACTTGCCAGTTCCCAGGTGCTGGCTGTCCTCCTGCTTCCCAGGCTGTGAGGTGACTCAGGTCAGCCTGGAGTCATCCCATCCAGAACCAGTTAAGCAAGACAATCATCCAAACCCTACCTAGTTGCTTGACTTTCTCCAGTCCACACATCTCCTTGGCTTTATCCCTTGGGTCTAGCAGGAAATCGAGTCATTGGGCACATGCTGTCTCATTCCTTCCATCCCTCTGCCTCAGATCTCTGCACGCAAACACGTATGTACATGCACATGTGCACACACACACACACACAGCACCACCACAAACCACCAGGAAAAAAAACTGGAGGAACCAGCTAGTGGCTTATGTTTACACCTTATCTTGAGCAGCCTACAGAGCCCCACCTCAGAAAAAGCTAGGCCAGGGTCATGGTGAGAGCTTGAGGCTTTGTCCCAATTGCAACACCGTTGAGAGCTAACACTCACAGAGGATTTGTTATATGCAGGCATGGTTCTAAACACTTAATCATTTGATCTTCAGCATAACCCTAACTAGGTAAGTGCTATTATTACTGTTGTCTTGCTGATGTGGAAATTAAAGCAGAGTAACTTGCCCAAGGTTACCTAGTTATGTCTTTTTGATAAATTGGCCCCTTAATCATTGGGAAATACTGGTCCCTGGTAATCCTCCTTGTTCTGAATCTTTAATAGAGTCACACCAGGTTTCCTTAAGCATGACATTTGCATGGTCTATCTTTTCCCAACCTTTTACTTTCAAACTGTGCATAACTTTACATTTAAAGTGCATCTTTTTCAGACAGCATATAGTTGGGGCTTGCTTTTTTGTTTTTATCTTGTCAGATAATCCCTGCCTTTTAGTTGGAGTGTTTAGTCCATTTATATTTAATGTTGTTGTAGTCTCACCATATTATTATTTGTTTTCTGTTTGTCTTCTTTATTCTTCCTTTTTTGCCCTGTTTGTATTAATCAAATATTTCAGAAATACTCTATATTATCTCCTCTAGTGACTTTAGTTATACCATTTCCCCCCCAGTTGTTACTTTAAGGGTGATAATATGCATCCTTAACTTATCACCATCTTTCTCAAATGAAAACCCTGGTTTTCATATGTTGTACAATGACTCTCTATGCCTGTTTTCATTTGTACACTTAATTTTAATTAACTACTTAGGCAATGAATATTTCCAGCTTTAGCTAGGGTGTGCCCAGGCAGGCCTTTTTTTATGAGCCTTGCAGTGACTTGGGCAAATGTTCACCTGCTGATCTATTTTGCTCATATTTTATAAAGAGAGTAGAAAGAGCCTAGGATTTATAAACTTATTTTGCTTGAGACCCAGGAAAAAAATGTCTAGGTAAGCAGCAAGCTGGGGAGTGGGGAAAGGAGGCTCTTACTCCAGGACCAACCAACCCCATCTCAAGAATCACTTAAGCGCCTTGGGCCTCAGTGTCCTCATCCATAAAATGAGGAAGAGGTCAGTAGGCCTGGATTTCTTTACTTATAGGAAGGCTTGTTTTTCTCCCCCTGGAATAGTGGGCTGGGACTCTAGTGGTGAAAATATAGGTATTGGCCTTTGAGGACTGAGGAAAATGCTTGCAAGAAGGTGAGCTTTCTTGGGATTCCTCCTGGGTGGTGCTTTCGCTCCAGGGGTAAAGTGGCCTTCCCTGAGCACCAAGAAGGGCTACCTCACAGAAATACACTGGGCACTAGACGTGGAGCCTGTGTTTGAGGCCGTCCAAGGTCAGCAAGCTGGTCAGAGGCATCCTTAATACCAAGTCTAGACAGCAAGTCCTCCATCTGTATGGTGGCCATTACCTGCTAGTCTATGAGGGAGGAACCAAAGCCATCAGATGGGCAACAGGACATCAAACGAGAGACCCTTGTGTTCAAGGGTGCTGAGGGATGGGGGGGCTGGCTTTGTTCCTACCACACCTATGTACAAACACCTCTGCATCAATCTGGCTTTAGCACTCCACACCCGCACTGTACTTTTATTCTGTTATCTTCACGATAGGGTGTAAGGGACTCAAGATAAACTTCCCTTTCTACTTTACCTGGCAGAGGACCCCTAAGCTAACCCTCCCACAAATGGCTCTCTTCCTCTCAAGCTGGTGCCTGTCCCACCCCACCCCAACCTCCTTAGGCTCGGGGGACACGGGGAAGGCATTGGCAAAGGTCTGCCAGCCTCAGTAGGAGGTTGGGTGGGGGAAAGGAGTAGGGAACAGGCCATACCGCCAGTTCTTAATCATCTGAGGGCTTCCATAGCAACCTTCACAAGAGCAAATCTTCCTTTTACAGCTTTGGAACCTGATGCTCAGAGAGGGCAACCTATTCACTCTGTGTTGCGCAGCTAAAGTGGACTGAATGAATCAGGGTGAGGGGCCCTTTGGTGAACTGAAAGACCCCAAGCAAAGGCTGGGACCCAAAAAGCACATGCAAGTCCAGGGAGAGTTTGGCCAAAGCACCTAGTGCCAACTGTGTGTGTCCCATTCTCCACCCCCACCCAGCACTGCCCCTGCCCCAATGGGAGGGGGAGGGCCTGGCCTCTCCCGGCTATGCCAGGAATGCAGCCGCAGCAGGGCCAGGCAGGGGAAAGGGCAGCCACTGCCTGCTGCCCAGAGGGTGGGTAGAAGGGCATGCACGCTGCCCGGCTGGGCAGGGGGCCTCCTTTGCTCTTCCCCCTTCCCCACTTGCCAGATCCACCTCCTCCTGGGCAGGGCAGGAGCCAGGTGGCACAGGACTCTTTCAAGGGGCAGCCCCAGCTCAGGAGCAGAAAGCTGGAATCTGCTTCTCTCCCTAGGGGACGAATGTGGGGAGAGGGGTCAGCTGCTCTGTGCCAGCAGCTCTTCCCACGAGCACAGCTGAGAGCCAAGGCGATTGTTTAAAGAAATGTCTACTCAGACCCTAGATCTCCCAGCGCCAGGGCAGCTTTCTGAGCCAGGAAGGAGGGGATGGGCTTCCAACCAGTGGGGGCTGGTGGTGAGAGGAGTGAGGACAAGAAGCTCGACAAGAATTCCAGGACGTATTGTTTCTGCATCCTTGTCACAGGCCCCTGGGCTCAGATTTCACGTCCATTATCCTTTGTAAGCCATGATTTTGAGAACTAGGGCCTGCAACTGCTTCATTTTACAGATGAGGAGACAGAGGGCAGATGCTCAGCTGTATATGCTGGAGGTGGGACTGCACTTCAGACCATCTTAACCCAGCACCATGAGGCCTATCAGCTGGTTCAGGAACCTGGTGGCTGTGAATTTCCTAGAAGAGGCTGCGAGGGAACCGGCAGAAATGCTTAGTGCGAGGGTCCATCCGGGTTCTCGGTGGCCTGGCATGGGTGGCTTCTCTAACTGGGAGCTCCGGTCTAGTCCACAGAGGCAGTTCTGCACCACCTGCCTCCTCCTTGTACCCCAATGATGGGGTGGCTGCCCCTGTGAGGGTTCAGGGAGATGAGAGTGGACGGCGAAAGCAGGGAGCGAAGGGGTCAAAGCCTAGGAACAGAGAAAGGATAGCCATGTCCCATGCAGAACGCCAGTGTGACCTCTGTCCCTGGGACAGAAGAACAGCAAAGCCCCTCCCATTCTAAAGTGGAGTAGGTTGGTCTTTCACTGGCAGATACCCTGCTGTATGCTCTGCAGGACCCCTCTGGCAGCCCTACACCATACGGGGCAGGAATAATTTCCTCCATCCTGCTGAGGGAGAAACAGAACAAAGCTGTCTGTGGTCACCAAGCGGCATCTCCTGCCTTGTCCACAGCCCTGGCAGGACGCCGAGGTCAGCGCCCAGCCCACCTACCTGGTTTCTCCCTCGGGGAGGTGGGGTGGGGTATATATATTTTTTTTTTGTATTTTTCTGAAGTTGGAAACGGGGAGAGACAGTCAGACAGACTCCCGCATGCACCCGACCGGGATCCACCCGGCATGCCCACCAGGGGGCGACGTTCTGCCCACCAGGGGGCGATGCTCTGCCCCTCCGGGGCGTTGCTCTATTGTGACCAGAGCTACTCTAGCGCCTGGGGCAGAGGCCAAGGAGCCATCCCCAGCGCCCAGGCCATCTTTGCTCCAATGGAGCCTCGGCTGCGGGAGGGGAAGAGAGAGACAGAGAGGAAGGAGAGGGGGAGGGGTGGAGAAGCAGATGGGAGCCTCTCCTGTGTGCCCTGGCCGGGAATTGAACCCGGGACTCTGCACGCCAGGCCGACGCTCTACCACTGAGCCAACCGGCCAGGGCCTGGGGTGGGGTATTTTTTGAGCACTCCTGAACCCTTTGGAAGAGGGGCTAGGAGCTCTGGGCAAGGGGGAAAGCAGGGAGAGAATTTGATACCCCGGCCCGGTTCAGCAATGACACGGAAGCCCTGTGGACCCTGTGGGCAGCCAGACTCTCCAGACCTCTACTCTGGGGAGGGTCAAGGGGACATGGGGGCGGTAGAGAATGCTAGGAGATGAACCAGGGCTGCACCCACAGGGTTGAGGTTGGCCCTCCCCGAACGTGGGCTGGCCAAGAGGGCCCTTGCTTAGACCCAGGGGCTATTTTTCTGAGTTTTCAATGACTTAACTGAGGGTCCCAAAAGATTAAACCCATGCAGCCAACATCAACATCTGCCAGGCCCTGGGGACCTCAGAGCAGCCCCTGAAGCTAAGGAGTGCCCTGTGTGTGTGTGTGCGTGGGGGGGCATTTTGCTTGGTGACACACCTGGCCCGATGACTCTAACCTGACTGACTCTTAGGGGAACAAAGTGTCCTCCGCCCAGTGAGCCAGAGCCAGTTCTGCTGGAGTCCGGCATAGCCTGAGGGGCAGGATGGGGAAGAGGATGTGCAAAGCTTTGGAGACACCTTGCTCCTGGGACCTGCTCATCCCTCCTTTCTGCCAACCCCTCTCCTGGTCACAGGCTTCAGAGGTGACCAGGGGTTGTCAGGCAGGGGAGGGGGCTCGGCGGTGACCACCGGCTGTGCTAAGGACCAGCAGAGTGACTCTGGGCAGGAGACTTAAGCTCTTTCTCATTGTTAAATCAGCATCTGATCATCTTATCTCCCCATGTTGTGAAAGGATTACACGGGATTATGGTACATTTAACATGGCTGGCCTGCAGTGTCTGGCACATGGTAAGAGCTCGAGAAAAGAAAGGCTAATGTGACCCTATCTCTGCTGCCCAGAGGGATCTGGGCAGGAACTGCAAACCCTTCACATCACACCAGGTTCTTCTGGATCCAGGAAGCAGCCCCCAGAGGGGGCAATGGAGGAGGCTGCCAGGGGAGGGCTCCTGAACGGACGGACGCAGTAAAGCAGTGAAAAGAAGTGGTGGGACAGATGGGACAGGTGTGCCCGAAGCCAGCAGCAGTGGCAGCTCCCGCCTCCTACCCTGGGGTAAGCCCCAGGTGGGCCTGGGTTCCAGAACACAGAGAGACATGCAGGGGATAGTGGGGTGAGGGGCTACAAGCTGGATTCTTGTCCCACAAGAAAGCCTGGGTCCTGCCTGACTGTAACTGGAGGGATGACTTAGAAATGGTTCCAATAAACTCCCATGCAGAACCCAAAAACTCAGACCATGGGTGGGGTACCCTGGCCTGGTTTCCTGGCCCCAGCACCCCAGTTCCCCTCATTGTCAGCATGGCCACTGTGCCCACCACTCCTAGGGCTGGAACTCCTCGCCAGGGAGCCCAAGGCTCCCCTCCTCAGCGGGACCCAGAGGAGCTCCCTTTGAATGCAAAACACAAAGGGTTACCATATTTCCCCATGTATAAGATGCACATTTTCTCCCAAAAATTTGGGGTCTAAAATCTGGGTGCATCTTATACAGTGGTTGTAGGGTTTTTTTTACAGAGACAGAGAGAGAGTCAGAGAGAGGGATAGATAGGGACAGACAGACAGGAATGGAGAGAGATGAGAAGCATCAATCATCAGTTTTTCATTGCGACATCTTAGTTGTTCATTGATTGCTTCCTCATATGTGCCTTGACCGCAGACCTTCAGCAGACCAAGTAACCCCTTGCTTGAGCCAGTGACCTTGGGTCCAAGCTGGTGAGCTTTTGCTCAAACCAGATGAGCCTGCGCTCAAACTGGCGACCTCGGGGTCTTGAACCTGGGTCCTTCCGCATCCCAGTCCGACTCTCTATTCACTGTGCCACCACCTGGTCAGGCTGTAGGTTTCTTTTTACTTGCATTTCCCGCTCTTTTGACAGTGATGAGGAGTTATATGATTTTATGATGAATAAAACTTGAGTTTAATAAATTTATGTAATGCATTTATTTTTTTTTAATTTCGGGCCCCAAAACTAAGGTGCATCTTACACACCAGAGTGTCTTATCCATAGGGAAATACAGTAACTTTGAGAAGTCCCCTGCCCCAGGGGCAGGTGTGTAAATCTGCCCAGGCCTGGAGCCCGGCAGAGAGGCTGCTGCCCTCCTGGCCTCTCCCCACAGCTCCTCAAGGTCCAGACCCGAGGATCCACCCAAGCCCCTGGCCTGGGCCCAAAAGAGATGCCGGGCTAAGTTAGACAAGGGGTTCGGGGCATTCCCAGTTCTCCATTCCCCCAAAGGGGCTGGGACTGACCACACGGTAGATGAATAAAAAAGAGAAAAGCAAGCACTGTTCACTCTCCCTGGGAAGCTGGGCTCCGCAGGATGCATCTTCTCAGGGTGCTGGGGAGGCACCAAGCCCACCGCCATCATCCCCCGGGGGGCTGGGGCTCCTTGCCAGAGCGCCACACCCTCTCTCAGGCAGTCCTTGCTCCTCTCTCAGCACAGAAAGGAGGAAGAGGCATGTGTGAGAGAATGACAGAGAGACGGGGAAGGTGAGTCAGGCGGGCCTGCCTGACTGTGGTGGCAAGGAGCCAGAGCAGGCCCTGGGGGAGGGGGAGAGGAGGCCCCTTTTCTCCTCAGGTTGGGGCACAGGTGATGGAGGAACAGGGCTGGGTAGCCTTGATCTCCACCCACCCGACCCCCAGTGCAGTACCAGGACTGGGTCAGCCTTGAACCTACAGTTCAGGTAGACTGTGAGAGGATCTTTCTCCACAACAGGATGCTTATCTAGTCCTGGTCAGCTCCCTTTTTAAAGTATTTTCTTTCCAATATTCAATTCTTACTCTAAGCCCTCAGATGCTGGCGCCAAGCACCTCTCCTCATGGCTCCTTTCAGTCCTGTCCACTGGCCCTGAGCCCTGGGCCCTGAGCCCTGAGCCAGACCCACTGCAGTGCCTTCTCTGGTCCTGCACTCACCCCACACCCTCCTTGTCTCCTACTGAGGCTCCTCTTTTCCCAGGGCGAGGTCCTGACTCCACAGCTTTGGGGTCCTTGTCCCATGCAAGCTGGCTGTCACCCTCTCTGTCCTGTCCACATGCAGAACAAGCCCAAGTCCCCAAAACTTTCAGAGAAGCCATCCATTTGTACCAAGACACCCCAACCTCAGCCCCTGGCCTGAGCAGTGAGCAATCGCAGGCTAAGAGTGAGGACACCCAGTTCTGGTGAGTCCCCAGGGCGCTAGCCTCTCCTCCTCCTGGTCTTCCATCTCCCTTCTGGTTATGTGCCTCTCGAAGGGGATGGGCCCAGAACAACCTGTCCCAGCCTTTCTAGTAGAGCACATGCACATGTCTTTGTCACGGGCTGACGGGCTCTCCCAAAGGTGGTGGCAATTCCCAGGTGACAGACACCATCCCCAAGTTTCTGGAGTCAAGGTCTCAGGAGTCCTGGCCAATGGGACGCAGCAAACAAGCTTTATGGAGTCCTCCACCTTTCCTCTGGTCCCTGTGCTCCTTGGGCATGCTTTTCACATCTCCCTGTGTTGTTCTGTTATAGTGTGGGGAGGGTCTGTCCTCCCCACCAGATTGTGAGCTACCTGGGTGCAGGGGCTTGTCCCGTTTGTTTTTTGTCTGGTGTCCAGCACAGGTAGGGGACACTTATGAATATACCCACTTGCATCTTTTCCAGGAAGAAATGGCAAAATGACATTGGGGCATGACCCAGGTTGGAGAGTCGGCCTCCAACCCACACTGATTCTTCCCCCCATCCCACTGCCCCACTGAGCAGCTCCACTTCCACCTGTGACCACTCTGGACTCCCCTAACCAACTCTGCCTAATCCCCCAAGATACTGGCGTCTGAACACAGAGATGTTTGCCGCAGACGAACATTGCAGAGGGTTCACCCTGTCCCGGCCGGCCTCAGCAGGCCCCCATGCTGGCGAGCCTTGCAAGCTAATGCCCGGGCAGCTCTGCCTTGTGCCCTGGTCAAGCTGGGCGTACTTGGACCTGCTGGGCCTGCATTGTGTCCTTCTCGGCTTCAGCAGCCCTTTTACGAACTCTCCTCTTGGGGTGTTTAGGGCCTGGCTCTACACAAACCTCGTGCACAATTTTCCCACACTTATCACAGCCTTGGTCACGCGTGTGCTAACCATGTCATTCTTGTACACTGTGAGCAACTGCTTCCTAACTTCATCTTCCCTGGGCAAATGTTACGAACACCACAGCCTTTGGTTCCATGCACCCTCTCCTTGGCCCTGGGGCCCCCCAATCATCATTCCATCCCGCCCAGTGCCAGTTACCTTGTCCCAATCAACTGCTTTGAGCCTCGGCTCCATCGCTGGATCTGCCTTCTGAGTGTTCAAAGAGGCTGTAGCCCCACTGTCCATGGAGCCCTGGAGAGAGAAGGTGCGAGACGATCACTTACAGTGGGTGAGGGCAGAGAGCGCGGGCTGCCCGCACGGTGGCGGCCAGGAGTGGCGACAGCCCCATGGTGGGGCAGGCTGGGTGGAAATCAAGGACACTGAGAGCATTTTGAATATAGGTAGACAGTGATGTGCATTTTTTCTTCTCCCTTAAAAATATAATTTCTGCAGGCCCTGGTTGGGCAGCTTGGCTGGAGCATTGCCCTGATACACCAAGGTTGCAGGTTCAATCCCTGGTCAGGGCACATGTAAGAGCCAACCAATGAATGCATGAATGAGTGGAACAAGTTGATGTTTCTCTCCCTCCCCCTTTCTCTCCCTCTCTCAAATCAATCAATAAAAATAAAAATAAATAAAATAAATAAATAATTTCTGTAAAAAACAAGAGGCAGAAAGCCCTGGGAGAGAAAAGCAGCAGGCAGGGGAATGGTTAGTGGAAATGCTTTGGGCAAGGAGGTCCCCGCCAGCCTCCCTCCCGGTCCCTGCTGTCAGGCAGAGGCAGTCACAGGAAGTCACCTGGTGGGCTCACTGTGCCACACCCAATGACTACCCCACTCCCCTCCCTCCCTGATAATTGCCTGGGTCACAGGCTGGGCCACTGAGGTCCACGTGCCCACAAGAAAGAAAGGCAGCAGAGGGTGAGGGAAACGGTCCCTCTAGGAACTCCCAAGTGTGGGTCTGCGGCCCACACAGAGTGAACCTGGCAGAGGAAAGCCCAGATAGGCTCAAGGTTAAATCACAGCAGCAAGAGGCAGTCAGAAGGAAACAGAATGTACAAGGAAAATCGCATGGCCCCAGCTCGCCCTGACGTCACACAGGGTGAGGTTGGAGAGGGAAGGTTGACACACAGTTAAAACTCATGCTTCCTTGCAGGAAGGGTGGGGAGGTCGCTTGCCAGTGGGGGGGCCTCCCCTCTGAGTCTCTGTGACTAAAGGACACCGTGGTGCTGGTTGCCATGGACGAGGATGCTGGGTATCAGCAAGAACCCAGGAAGACTATTTGAGCAGCAAGTTGGGGTTTCTATTGTTACAATTCTTGTATTTTTGCTTCCAAATGAACCAAGAGAACCTGATGGTGACAGTGATGCTGGCATTTTCTGGGAAAACCCATATGTAACTCAAATAAAAGTGGCTTCCGTGGTCTTGTCTTGGTTTGAGGATCTCGGTATTTTTAGTCTATGTTACCATGCTAATACCTGCATTCTTTAAAATAAGCATCTCTGATGATCTCTTAAGGACAGAGTGGACTTTACAGTATATCATACAATGAAACTCCATAAGTATCCAATAGAAATGTCATATAATAATCTTGCCCCTCTTAATTCTGTTCTACCCTCAAAATACCACAGAGTGCCCCTAATCACCAACTTCTTGATTCTCCCACCCTCCTGAATAGTTATTTTCTCCTGGTCACCCCAAGTCCTTTCTTAAGTGGCATGATCCAATCCGTCATCATCTGTCTCAACAAAACAAAAGGCTCATTTTGGAGCCTGCCCTTCCCAAGCAAGAAAGGGGGTTCCCACATATATGATCTTTTAATGGTTTTGTCTGTGCTACACTTTTCAGACATCCCTGGGTGGCAGAGAGATCTGTTTTGGACACATCCACCTAAACAATCTCAGCAGCAGGAAAAGGGTGGCCGCCCTGGCACTGGGCACAGCCCATCGATGCAGCCCATGCTCCCGCTCACTCCAGTCTGGACTGTTTTCTGGTGCTCCAGTCCTTGGCTTGGCTGGCTGCCTCCAGTTTCCAGGGATCACTCCTGGTTCTTCCCTTCTAGGGCTACACAAACCCTTTCTCTTTCACCTGGCAGGACTATACATATTTGTGGACAGCTGGTACCCCCACCCCCCTGCCATGCCCTAAGACCATCTTAGAACATAACAGTCTCTACGCATAGTGGTTGGTCCATGTTCCTCTTTCCAAGCGGGTGTGATGAGACCAGTGGTAGAAGGGCTTGCGCCTCCCTCAGACGGAACAACACTGCTTAGGACATGGGAACTGGACTCCCATTGGCCCTTTTGGCTGCCATACTATGTGGCTCATTCATTTAGCATATGGCCACCTGTAGCTTATTTTGTGGACTGCTGCTGCTGGCGTGCTGTGCACAGCTTGTGTGGTCCAGGAGGTGATTTGGACTGGCAGACAGATGGCCACAAAAGATGTGTGAGGAAGACCGGAATGTCCAGGGTAGTGATGAATGGGAAGCAGTAGGTGGTGAGAAGCACAGAAAGCCGGACATGGGATCATCAAGGGGAGTTTGCAGGGCCAGGAAGCCTAGGCTCCATATCAGCCTCCTCTTCAGAAGCTGGTGGTCTTGGTGAACTATCACTATGGCCCCCTTCCTCTTTCCTCAATTCTTCCCTCCTACAAGGATCTCCTCCTCAGCCACTGCCGTCGTCCAGTCATCAAGACACACGTCTGAGCACCAGTGATGTGCCCTAGCAGCAGTTCAGAAGCCTCTCCATCTCTCTCTGACCCTGGCCGCACTCCCTGTCCCTGGAGAATGATTCCATCTGCCCACATCGTAGTCTGACCCAAAAGCCCTGCTGTCACCTCCTCCGACACTACATTCCTAAAAGTGAACATAACTGCAAATCGGCTTATCGTTGACTTCCCTATATTTTAAAGTCCTTCTCCTGCATTTCCAAACTCCTCTTCTCTTAGGCCCTTGGATTAACCCTAAAGTTTTCCTGTAGCCAGCAAGGATGATTTTCCATTTCCCAAGCATGCCTTGCATTTTCCTTCTCAATTGTCACCCTGTCCAGGATGATGATAGAGGATAATATTCACGGATGCTTACTACGTGCTCAGACCTTAAATCGGCACAACTTTATGAAGTAGGCAAGATGATTGTCCTCACTTGACAGATGAGGGGACCTAGGCCCTGGGGAGTCCCACAGCTAGTGAGAGGTGGAGCCATCAGTTGGCTTCCTTCCAGAATATTTTCTTGACCACCATGCACTTTTCCCTAACCATTCTAGCCAGAGAGGATCTCTCCATTTTCCAATTTTTAGGAAATCATACTTTCCATGTGTCTCACTGCGTCAGTTGGTGTTTACAATCTCCTGTGTCTTGTTGTCTTTGTATGTGTGGGTTAGCAGCTTGTTTGTCCAATGGTATTATAGATTCCAAAAAGGCAACAAACTACTGTTTCTTTTTCTTGGGGTGCCTAGGAGGGGCTCTTGATACTATGAGATGCTCCATTCATATTTCCTGAGTGGACCATGTTTCAGTGCTAGATCTTTGCAAAAGAGCCAAGGTTTCCAGAGACTCCCGCAGTGCTGTGGGCGTGGCCACAGGGATGGAGCCCTGATGCTCTGCAGGGCACATACTCCTTGGAAATATAAACCGATGGGGCGGGCACATTTGCTTAGATGAGAGAGGTGGCCCAGAACAGTGAACACACCATCCTATAACATCTCTCTGGGCTGGACAAGGCTGTGTCCAGAGACAAAGGTCAAAATTCTAATAATTTGGGCCATATATTTGCAGTGCCCTTTGCCTGAGTACACAGGCTAGGCATGAACAGAACTAAAATTATATATATTAATTAAAAATATATATGAATATATAATAAAATATTAATAAAAATATAATATATAAATGTAAAAAAATTACAATCTAAAATTTTCTTTCATGAACATGAATCATACATATATATATATATATATTTTGTTGTTGTGGTGGTGTGGGGCTCTCTAATCTATTTTAATTTTTTTTTTTTTTTTTTTACAGATACAGAGAGTGAGTCAGAGAGAGGGATAGACGGGGACAGACAGACAGGAATGGAGAGAGACGAGAAGCATATACATTAGTTTTTCATTGCGCGTTGCAACACCTTAGTTGTTCATTGATTGCTTTCTCATATGTGCCTTGACCGTGGGCCTTCAGCAGACCGAGTAACCCCTTGCTGGAGCCAGCGACCTTGGGTTCAAGTTAGTGGGCTTTTCCTCAAACCAGTTGAGCCCGCACTCAAGCTGGCGACCTCGGGGTTCTGAACCCGGGTCCTCTGCATCCCAGTCCGATGCTCTATCCACTGCGCCACCGCCTGGTCAGGCGGGCTCTCTAATCTATAGTAACAGGAAGTAGTCAAACGTTCACTTGGTTCCAATTCTAAGGTCTTACTTTTTTTTTTTTTAATAAATAAATTTTTATTTAAATGGGGTGACATCAATAAACCAGGGTACATATATTCAAAGAAAACATTTCCAGGTTATTTTGTCATTTAGTTCTGTTGCATACCCATCACCCAAAGAGAGATCGTCCTCCGTCACCCAAGGTTTTACTTTTAATATTACTAAAAATCCAGTTTTGCAGAGAAATGTCGACTAACAATGGAAACAGTACTTTTGAGTACTGTTTCCTCTTCGACTGGAAATATTCCAGGTGACACGAGGGACATGGAGTAGCCTGGGGCTCTCTGCCCCTCCCTGAGAGTTGGAGAGGCAGGGGGTCAGCTCACAGGCTGGCATCCCCAGCCGGGAGCAGGCGGGGGTGCTCTCAGGACAGTTTGCCACTTCACACACAGTTTGCCAGTGTGTTCTCCCACTTCATCTATGTGGCAGCACATTAATCTCCATCTACGTTTTCTCCAATGTGGTGTAACATTCCATTGCATGAACACACAATTTATTTAACAAGTCCCCTGCTGACAAACATTTAGGGTGTTTCATTTTTTCCCCCTCTATAATTAACATGTGAAAATAAATATTCTCATACCAACATTTTTTGTGCATTGGTGGAAGAGCATCTGTGGACCAGCATCATTGGGGGTACTCTGCCCACAGACGATGAGGAAAAGAGGCAAGTAGGGGTCATTTTCTCCTGTCCTTCTCCTCCCTCCTTCTGCCATCCCAGTTTAATCACAATTTAAAAGTTCTGTAGCCACCAGGCAGTAATGTCATGGCTGATAGGCTTTTGGCAAATAAGTCCCCAGACTGACCATACAAACAAGGTGCTTTCTGGGTGGCCTCACTGGGACCACACCCCTCCCTGGCAGAAGCCCAAGTTATTAGTCACAAGGCTGTATACACCTCCCCTACAGGAGGAGACTTCAAGGAGAGCCAGAGCAAGCAGCATGCTGGCACCGCCAGTAGCAGCAATGCCCTCGGGTACAAGGAAGTGTCCTCTGGCGTGTCTTTCATTGACTGTTTCTCTCGAGTCTAGTTGTGAGACTTCAAAAGGTCTAATAACTTTCTCTACATGCAGACAGGACGAAGGCCCTCCTGAAGAAGGTCTCCTATTCCCACTGGGTGGGTGTGGGGGGGGGCTGCTCACATCTGAACCTGGAGGTGGGGCGGGGGGAGCACGTTCCAGGCACTGAGTCCTGCTGGGAGCCGCTGCACCACACATGGGCCACGTTTTCCAGACTTCCAGGCCGCAGTGTTTATTTTATAGTTGAGCCAGGCTCACCCTTGAATTCCACAAGCAAACACCATGCATGAATCAAACGTGTGTAAAGGTCATTCCTGGGAGCCAGGGTACTACTCAAACTTTAAAAGACTCTGAAAAAAATTTTCTTGGAAACTTCCACAATGCATTATTTAAAAGACTCTCCTGATCCTGGAAGCAGGCCAAAGGGAGGTTTTTTTTTTTTTTTTTTTTTGTTTTTTTTTTTTTTTTTTTTTTTTAAGATTTTATTTATTCATTATAGAGAGGGGAGAGAGAGAGAGAAGAGGGAGGAGCAAGAAGCATCAACTCCCATATGTGCCTTGACCAGGTAAGCCCAGGGTTTCAAACTGGCAACCTCAGCATTTCCAGGTCGACGCCCCATCCACTGCACCACCACAGGTCAGGCCAAAGGGAGTTTTAAAAATCAAAAAGCATCAGAAAGGGAAGAAGATGCGTGCTTCTTTCCAGAATTTGAACACTGTCCTGGGTGATGCCTTCGGATGAAATAAGTTTCAGTATTTGGGTAGGGGAAGTGAATAATTCTGTAGTCAGACACACTGGCTTTCACAAGAACGGTCAGCTCACGGGTTAATGGGTGTGGCTGGAGATGGGGTGTCCAAGCCATCTGGGTCAGGTGGCAGTTTACTTACAGCAGGGGTCAGGAACCTTTTTGGCTGAGAAAGCCATGAATGCCACATATTTTAAAATGTAATTCCGTGAGAGCCATACAACGACCCATGTATCTTACGCATTATCCAATAAAAATTTGGTGTTGTCCCGGAGGACAGCTGTGATTGGCTCCAGCCACCTGTAACCATGAACATGAGCGGTAGGAAATGAATGGATTGTAATACATGAGAATGTTTTATATTTTTAACGTTATTATTTTTTTTTATTAAAGATTTGTCTGCGAGCCAGATGCAGCCATCAAAAGAGCCACATCTGGCTTGTGAGCCATAGGTTCCCGACCCCTGACTTAGAGGGTCCACCAGAGAGACACAAGACTGTCCTGGGACAGCAAGACTGGAGGTGAAGACCCACCCCTCATCCTGGCCCCTCCTGACCTCTCCATCCTGGGGAGGAAGGCGGGGATGTGGCTAGAAGCACTTTCGTGGTCCCGAGGCTGTCTGGGAGGAGCCTGGTGAGTCCAGCAGGATAGTGCTTGCTATCCTGTGATTGTTCTTCAAGCCAGAACATAAGCTCCATGAGAGTAGAGACCCTGCTGTCTTGCTCACTGCGAGGTCCCCAGTAGCTTGCACAATATCAGAACTCAGTGCTTGCTGAATGACATATTAATGAGTAGAAGGTGGCCTGTTTAACCTCCGGGGGCCCAGGCCTGGAGAGGCCAGCACAGTGCTGGCAGGACAGGCCAGAAGAGAGCTGCCCGATGCCCTCCCAAGCCTGTGTGTACTCAGAGAGAGAGGCAGGTTGGGGAAGCAGGCATTGCCCAGTCCGAGCTGAGAACCACTAGACACGCTGAGCAGTACGGTGGGGGCAGCGAGGAAGGCTTGCTGATCTCCTTAGATTTCCCCAGCCACAGCCTGAGGCCACAGGGAGAGAAGCCAGAGCTATAGGGACGCCAACCCCAGTGCCTCACAGAGCAATGCCAACCCCTGGCTGCTATGAAGCATCATTTCCCCTCATGTCGGCCCAAGCCGTGGCTCACCTCTCGCAGAGATCACCCTGCTGACACCAGTGCCCCTTCTCCAGGGCTCCATCCTCCGCCCACCTGTCTCACACTGAGCTCAGCACCCTCAGACCCAAACTCATAGAGCACCCAGGAGTTGACCCCTGCCAGTTCCCTGAGGTCCCATCCAATCCATGTAACACTCCTGTCCCTCGGGGAGATAGTCCCCACTCAGGGCAGCCTGGGGCAGGGGAAAGAATCCAGGTCAGCGTCTAGTGCTGGACGCTGCAATTCAGGACAGAGTTCTCCACCAGGCTCCATGATGAGTCTGCTGTGTGTCCCAAGAATCGTCTTCTTGGAATGAGAGGTCGCTTCTCTCTGGCAGGGGCACCCCAAGTTCCTGCTCTGTCCTCAGAGGCGGGGCAGGTGACACCAATGAGTGAGGCAGGCAGGGTGTGGTACATTTTGTTTGCATAATAAACGTGTAGGAATAGTCTTCTCCACAAGGCAAGATGCTCGCTTTCATTTTTTGTAAATTTGAGGAGCCAAGAAACAAAAAATGGGGGTGACCGGCTGGCCCCAGCATGGTTCCATGAAGTCTAGCTGAGAGGATTGGCTTCAAGGGAAGCAGGGGGCCCTAATCCAATATGACTGGTGTCCTTATAAAAAGGGAAAATTGGGACACAGAGACACACACACAGAGAATGCCAAGGGGAGATGAAGGCAGAGATCGGGTGATGCATCTACAATGCCAAAGATTGCCAGCAAACTGCCAGAGGCTGGGGGAGAGCCTGAAACAGATCCTTCCCCACGGCCCTCAGAGCAACCAGCCCTGCCGACACCTTGATCTCAGACTTCCAGCCTCCAGACTGTGGCAAGCACATTTCTGTCGCCCAGGTTACACTTGTGGTCCTTGGTTACGTCAGCCCTGACACATGGACACAGGGCCTGAACCAGCCTCCCCTGGGATCAGGACAGAGCCATATAGGAGAGAGAATGGCCAAGGGAGGCATCTAGGGAGGTGTGAAGACCAGATCCGGCTGCTCCTCTGAGGCTGAGGGGTGTCAGAGACCAGGATCTGGTAATCAACACAGCCATCAGAGACCAGGATCTGGTAATCAACACAGCCATCAGAGACCAGGATCTGGTCATCAACACAGCCATCAGAGACCAGGATCTGGTCATCAACACAGCCATCAGAGACC
Organism: Saccopteryx leptura; assembly: GCF_036850995.1. Classification (NCBI taxonomy): domain Eukaryota; kingdom Metazoa; phylum Chordata; class Mammalia; order Chiroptera; family Emballonuridae; genus Saccopteryx; species Saccopteryx leptura. The sequence goes on from NC_089511.1 coordinate 24,339,744, forward strand.
AGGATCTGGTCATCAACACAGCCATCAGAGACCAGGATCTGGTAATCAACACAGCCATCAGAGACCAGGATCTGGTAATCAACACAGCCATCAGAGACCAGGATCTGGTAATCAACACAGCCATCCTAACAGGCCTGCAGGGGCAGCCCACCCCGCTCCTGAGTGGAGGTGGGGGAGGCTCATTCAAGTACCCCCCTGCCTGGCCTACTGCTGTCCGTGTTTCCAGGAGCCAGTGTGGCCTTGTTCCCTTTCTTCAGGGCCTGAGAAGTCACTCCCCAGCTTTCCCCATGGGAAGCGCTGTGTGTGAGAGGCAGGCTCAACTGGGGTCAGGCAATCGGCAGTCCTCTTTAGCTTCTTGGCCTACTTTGCATGCCCCCACCCACGTGGCTCCTTGGTCAGTGTCATTACCATGCCACCTCCCTGGTGAGTGTCATTACTACCATGGCATCTCACTGATATTAACACAATTTTCCCCGAGAGGCTGGCAGGAAGTATTCCACCAGTGGGGGAAACTGAGGCACAGGGGGACCAAGTCACTAATTCAAGGACTCTCAAATGATCTCTGGAAGAGCCAGACAGGAACCCCCTTCCAGTGCTAAACCCACTAAGACTCTTGCTCCACCTCCTCCTCCCTCTGAAGGACCCACCAGGGTGCTTCTAAGTCCTCAGTGTGGACTCTGCCTTAGACCCCCATTCTCCTCCAGTGTCCTGGACCCTGTGTCCCCAGGCAAGGTCTGCTTGGAGGTTTGCATGAGGGGGAGAGAAAAGAGAAGAACAACAGAAAGCCTGCCCTCTGCAAGGCAAACAAACAAGCCGACCACAGAGGCGGTGAAAGGAGGCAGTGTGCTGGGGGGCAGGGCTGCGGGAGGCGGGGGAGCGGCATAAAGGCATGTTGTTCAGGAAAGCCAGGGCTGGGCACCGAGGGATGGACAGATGGCCTTTTATCCCAAAGCCTGGGTTTGGCCTGAAAACCCCTTTTCTGAAATGAGATGGTGCCCCAGGCCCTGTGTCTAGTTGCCCCCAGCTCATGGAGACCCAGAGGAGGCTGGGAGCTCCGGGGGTCTCAGCATGCCTGCACAGGCCCTGGACAGGTGGGAAGGGGCAGGCCGGGAGGACTGGGCCGGAGTCATAGCTGCACCTCAGGTTTTCCTTGGAGAGAAGCCTCTGTGTTAAGCCCACCTCTGAGGCCCCCAGGGAGCAGTCTCCTCAGAGCTAGCTGTGTTCAGTAGCCAGAAAGTTAGGGCAATAATGAAGACAGCAGGAGCCTCTTGCTTACGCTTCTAATAAACCGCCCTCTGCCTGATGAAGTTCAAATCAGAAGAGGCCTACCTTATCCTTGAAACATTTTAAATAAACCTTGTGTGCAGGAACAAAACAAAAGACAAAAAAAATCAAACCTGGCAAGTGACGAGCCACAGAACCCCAAAAGCACACCCACTCCTTGCCTGCCCACAGTCGCTGCAAGGCAACCAGCTCTGCCAGCCACCATTCTAGTAGTCATGGTAAGAAGAAGAAAGGAAAACAGAAAACGAGTAGGAAACTCGTGCCCAAGATGCGACCCACTTCTCCTGCTCAGGAGCTGAGGGACAAGGACAGGGCAAGACAGTCTGTCCCAGTCTCCTGGGTCCCTGACATCTGTTTGTGGTAGAACAGGTATTGCTTCTACTCGTGAAATGAGCCCCCGTGGAAGACAACACTAGCAACCTTGTTACCAGAAGCCAGCAGAGGTGGGCAATCCAGGACATCAGAAAAGGGGGCAGTGCCCTGGCTGGGTGGCTTAGTCAGTTCGAGTGTCATCCCAATACGCAAAGGTTGCAGGTTCGATCCCGGTCAGGGAAAATACAAGAATCAGTTAATAAATGCATAAATCAGTGGGACAGCAAATTAATGTTCCTCTCTCTCTTTTTCTCTCTGTCCCTACCCCTCTCTCTCTAAAATCAATACATAAAATATAAATAAATAAAAGGAAAAGGGAAGGGGGCCAGTGGATTGAAAATACTAAATTATCACTCAAAATTCACCAGAGTGCACCCACATGTTTTCAGGCTGTTACCCTGATCTCTCCCAGATGCTGCCGTGGACCTGGGCATCCAGGCAGACCCTCTCCTCACACAGGGGACCTCACACACGGGCACCATTGCCAGGAAGGCACCAAGAGTCAAGGGGACACGGACATATGTTTCCTTTCAATGAAAACACATGACTCTAGGATTTGGAGCAGCCTGGGGGACCAATCCCAGCTGGGAGCCCGGGAATGAGGGTGTGTCCTGGGCTTGGTCTGGTGGACAAGGGGACCTCTCTGAGGCTCACCTCCTCCATCAGTCCTGCCTTACTGAGTCCCACCTGGCGCGACAGTGGTAGGAGGGGCGGGACCAGAGCCTCAACTCTGCTAAGCAGCACCTGCAGCCTGCAGGGAGCCAGCTCCTCAAGATCGATCCTTTTGCAGATTTGGTGGGACATTTCCCGATAGAAGTCTCTCAGGATTTAGACCTCAAGGTGCCACAGGCAGGCTTAATCCACCTAAAATCCATTATCTTCTTACTGGCTCAACTTCCATAATAAAACAAGTGTCAGATCTAGTACGTAAGACTCCAATTTGTAAGAATTATCCTCAAAATACTGTAGTTTGCTGCGGTTTGTTGTTGTTGTTGTTGTTGTTGTTGTTTTAAGAAAAAACAAGGGCATTCATTGAGTTACAAATAACCTTATATATCACTATTCCAGAAACAATATTCCAAAATTTTCCTTTTGGTACTCTAATAATTTTAAAAAAGAAAAATAATTGTTCTCATCATTGTTTACAAAATGGCAAATGACTATATAGTCAAAAACAACAGAAGCTCCTTGAATTATTCTGTAAACAAAACAATAACAATAGAAACAACCTGTCATACACCTACTAGTTTTTTGTACTGATTCAGAAATACAGATTCAATTCCCTCTCCCCCTGCCAAGACATGGAATCTTCTCCCTTTTAATAGGGGATACTGTTTCTCTATTCACAGAGGTTAACTGGCTGGTCTCAGTAGCACAGTTAGTTTAAGAAGACTGCTGGACTCTAAGCCTGTGTCTTTTTTTCCACTCTCATTTAACCTGACAACTTCTAAACGATTGCACATTTTTAAAGCTGGCCAAGTCTACACAGTGAGCCCTAGAACTGTTGTCCTCTCATGAGCTATTGCCTATACCCCATGTTTTATCCTCATTAAACACCATGTTTATACTTGTCGCTATAATGGTGCTTCAGCTCCAGGGGCTGACGTCCTTGAACAACCTCAGGGCAAGTGTCCTTTTGGGTGGTCAGTGCCTCACTGACATGGTCACAGGTCAGGGACATCACTGAATACACAATCTGGTGTGGTCAAGCAGAGAGGAAAAGAAGGAGCCATTGTGAATGACGTGAATGACACAGGGACACTAGCTTCCTGGACCAGAGCCACCCAATTAGGAAGCATTATCCCAGAGAGAAATGCTTTGTGATTCTGGGCCACAGCTCTAGACTATCACTGTCCAACAGAACTTTCTACAATGACGAACATTTTTTTATCTGGGCTGTTCAACATATAGCCACTAGCCATGTGTGTCTACTGAGCTCTTGGAATGTGGCTAGTGTGACTGATGAACTGATCTTTTATTTCATTTATTTTAATTATATTAAATAGCTGCAGGTGGCTAGTGGCTACCCTATTGGAAAGCATAGCTCTGGACTCATATATTCAAATACTATTTGAAATCTCTACTTGGGTGTTCCCTTGGTATTTCAGACCCAATGTGGCCCCAGTGAACATTGCCCCATTCCAAACCTGGACTCCAGTATCCATCATTTCCGTAAATCAAACAACACTGTTCTTCACGTCAAAACCCCGGCATCATATTCAACATTTCTTTTCCTTATTCCCAACATCTAATCCATGAGCAAGTTCCAGTGCTTCTACCTCCAAGACATTTCCAATTTCTTTTTTTTTTTTTTTTTTAAAGAAATTATTTAAAAAAATTTTTATTTATTTATTCATTTTTAGAGAGGAGAGAGAGACAGAGAGAGAGAAGGGGGGAGGAGCTGGAAGCATCAACTCCCATATGTGCCTTGACCGGGCAAGTCCAGGGCCTCGAACCGGTGACCTCAGCATTTCCAGGTCGACGCTTTATCCACTGCGCCACCACAGGTCAGGCGACATTTCCAATTTCAGTCCACTTCTTTCCATCCCTACAGCCAACAATCCAGGCAATCTATAGCTGGACAACAGAAAAGCCTCTGAGCTTTCTTCCTGCTTCCACTCTTGGCTCCCTTCAATGCACCCTCTACATGGCAGCCAGAATGAACTAAATAATACAGATTAACTTCCATTTAAAATCCTCTAACCCATTCTCAGAATAAAATCTAACACCCCTCCCTACAATGACCCATGAACCCTACCGAGGCAGGGCTCCTGCTTACCTCCACATGGTATCCCTCACCATGCTCACCCTGACCCACAACGCTCCAATGATAGCAGAGCCTCCTTTACGGTTCCTGATGTCATATCCCAGGGCCTTTGCACTTGCTGTTCCCTCTGCCTGGAATTTTTTTTAACCCAGTTCTTCCTATGACCGCTCCTTTTTTCCCTTAGATGGAGCTTCTCTGACATCCCTCATCAGAAGCTGCAGCT